>NC_089848.1:92259909-92595742 GCF_035609145.1 Eleutherodactylus coqui | reverse complement strand
GCCGCATATTTCATTGTGCTTTCAATTTGTCTCTCGCCATCTGCTTTAGTCATCTGTTCTTATCTTATTTTATTATCTCTATGTATTATTTGTATTATTGAACTGTAAATGAATCAAGAGCAGACAGACATCTGTGGACAGTTAGTGGTTAATATCATGACATGCAGCTAGAATGGTAATTAATTAAATTTTCGAAGCTGTGTGTGTTTGTAATTGTATAATGAAGACGCATCTGCATAATTGCATATTAAAATCTGCTTGAATCAAGCCGTACTAAAATAATTTTGTTTTTACAAAAATTATCGAGAAGTCTGAGATTTCGCTGGATTGTCTAAGAGGCGAAAATTGCAGAGGGAGCAGATAAACAAGGTTGAGAGCGAGAGGCATCACGAGTCTAGGCTTCCTTTGGTAATCAACAATGAGAAAAAAAAACTGTAGATGATAGATGACCTATCAATGCAGAACTGTTGGCTATATAGGAGCACATTAATATGACCCCTTAAAAAAGGGGTAGTATACTGCAAGTTAAAAAAAAGCTCTCCATAGTATAAAGGGGCAGGAGCGACGAAACAAGTAATATTAGTACTAGTGATGAGCGAGCATTGCCCTTAGCGAGTACCTGCCTGCTCAAGAGACAAGGTTCGGGTGCCGGCGGGGAGCTGCGGGGGAGAACGGGGAGGAACGGAGGGGAGATCTCTCTCTCCCTCTCTTCCCCCTGCTCCCCCCTGCTGACTGCCTCAAGTCACCGCTCCCCCGCGCTGGCACCCGAGCCTTGTCTCTCGAGCGGGCAGGTACTCGCTAAGGGCAATGCTCACTCATCTCTAATTAGTACCTTGAGTGGTCGCACTGTTGTGCAATACACTGACAGCGCCTGTCAAAGTAGCAGCCTTCCTAAACAGAGCAGCACTCACCTCCAGAAATACCAACAAACAGATGCAGAGAGAAGGGGCAACTACGGCATACTGACAGGTGACCAGTGAAGTGCAAGGAAGTTTATTGGCAATGCATTTCAGTGCCAATTAACTACCTTTTTCTGGCCATTAATCTGGTGAATGGCCATAAGAAGGTGCCTGTTCGGCACTGAAACACGCTGCAAGAATGTTCCTTGCACGCACTCCTGTTAGCATTCTGTGGCTTCCCCTTTTCTCTGCGCCTGCTTATTAAGGAAAGATGTCAAGTTTTTGAGCACCATAAAATAAGGTTAAGTTTAGTGATTAGTAAGCTTTTGAAAATTTTGGTTTGGCCGATTAAGCCAAATTTCGGCAAGAAGTTTAGTTCAGTCCGAATTAGTTTTAATTGAACTGGAACTTTACCAGTATCCCTAAACTGGTGTATAACACCAGTAAAAGTTTTGTATAACACTTTTAGGTCACCTAGGAGTGCGTCTAAGTACTTTGGAGCTGTTTTTAAGGTTAAAGGGGTTGTCTCGCGGCAGCAAGTAGGGTTATACACTTCTGTATGGCCATATTAATGCACTTTGTAATATACATCGTGCATTAAATATGAGCCATACAGAAGTTATTCACTTACCTGCTCCGTTGCTAGTGTCCACGTCTCCATGGTTCCGTCTAATTTCGCCGGCGGCTTGCTTTTTTAGACGCGCTTGCGCAGTCCGTTCTTCTGCTCTGAGCACGAGCCACTTCAGCGTGCTCGCCGCTACAGCTCTTCTGCGCATGCGCAGACGAGCTGTAAATTCTCGGGAGCGCGCTGGAGCGGCCATTCTGTACCATCCTCTCTTAGAGAAAGGTGCAGAAACTTGAGCCGCCCAGCTGTCCCGAGAAGCCGCCCAGCTGTCCCGAGAAGCAGCCCAGCTGCCCAGCTGTCCCGAGAAGCCGCCCAGCTGCCCAGCTGTCCCGCCCCCAGCCGCCCAGGTAAGTGATGGGTCGGGGGTGATGTGTCACTAACAGGCGTGGGCCCCTCCGGGTGTCCTAGCGCTGGGCCCCGGAGCCTAGCGCTGGGCTCCGGAGCCTAGCGCTGGGCCCCCGGAGCCTAGCGCTGGGCCCCCGGAGCCTAGCGCTGGGCTCCGGAGCCTAGCGCTGGGCCCCCGGAGCCTAGCGCTGGGCCCCCGGAGCCTAGCGCTGGGCCCCCGGAGCCTAGCGCTGGGCCCCGGAGCCTAGCGCTGGGCCCCGGAGCCTAGCGCTGGGCTCCGGAGCCTAGCGCTGGGCCCCGGAGCCTACCGCTGTGGCCCGGGACCTTCACCTGTCTTGAGGGGACTGCCGCTGGGCCCCGGAGCCTTCGTCTGTTGTCAGGGGCCTAGCGCGGGGGAGCTGGGGCCTAGCGCCGGTTACCTGCTGCCTGGCGGTGGGTGATTGTGTGCCGTGGTCAGCCGCGTTCAATCCCGGGGTCCGGTCGGCGGCTGCGGGGCGTCTGGTTGTCAGGCAGACACAGCTGGTAGCGTCTCGGGAGCGCGCACGTCGGGCTACAGCAAGCGCGGTGCACCATGGGAGAAACCCGCGGTGCACCTTGGGAAAAGAACCGGCGGCCATCTTTGGGAAACGTGATATAAGTTGCTGAAAGACAAGAACTGTGAGTAGAATCCAACTTTAAAACCCATTTACAGGTGTGCATAGTTATGTATGCTTAAAAAGGGGGACTGGGTAATAAAAAAATTTCACTCTTGCCTCGAGACAACCCCTTTAAGGTTATGAAGAAAAATAAAAAAAAAGGAAAAAGAAGGGGGAGAAAAAAATAAGGGAAAAAAGATCAAGAAAGTTTCCTTCTCCTGCTTCTTCTTTTACCTTCTTCCTTTTTATTCGTAGCCTTCGTTTTCTGTTATCAGACATTGACCTATGGTTCAAATCAAGTTTATTTGTTAAACACTTTTTTTTAAAGCAGCCATCTTTTTGTAGTTCCATATATTATTTCCATTCTTGAGCTCACTCTAATGTGGCCCATGACATAACGTACACATGACAAATGGGAGCGCTGGTTCTATTAGGGGTGGAGATTATTGCCAGTTTGATAGGATTCTCCTCCACGATAGGTATGGGCATCAACTACTCCAATGAGGATGCTCCCTCTTCCCATCTGTCTCAGACCATGATGTAGTCAGTGACTTAACTCTTTTGTGGGCGGCTATATTGACACACAAATCTGACCACCCAAGGGAGTGTTTTGTCACTCTGATGATGTAATCCTGGGGGTGTGTTTGTATAACATGTAATCTAATTAGCTGCTTAATCTGGGTACCATTTAAGTGGAAGTATTCCAACCCAGAACCGTACCCCTTGAGGACACCTATGGTCTTAAAGTTATAAGTCATTTGCTAATGCATACAATACTTGCTCGTTAGCTTCCTAAAGGGGTTCTTAAAGGGGTTTTCTGCACATTTCATCAATAGTAAATGCTAGAAAAAAAACCTTTAGGTTTTGGCTACTTTATGACTCTACTCTATAAGGACAAAGCAATGATGTACAAAACTGGGAATGTTCAAAAAGTCAAAAGAAGTCTAAGGTGGCCTCATCAGCAATTACTCCTCCATGCTTTAGATTACATCTCAGCTTCTTATGATTGGCTGCTGTGTATGGAAGCACAAGCCAACCAAAAGCTCATGAGACAATTTGCAAATCCTTATGGAACGTTTTATTTGATACGGACCATGATGCTTTGCAGCATTGGACCATATTCAGACCTAGTTTTTAGCGTTTGTCACTTTTTTGCCTTCTTCTGTTACCCGGATTGAAGATCTGCGGAGCCGACACATTAACGTCTGAGCCACGAGGCTCAGATGCTGCATGATTTTTACAAATAGGCGAATTGCTCTTTAATTAAGTTGATACTAATCATTTACATTCCTGTGAAGGTGAAGCTGCAGCAGTGATTTTACGTTTTTGCTATTTTTACTGCTTGTGAAGTTAATATGTAACCGGTTCCACTTTCTGACTTTTAAGTGATTAAGTTACTGCAGGAAAATGTGTCACTTCTATTGACTGGAACAAAAGGGAGAAGTACAGACTGTAAGTCTGAGGCTGCAGAGTCTGGTTCGATAACCCAGGCTGCTGTTTGTTACCTTAGACAAGTCACTTTATATTTTTGTGCTTGCGCTTACTGAGATGTATGTCCAAAGGTGCTTTACCCTTCAGCATTTCTTAAAATATAGCAGCTCATTATGAGTAATAATCCGCCAAATACAGACATCATCTTCGCTGTTGGGAGGCAAACTACAAAAAGAGCAGAGTTATGTATGTAATTTAACTCTATGGAGCCCCATGATAACTCTTAAGTTACAGGCAGTTCTATGCAATATTACAGACAGTGGTGGTGCCGGCAATGAAGAATTACATACTCAACTCACCTTTAGGGCCAGTTGACACAGTTGTAATTTCGGGATATGTGCTGTCCATGTATAATACGGACAGCACATGGCCCCATTATACTCTATAATGCTATACACATCGCTACACATCCCATTCCTGTCAATTTTCAAGAAAATTGGACATGCAATGTGCAGTGCCTGCACAAATCAGACAGCACACGGAAAGGTGCCCACGTGCTATCCAATGTGAGTTGTCCAATGCCCATAGACACTACCTGAGGTTTACCATTTGGCCTCGACTAGAAATGAGTGAGCGTACTCGCTAAGGCAAACTACTCGAACGAGTAGTGCCTTATGCGAGTACCTGCCCGCTCGTCTCTAAAGATTCGGGTGCCGGCAGGGGGCAGGGAGCGGCGGGGGAGAGCGGGGAGGAACGGGGGGGGGGGGGGGGGAGAAGAGATTTCACTCTCTCCCCCCCCCCCCCCTCCATGCTCACTCCCGCAACTCACCGCTCTCCCACGCCGGCACCCGAATCTTTAGAGACGAGCGGGCAGGTACTCGCATAAGGCACTACTCGCTCAAGTAGTTTGCCTTAGCGAGTACGCTCGCTCATCTCTAGCCTCGACCAATCAGTTGCAGCTCTCTTAAAGAGTGTGACTCAAAGCAGACTATTATGCAGTAACAAAAACGTAGCATGCCTACTACCGTGTGATCCAGGTCTCCAGACTACTTGTCATCCAAAGTGCAGGACAACTTTCACTCTGGCATGATTTTCTACCTTCTTACCATTTATGTCATCCCATACATTATATACATTTATTAGGTAGCCTATTGCAATCCCCATAGGGGTTGTGATTAAATAACAGATTCACTACATTATTTGTGACTTCCACATAGGCACATTTTTTCCAGGAGGGATAACAATCTGTAGTGGTATTTTCTTGGGCAAATGAGATGGCATGATGATCCCTAGTCTATGAGCAAGTGGGAACCAACCAGGGGTCATCACCAAGTCATGCTCCAACTATTACTGGGGCAGTTGTGTTCTGGTGTTTTTGTGACAACACAGGGGTACCAAGAATTTCATTAAACCATGACCTGATCTCCTCCACAGTAAGGCATAGAGGAAGATGCTATAGGAGCTATAGGAGTACATATCCAAAACATTTTTTACATTTTTCTGTGTGATCAAATTCTACGACAAGTACTTCATAGTATTCAGCCAACGTATTGTTCCATTTATTTTCCAATACATTATTTAAGCCCCAAACCCATAGTATCATGAGCATAACTAAAAGGATATGCATTGCTCTAGCGGGTATTTGATTCTTCTTTTTGGATGGAGACTCACTTACAATGATTGGCGTGAACCCAATTGTCTTTTTATTTCAATTTATGGTCACATTAGGTGACCAGCGGGTTTGTAGTTCTGGTTCTTATATTTAGATAGGAACTATCAAAGGTTGATCCAGGGAACAGTCTGATTGCCATTACAGAGTCGGGAAGGAATTTTCCCCCAAATGGGCTAATTGGCTTCTGCCCCTTGGGGTTTTTGCTTTCCTCTGGATCAACTAGGGGTTGAAACAGACTGAAATAGATGGACATTGTCTTCATTCAGCCTAACATACTATGTTACTATGTTTTGGTGATGGAAGTGGCAGTTGTCAACTGGATCTAGTATGGTCCATCAAATCTCGGTTTGAAACTTTTTTTTTCCGATATGTCCTTTTGAGGGACAACCCAGTCACTTGAAAACAAAACTATGCGACTCCTCTTTTGAGTCTGGATTTAGAATCAAGGAAAATACACATTTATCAGTGGCAGTTATCTCCTGATACAAGGGAGTGAAATTGAATGCGTTTCCAAGAGCGTACCCTAACACTAAGTCTTACCTTCAAGCCAGTCTACACATTGTAGCATGCGCCATCAACTCCAGCCTCCTGAGCGGGCTTCCCAGGAAGGGGGTTGTTTTTTGCTACAATTACTAATATTGGTTATCTCTGCATAACCTGTTCTGTTTTTCCATCTTCATGATATCTGGACCAATCTACAAAAAACTCAAAAGCTGCATTAGCAATTGGTTCATCTTTAACATGCTCAAATGCAGTCATGTTGACATAGGAAATCTTGTTGCTCTGTGGGCGCTAGTGATTTAAATTACAGAGTATTCTCAGGCTGCTCAGTGGTTACTGTGTCCATTCCTCCCCTTTGAATCCAAGCAAAAATAATGCAACGGGATTGAATGTGGTTTCTTTTATGGCAACGGCCTGTAGTAAGGCGTGAATTGTTACTTCAATGGCTGCTTCTTGCACGAGGCTCAAACGGTACAGAGGCATGCTAAGAAGCACAGACCCTTCTTTCAGCTTGACCAAGACAGGTGAGACAGGAAGCTTCCCAATTTTTGTCTTGCTAGTTGCCCATAGCATCTGCCGGACCTAAGTAAGCTGGGCTATATCTGCAGGGGGTATAGACTAGTTAGCTTTTTCCCAGAAGGCAAAAGCTTTTAACAAGCAAATTAACTGTTTCTCCACCTCAGATCCAAGGGTAACAGTACCATCGGGTGAGAAGTGGATAGTGCCTTGCAAGGCCTGTGTTACAGATGCAGTGTTGCTGCCATAATAGACCAACTGGGCAGATCACTGACACCATAAATGTACCCACATTGGAAATATGATACACTTTAAGCAAATAGTTGTTATTAACTTGATTCTGTTTGCAATGCACTCATCAGATTTGTCAAGCGCATAATTATCTCATTTTAGCACCATTCCTCAATATTATTCAAATAAATAGAACTCAATATTTTGAATATACCACTTTTCTTGTCTTATGCATATTGCACCTTTTTTCCCCCTCATTTTTGCTAAACTGCTCTGTATTGAGGAGTGGCAAACCCATTACATACTCCCTTTCCTTACATCATCTAGCTCCACCCCTTATGGTTTGGCTACCTGTATGAGTGTCTTGCTCACAATTGAAGTCTAACAGTCTAGCAATGCACATCTCATATGTAACACATACAGAAGCCCTTCACACCCATGCACACAAAAAATAACAGATTCACATTATTTCTGGTCAGAATCGACATTCCAATTCTCTTGTGCAGCAAAAAGTTCACATTTTCAATTCACATTGCACAAACCACCTTTAAATCACTTTCTTGTATCTTTCTGCACATAAATTGCTCAGAGACTTTAATTCACTTCAATCATTTTTTTTCCTCCATCATGATCTTCTCTCCAATATTCCACTTCCACAAACCACCTATGTAATGTCTTTATTTCTCCGTCTAATTCATTATGCATAATTCTATTCAGCAATCTTTCTGATCCACTGTAGAAATTTCTCCTAAGCTGACAGCCCCAACCTTCAGAATTCACCTTATTTCTGAGTAGTAAGAAACTATTAATCCTCTCTAATGAAGACTCTATATAAGAAAGCTTCCCCCCTTGCAAATCCACACTACACAAACAGTTATTCATTCTTACACAGACTGTAAACCCTGGTTTTGCAATTAGAAATGGTGTATGTAACTACATGGAACAGCTGACAGTGTACAGACACAGGTAAGAGAGTCTTACGCACCGCAGTTTGAGGTGCCCGCCAACTATTGGCTATCCAATACCACTGTCATTGCTCAGAAGCCAAACCATGGCCGAGTTTCACCTACACAACTGTCCAAGCATCCTTCTGCATTCATACCAGCTCTTTGTAGTATTGCTTGATATCCTTGCACTGCATTTTTTAACTTTTCTCCCCTCAACCAACTGTTTAGCAATCTTCCGGACAATGCCCTGTTCAGCGTCATTAGCTCTGGACTCAACTGAGATCAGCATAGAGATACATTGATACCTACAGTATATCCAGTTCAGTAGAATTGTAGAAGGGAGGAAAACTGGCTCTATATCCATTTTGGCGAGGGTACCAGCAGCCATTCAGTGTCTCATTGACCGTTTAGGACCATTACTCTCAATAGTTTATAAAACATTGTAGTGAGAAAACCCTTTAATTTTACTTTATACCACCTGGAACCTATCCCTCAATCTCCCTATATCCTTGGGAAGTTTATTTCCAAAATGCTCCATCGTCCAAATGTTGATTCCTCAGCCCTCTTGGTGTTTGCTGCTGGTTTCCCGGGAGGCAGACTGCCTCTTCTATGGAAAGAAATAGCAGAGGGGAAGAGGAGGCTGGAGCTTGTGCACTTCTTACTCCTTTTTTCCATCTACATTTGATGGATAGGATCTCAAAAGCAGTAACTCCCAGCCACCAGCTACCGTTGTGCTCTGCTGCTTGTTTCCAAAGAGGAAGTGGTCTGTTTCCCTATTGGTGAGCAGTGAACGGCCACAGAAAGGAGGAGTCAAGGGCTGAAGAGCTGAACATTTTGGAATTGAACCTCTTATGAATGAGTGCATTTTTTCTTTGTGATTTTGAACACATTGAGATAGGATTCCTGAGATGCGAGCACCCCCTTTAAGAAGCTCTTGGGTTGCTTTCTGGTACAACATTGGAGGTATAGGCTGAACTGGAGGGACATATGTCATTTTTTGGCTTTACATGCTATTTTACTATATATTGCATCCTAGTTAAGGGAAAGGGTAAATGGAAAGCAACGACAAAAAAAAAAAAAGGTTAAGGATTTGGTCACAAGAAAACAAAATACATAGATGTACAACACCCATGAAGTTAGAAGAACATAGGTAATACACAACTTCCTAACAAGGTATTTGAGTTCTGCAGTATATGCATTATCCAAGAAGACATATATAATCCATAATGAATATTGTGTCGCGTCACAGTCAGCACACAGTCAAGTATTTACCAGCACACCTTTGTTTCTGTGGGTTCTATCCTGACTAATTAGGGTTAACATCTCCTGTGTTTACTAGTCCAGGTTAATTAGTCCTGCAACTGTCAGCGAGGTGTGGCTGGTGATTGACAGTTCTGTCAAATAATCAGCTTCTCCCTCTTTCCTATATAATCCAGCTCTTCCTGGCTGGGAGTTGCCGATGATTTTCAGTGTTCCCTGAGCAGTCAGCCTACTCAGAGTTTCTGTGTGTCTGGGTCCTGGGTTTGGGTTTGTTTCCTGTTTGTATCTGTTGTTTGTCTGGTATTCTATTATTCTTGTCTTTTAGTTATTGTCGGTCTCTGTTTGTTTCTTGGTTGGCAGCACTCTGGTTCCCCTTGGACCCCGTCCAGTCCTCGTGGAAGAAAGTAGGGTCGTCCCTTTCAGGACGAGTGCTCCGCTGAGAGGTGCGTTCAGTATGAGGGATTCTGAGTGTCCCACTCTGTCCATTTCCTCACTTTTCTGTTTGATCTGTGTCTAGCCACCCATGTAGCTAGTTTTCACATCTGTTCTGGCTGTCAGATTCCTGTTGGCAGTCCAGAATGAATGTAGCATATTGATATTGCAGTGCCCCAGACCTAGGGGAGGTTGAGCAGCAAGGGGAAGTTAAGGTGGTAGTCTCAGTGGTTCTACTGCTTCTCCTGCAAAGGTGGCTAATAAGATCTGGGGCTGGTACTACTGCAGTGACAAAAGTATTGGCAGTTCTCACTGCGTGTTGTCCAAGAGGTTGGACAGGGTTAGATTTTTTTTTGTTGTGATGCCAGCTCATGTACGGGTAGGGACCCGTTCCAAACGAGATAATAAATACAAAAAAATTGAAGAACTAAACAAAAATGGAGGTGGTAGTCTTGGCTTTTCTGTAGTGTGGTGTGGTACCTCAGTGCAGATGTTACAAATGGTGGGAACTCACTCCAGGAAGCAGACGTAGATGGTGAAAACAAAAGAATTCATTTTTGTGAGAAAGTTCTGGTCTTTGTAGCAACTACACCGTTGGATTCACATTTGATTACAGTGGATAATGACAGGCATTATTAAAACACATTTTCCACATGCAGCATTCACTATAGCTTTAGTTAGATGACTTGGACTATTAAGGATCAACTTGTTATTGCATTGTTCTATTACACCGACTCTAACATAAGTTTCTTTTCACTGTTACTTTCTCTTCTGCTCTCTCTCTCTCTCTATTTCTCTTCTTTGCTAACACTCCAGCATGATTTTGCTTTGTGTACTCACACTCTTCACGGTTTTCTTCCCACCACGCTGATTTAGGAGTAAGGATGTTCTCCTGGTTCCTCCCATGTCTCTATCTCAGGCTCCCAGGGACTTGACTCAACCCTGGACTAGACTAGCAAAACCCACCCACTCCCTACTAGAGATGAGCGAGCACCAAAATGCTCGGGTGCTCGTTACTCGTGACGAACTTTTCGCGATGCTCGAGGGTTCGTTTCGAATAACGAACCCCATTGAAGTCAATGGGCGACCCGAGCATTTTTGTATATCGCCGATGCTCGCTAAGGTTTTCATTTGTGATAATCTGGGCAATTCAAGAAAGTGATGGGAACGACACAGCAACGGATAGGGCAGGCAAGGGGCTACATGTTGGGCTGCATCTCAAGTTCCCAGGTCCCACTATTAAGCCACAATAGCGACAAGAGTGGGTCCCCCCCCTCTTAACAACTTTTACTTCTGAAAAGCCCTCATTAGCAATGCATACCTTAGCTAAGCACCACACTACCTCCAACAAAGCACAATCACTGCCTGCATGACACTCCGCTGCCACTTCTCCTGGGTTACATGCTGCCCAACCCCCCCCCCACGACCCAGTGTCCACAGCGCACACCAAACTGTCCCTGCCCAGCCTTCAGCTGCCCTCATGCCACGCCACCCTCATGTCTATTTATAAGTGCGTCTGCCAGAGGAACCGCAGGCACACACTGCAGAGGGTTGGCACAGCTAGGCAGCGACCCTCTTTAAAAGGGGCGGGGCGATAGTCCACAATGCTGTACATAAGCAATGAGAAATCCAATCCTGTGCCACCTCCATCTGGAGCTGCACACGTGGGCATAGCAATGGGGAACCTATGTGCCACACACTATTCATTCTGTCAAGGTGTCTGCATGCCCCAGTCAGACTGGGGTTCTTTAGAAGTGGACACATGCAGTTACAACTCCCTGTGGACCCACAGCATGGGTGGCTCCCTGGAACCCACCGGCGGTACATAAATATATCCCATTGCAGTGCCCAACACAGCTGATGTAACGTCAGCTGTAATGCAGGTGGGCTAAAAATTAATTGGATTACACTGTAGGCGAGGGCCCCCAAAAATTGGTGTACCAACAGTACTAATGTACCTGAGAAAAATTGCCCATGCCCAACCAAGAGGGCAGGTGAAACCCATTAATCGCTTTGGTTAATGTGGCTTAATTGGTAACTAGGCCTGGAGGCAGCCCAGTAAAATAAAAATTGGTTGAGGTGAAAGTTTCAACGCTTTAATGAGCATTGAAACGTATAAAAATTGTTTAGAAAAATTATATGACTGAGCCTTGTGGGCCTAAGAAAAATTGCCCGTTCGGCGTGATTATGTGAGGTTTCAGGAGGAGGAGCAGGAGGAGGAGGAGGAATATTATACACAGATTGATGAAGCAAAAAGGTCCCCGTTTTGGATGGTGATAGAGAACGATGCTTCCATCCACGGGTGCAGCCTACTTATTGTTTAGGTATCGCTGCTGTCCGCTGGTGGAGAAGAGAAGTCTGGGGAAATCCAGGCTTTGTTCATCTTGATGAGTGTAAGCCTGTCGGCACTGTCGGTTGACAGGTGGGTACGCTTATCCGTGATGATTCCCCCAGCCACACTAAACACAGTCTCTGACAAGACGCTAGCCGCAGGACAAGCAAGCACCTCCAGGGCATACAGTTCAGGCCACGTGTCCAGCTTCGACACCCAGTAGTTGTAGGGGGCAGAGGCGTCACCAAGGACGTTCGTGCGATCGGCTACGTACTCCCTCACCATCCTTTTACAGTGCTCCCGCCAACTCAGCCTTGACTGGGGACCGGTGACACAGTCTTGCTGGGGATCCATAAAGCTGGCAAAGGCCTTGGATAATGTTCCCCTGCCTGCGCTGTACATGCTGCCTGATCTCTGCGTCTCCCCTGCTACCTGGGCCGCGGAAATGCGCCTTCGGCCACTAGCGCTGTCGGATGGGAAGTTTACCATCAGTTTGTCCACCAGCGCCCTGTGGTATAGCATCATTCTCGAACCCCTTTCCTCTTCGGGAATGAGAGTGGAAAGGCTCTCCTTATACCGTGGGTCGAGCAGTGTGTACACCCAGTAATCCGTAGTGGCCAGAATGCGTGTAACGCGAGGGTCACGAGAAAGGCATCCTAACATGAAGTCAGCCATGTGTGCCAGGGTACCTGTACGCAACACATGGCTGTCCCCACTCGGAAGATCACTTTCAGGATCCTCCTCCTCCTCCTCCTCCTCCTCTGGCCATACACGCTGAAAGGATGACAGGCAAGCAGCATCTGTACCCTCAGCAGTGGGCCAAGCTGTTTCTTCCCCCTCCTCCTCATGCTCCTCCCCCTCCTCCTCCTCCTCCTCCTCTGGCCATACACGCTGAAAGGATGACAGGCAAGCAGCATCTGTACCCTCAGCACTGGGCCAAGCTGTCTCTTCCCCCTCCTCCTCATGCTCCTCCCTCTCCTCCTCAACGCGCTGAGATATAGACATGAGGGTGCTCTGACTATCCAGTGACATACTGTCTTCCCCCGCCTCCGTTTCCGATTGCAAAGCGTCTGCCTTTATGCTTTGCAGGGAACTTCTCAAGGGGCATAGCAGAGGAATGGTGACGCTAATGATTGCAGCATCCCCGCTCAGCATCTGGGTAGACTCCTCAAAGTTTCCAAGGACCTGGCAGATGGCTGCCAACCAGGCCCACTCTTCTGTAAATAATTGAGGAGGCTGACTCCCACTACGCCGCCCATGTTGGAGTTGGTATTTCGCAATAGCTCTACGCTGCTCATAGATCCTGGCCAACATGTGGAGCGTAGAGTTCCACTGTGTGGGCACGTCGCACAGCAATTGGTGCACTGGCAGATGAAACCGATGTTGCAGGGTCCGCAGGGTGGCAGCGTCCGTCTTGGAGTTGCGGAAATGTGCGCAGAGCTGGCGCACCTTTCCGAGCAGGTATGACAAGTGTGGGTAGCTTTTCAGAAAGCGCTGAACCACCAAATTAAAGACATGGGCCAGGCATGGCACGTGCGTGAGGCTGCCGAGCTGCAAAGCCGCCACCAGGTTACGGCCGTTGTCACACACGACCATGCCCGGTTGGAGGCTCAGCGGCGCAAGCCAGCGGTCGGTCTGCTCTGTCAGACCCTGCAGCAGTTCATGGGCCGTGTGCCTCTTCTCTCCTAAGCTGAGTAGTTTCAGCATGGCCTGCTGACGCTTGCCCACCGCTGTGCTGCCATGCCGCGCGACACCGACTGCTGGCGACGTGCTGCTGCTAACACATCTTGATTGCGAGACAGAGGTTGCGTAGGAGGAGGAGGAGGAGGGTGATTTAGTGGAGGAAGCATACACCGCCGCAGATACCACCACCGAGCTGGGGCACGCAATTCTGGGGGTGGGTAGGACGTGAGCGGTCCCAGGCTCTGACTCTGTCCCAGCCTGCACTAAATTCACCCAATGTGCCATCAGGGAGCTATAGTGGCCCTGCCTGCCTGTGCTTGTCCACGTGTCTGTTGTTAAGTGGACCTTGGCAGTAACCGCGTTGGTGAGGCCACGTACAATGTAGCGGGAGACGTGGTCGTGCAGGGCTGGGACGGCACATCGGGAAAAGTAGTGGCGACTGGGAACCGAGTAGCGCGGAGCCGCCGCCGCCATCATGCTTTTGAAAGCTTTCGTTTCCACAAGCCTATAAGGCAGCATCTCCAGGCTGATCAATTTGGCAATGTGCACGTTTAACGCTTGAGCGTGCGGGTGCGTGGCGGCGTACTTGCGCTCGCGCTCAAACAGTGGCGCTAGCGACGTCTGGACGCTGCGCTGAGAGACATTGCTGGATGGGGCCGAGGACAGTGAGGGTGTGGGTGAGGGTGTGGGTGCAGGCCAGGAGACGGTAGTGTCTGTGTCCTCAGAGGGGGGTTGGATCTCAGTGGCAGGTTGGGGCACAGGGGGAGAGGCTGTGGTGCAAACCGGAGGCGGTGAACAGCCTTCGTCCCACCTTGTGGGATGCTTGGCCATCATATGCCTGCACATGCTGGTGGTGGTGCCTCCCCAGCTGATCTTGGCACGACAAAGGTTGCACACCACTGTTCGTCGGTCGTCAGGCGTCTCTGTGAAAAACTGCCACACCGTAGAGCACCTTGACCTCTGCAGGGTGGCATGGCGCGAGGGGGCGCTTTGGGAAACAGTTTGTGGATTATTCGGTCTGGCCCTGCCTCTACCCCTGGCCACCGCACTGGCTCGGCCTGTGTCCACACCCTGACTTGGGCCTCCGCGTCCTCGCCCGCGTCCACGTCCTCTAGGCCTACCCCTACCCCTCAGCATGGTGTATTACCAGTAGTGCAGAAACAGAACGCTGTAATTAAATGTGCTGCTTATTGGCCTGTGGTTGGAGGCTGACTTCGCTTACGGAACGCCAGGAAATAATTTTGCGCAAGCCTGCTGTAACACTTAGCTGGCTGCGTATGAATTTGGAGAGCTACTACACCCAGCACAGACCCAGAACACTGAGGACAGTCACAGGCAGCCCAGATAGATTTTTTTCCCCAAATTTTTTTACAAAGGCCCACTGCCTATATTCAATCAATATGTCTTCTGTCCCTGCCTAAGCGCTTCTGGCCCTGGAGTATTACTGCAGGGCGCAATGCTCTGCACGGCCGATATACCAAAAAAAAAAAA
The DNA here is from genome assembly GCF_035609145.1 of Eleutherodactylus coqui. Taxonomy (NCBI): domain Eukaryota; kingdom Metazoa; phylum Chordata; class Amphibia; order Anura; family Eleutherodactylidae; genus Eleutherodactylus; species Eleutherodactylus coqui. Next base: position 92,580,742 of record NC_089848.1, on the reverse strand, counting down.
AAAAGTGCAACACTGCAAAAAGCAGCCTCCACAGTACTGCACACGGTTAGATGTTGCCCTAAGAAGGACCGTTGGGGTTCTTGAAGCCTAAAATACTCCTAACACTCTTCCTATAGCAGCTCCAACAAGATAGCACTTTCCCTCCTCTATGTCAGAACGCATCTGTGGCGAGCCGCGGGAGGGGCCGATTTTTATACTCGGGTGACACCTGATCTCGCCAGCCACTCACTGCAGGGGGGTGGTATAGGGCTTGAACGTCGCAGGGGGAAGTTGTAATGCCTTCCCTGTCTTTCAATTGGCCAGAAAAGCGCGCTAACGTCTCAGAGATGAAAGTGAAAGTAACTCGAACATCGCGTGGTGCTCGCCTCTAGTAACGAGCATCTCGAACACGCTAATACTCGAACGAGTATCAAGCTCGGACGAGTACGTTCGCTCATCTCTACTTCCTACCTTTTAAACCTTTCTACACAACCAATCTTAGGTTAGGAGGAGAAAGCAAACTATCCAATCCCTGAATTTGTTTGAGGTTATTGACAGTTAAGAGCAGGTTGTGGTGACTTTACTTCAGTAATGTGATGCTTGGTTGTGACAACATCTTCAACTAACACATTATTGTCCATACAAAGGCACATACACTCCTGATTGCATAAAATGACCAGCCATTGCTGTAGTTCCTACTCTGGGTCACTACAGTATCAGTGATAATAGAAAGAAAAACAATGACACTCCTATATAATATATTAGATAACATCAATTTTCTACGAATTTCACCCTTTTTCTCCCAAAAAGTCACTTGAAATTAAAAAAAAACTCTCCCAAAAAATTTCACTTTTTTATTGTTGATTTTGAATTTATGCCTCTGTAGATATTTTTGACACAGAACTCAGATGCCTCTGGGTATATGCAATGTTATTGCTATGCTTAGCTGTTTATACTGCATTTAGAATCTTAATGGTTTGTATACCTTATTTGCCTAAAGTGTGTAAGTAACAAACCAAACAAGTTACCAAAGTTGTTCGCTCTAGGGAATGCCCATGTGAAGATGCTAACCTCCTGTCTCAACTATAATCTGCATCATCTAGCGCTCAAGGTTTTCCTAACCCAGAGGAGTTCTCAAATTTGGAAATGGAGTGAAGACCATATTTTCCCTTGGAGGCTAGCTGCAGGAAGATGAAGCACTGAAGTCTCCCCAGTGGGACTAGCCCAGAGGATATACCTAGTTTAGGAATAAAAATGTAATCAAAAGTGGGAAGATGTGAAAGTATTAATGGGGTGTTTTACACTTGTCATTCATAGGTTAATACAACTTTAAGTCTGTATCTCTAAAAGTAAAACAGACCTGACTGAGCTGCAGTTTTACCATTCCCTAGAGATCATATTTAGTCATTGCATGCTCATTCTTTTACGCTTATCATATGATGTAAGCGACACCTCACATAATTTATTCAGTGGTGTTCTCTGCTTGTCTACATGCTCGGCACAAGCGCTAATGACCTTAGCGGTGATGTTAGTGCTTGTGCAGTCATGTAGACCAGGGGTCCCCAACCACCAGTCCGCGGACCAGTACCGGGCTGTTAGGGTTTCTTTGTCGGTCCGTGGCACCGCAGACCAGCACGGTACTGTTGTACCTTGATGTCACGTCACTGGAAGCTAGGGGCTGAGCGGACTTTGGAGTGAACGCCCCCTAGCTTCCGATTGGCTAGTACTGCCGCAGGGAGGACACGCTCCATCGTGTGCTGCTGTTTGCTACCGGTGGCGGGGGTGGGGGCTCGCCAGCATAGCAGTGAGCGCGCGGGAGCGGAGAGCATAGCGAGGACCTCAGGGACATGGCCACACGGACAGTGCTTCAGATCCGGTGAGCACATATCTGAGAGTGCCAGAGAATGTAGCAGGGTAGCAGAGTGGTCCCAGCAGCACCCCCCGGTCTACAGCACTGTTTGGTGTACAGCGCTGCATAACCCTGCCCCCGTATTACCAAAGCCCCACCCCCACCCTGCCCTGCCGGGCCATGGAAAAATCATCTTGCTTGAGGCCGGTCCCTGGAGGAAAAGAAGTTGGGGACCACTGATGTAGACGACTGTTGTCCCATCTAAATGGGACATTAGGGTGTTGGTCAACTGTGACTGGACACTATACTTTCCTTTGTCCGGCTTTCCTCAATAAATAAAGCTCAATGGGTTGGGCTAGTTAGAGCACAGCGGTGACTTCACATAGTTGATGAGAGATAAAAGTAAAAGCTGAGGGGACTTACCTGGCATGACCAGGCCACCTTACAAAGGACCGTCCATCACACCTGAAGTCCCTATTTGCCTGTAAATTATTCAATGGCTACTGGTCATACAACCACTGGTCATCTAGAAGAGGAGAGCATCAGTGATTTACCAACAGAAGTCTCGGAAACATGAAGTACAAGATAAATATAAGTAAAAAATACCTAGAGCTCTAGGGAATATGACCATGTATTTGCAGAAAGTAGAAGCAAGAAATATTACCTTACTTTACAGGGGGTCTCAATAGAGAACACTCCCTAATTCTGATTGGTGATGTACCACAATGGTATTATGCAGGGCTTGGAATAAATGATCCAGCGGAGGTAAGGTATCCAGGGTTTATTAGTAAAGTAATATATAAACTAACAATATTAATTTGATATAAAAATAATGAACTGGAAATAAGTAGCTAAAGGAAGTGTGCAACGCGTTTCGGAGGATGACTCTACTTCCTTTCTCAAGCACATAATCAAATATCCAGCTAGTTGGTATACTTATAAAATTAAGACATCAGTAGGCGTGTGTTTACAATTTCCCGCTTTTGCAGTTGTCTAGGCGCGCAAAAAGACAGCAAAGACAAGTGTTTACCAACGTTGAGCATCCAGGTGTAGAAGCCTTCGCTAGAGTGCACGTTGTGTGCTCCAGATGGTGTAATGCGTCCAAGGGTAGACATACTCACTGGAACGCACGCCCTTGTGCTCCAAAGGGTCGAAGGCATTAATGCACTCTGGTGACCGGATATGGTGTAAGATGAATTAATAAAACTTTACAACTAGAGATGAGTGAGCATACTCGCTAAGGCAAACGGGCAGGTACTCGAATAAGGCACTACTCGCTCGAGTAGTTTGCCTTAGCGAGTATGCTCACTCATCCCTATTTACAACCAAAGCAATATAAAGTCACATGTACCTCAGGCTAGTACCAAAAAAAAACTACAGCTGTTCTCGCATAAAACAAGACCGCATATAGCTCAGTTGCCGGAAAAATAAAAATGTTGTCGATCTTAAAATGCGATGAATCAGATTCAATTGTATCTTCGTATCACAGTAATCATACAGGTCCAGATAAGAAAGTTATCAAGCTATTTTTTACTGAATGGTGAACCCTGTAAAAGCAAAAGCCAAAAACATAGATGGAATTTCTGAGGGTTTTTTTCACCTCCTCCCCCAAAAATGCAATAAAATTATATGTACCCCAGATTGGTATCATTAATAAGTACATGTCCCAAAAAATACAAGCCCTCATTCAGCTATGTCAATGCGTTATGGCTCTTGCAATGCCATAACAATCAGTTAGTCCTTAAACCAAAAAATAGGCTCATCACTAACCAGACTGGTGTTTCCAATTGAAAGACTGTCTGCACTGCATGCCTATAGCCTGAATGGACTGAGAACCGTTCCCATTGTTGCAAAAGTTATTACATTTACTATCATGCAATGGTCGTGTGATTCATTTTGGTGGGTACCACGCCAGGAGACCCACTTTGTACCATTGTTATGGAAGACTAGTTACCGCAATGAGTCCAGTGCCTAACCAACCTAATGCAGGTAAGAGCCTTGCCGCTTTGGTGGTGCCCAACCATGCCTATCCTGAACCTCCTAGACCCCACTCCTGCCATTCAAGAGGGTCTAGTATACATGCCATATAATGCATCTCCAATGAGGCCTTCAGAGAGAGGCAGCCAATACTACTAGATAATGATATGTGCCTAGCCTGCAGTATCAGCAAACTAGAGATTAAGAAATGAATGAATATAGCATGGAGGTTTAAAGGGGTTGTCCAAGTTGTGGGTTTTAACTAAAAGGGCTTTCCCATGCAGTAAAAAAACTAAAATGAATATACTCGTTCCCGCTCTGTCCTGTGCTGCTGCCCTGGGTCTTCCCCGTGACATGACCTTTACAGGCTACCCCAGCCTGTTTCTGGGATGTCACAGGTACTACAGCCAATGACAGAGCTCGACACTTCATCACTGAACTCTGTTATTGTCTGCAGCACCTGTGGCTTTCCAAAAACCGGGTAGGGCAGCACCTGTAAATAAACACAGGCATGGAGGACCCAGCACCAGCACAGGACACAGCGGGAGAGGGGAATATATTTCTGCTAATTATTTTACTGCATGGGAAAGGCCTTCTAGTTAAAACCCACAACTCAGACAACCCCTTTAAGTAAAAAAAACCCAGGCGAGGAAAAATGGCAACTTTTTAAAGACAGAAATTGGTGATAATCACATAAGTAATCCCTTCCCTCCATTGTGTGCATGTTTGGCTGCTGAATGTGATGTTCTCTGCTGTAGTCGCTCGCCAGCACCAGTCCCTCACATAATCGACACTGTAGTCCTGACGTTTTTCTTTCACTGACTTCCCAGTACTATTGCTAGATTCTTTGTTAACCTTTAACTGTGGACGGGGAGCCTCACAGACCCCTCCCCATGCTAGATTTCCATTAACCGCGTACTTCCCCGCGACCGCTCAGTAGCTTATGTATTAGTTGTGAAAAGACCGGTATGAGATGACGTTGCGTCGTAAATTAAGACCGAAAAGTTCCTATACATAGTAACATAGTATGTAAGGCTGAATGAAGACAATGTCCATCTAGTCCAGCCTGTTTATCCTCCTGTGTTGTTGATCCAGAGGAAGGCAAAAAACCCCAAGAGCAGAAGCCAGATAGCACTTTTGGGGGGAAAATTCCTTCCCGACTCCCTAATGGAAATCAGACTGATCCCTGGATCAACCCCTAATAGTTCCTACCTGCCCGTATACCCGGATTAACAATTAACCTAAGATTTATATCCTATAGTTATTCATTATGCAGCGGCCCTCACAGGATAGACATCTAAAACTAAATTTTAATAATTACTTCTAAAAATCCGGGCAACTAAGACACACACAGATCCCACGTAGGTCCACAATTGAACAAATATGGACGCGTGGGTGTTTGACATATATACAGACGACACAACAAATAATTTTGTGGAGTCCTCAACAATAGGGGAGCCACACGTATACCTCTACCCAGAGATCTCGCAGAACTTGATTGTTGGCTACAGGAGATCAAAGATCCTGATAGCGGGTTTTTTTGATAGGTGTAATCATGTATAATAGGCCTTTCTGGAATACCCGGGTGCTCGTGCGTATACCTGGATAGCCAACACAACAGGGGGGATTTTTTCTCCCCCCCCCCCCACTAAAAAAAACTAAGAAAATGTATAAGATATAAAATAAATAAGAAAAAACCCAAAGCCGACACCAACCAAAACCCTCGCCATATGCTGTCTGTAATCCAAAACCATACATAATATATATTAAAACATCCAAAACAAAATTAACCCATTCCCGTACTTTATTTTGGCATACAGTTGCTAATTTAAAAAAAAACAATAAATGTTAAAAATAATCATTTTTGTTAGCTTTTTATCCCAATAAAACGAAAAAAAAAAAATGGAAAAATAAGTCAGTTAAAAAAAACCATGAAAAAATAGCCATATATGTCATGAAAAAAATGTAGGAAAAATAATTTTGGTAGCTGAAGGAAAAAAATAGGGCAAAAAAAACACTACATGGGTACAATCCCTAAAAAGTGTGTGGTCCCTAAGCGGTTAACTTAACTCTTAAAGGGATAGGGGTGATTTATTGGATACATAAATACTGATTAATCTACTACATTTAGTGAATGTACACACATCATTATACCACAAAACTGAATGGCCCGGGGATCCATCATATTTATTGGGGCAGAGAATCAACTGACTTGCCTGATATATCTGTTTACAAGGACAAAGGCCAGGACCACATATTTTTTTTCACCTTCTTGCCAGAAATAAACCCCTTGCTTTATTGTAGCATTTTTCATTTTAGACGTTGCAGAAATAACAAATATGAGCTAAGCATACCTCGGGTGTCCCTGAAACCGCGAAATAGGATCTCATAAATTTAGTGCGGGCGAGTATCAGCAGTGTGTGCTAAACACTGTCTCATACAAGTTACAGCACTTAAAATAGAGGAAGCAGAATTTATGTGCAGGATACAAAATAATCCAAAAAAAAAAAAATTACAATTTTTTTTTCTCCTTTTCATTATGGAACATTGTTTTAGCGGAATACAATTAAGACGGTGCCTTGTGTTAATTCAGAGGATTGCAACGGAAGCGAAGGCTGAAGGTGAGTATTATCTTATCTTACTAACAGTCTGAGGTCATGTACTTCGCATAAAAATAAATGCAATTATTTTAAGAAACTGTCAGAGAAATTCATCCCTGCTTTGAATTTTACATCCTCCTGAACTGACATTCCAACATCTATTATTTCCCTTAAAGAGAACCCATCACCGGGATATGTGCAGATGCAGCAACGTTTAACTTGACTCAATGTGTTACGATAACTTTCTTTCGTCACAGTTTATTTGAACTTTCAATAGTTTTTTCAATGGCTTTTGTTGTGTTTAGATAAGATAACAATAGCTTCTCAATAGCATGCAATAGCTTTTCGCATAAAGTTATCCTAGTAAAGTCAAGGCCCTTTTACACGCAAAGATAATCGCCTCAGCAGCCAATTGACTGAACAGAATTGATGATATTTTTGCATAAAATTACACATACAGATAATGTCTCTATTTCCCTCATTAGCTAAAGTAAACTTTGTAGAAGGAGAACTAGTTGTCTGCTCAGGCGGGCATGTGTTTATGCGAGGGATTATCTGGCCGGAAGGATTTCACTGTCTCATCCTGTGTGTTTATGTGAGGGATTATCTGGCTGGCAGATTCCACTGTCTTCTCCTAGCAGAGTAAATAATGTACTTGTTGTGTATGCAGTATTGTTTACTCACCGCAAGTCGTCAAGCAGCTCAAAATACTGAATAATTTCCATTCAAATGGAACGAAATTTGACTACTTTTATGCTAAAAACCATCCGCTAATGACAAGTGAACGAATAGTGCCTGACTGCCTGCGTTTACATGTAACGATTATCGCTCACTTTCATCTGTTTAAAGGAATTTTGAGTGATAATCATTGCATGTAAAAGGGCCTTTAAGCTAGGTGAACTAGAGTTGTGAGCGTGAGTGGTACGTAAAAGGCTTAGGCGCAAATCGCATTGAAAACGGACTCTAGCATGAATTGGCATACGCTATTTCTTGCCATTAATACTGATAGGGATAGGACATGCGATGAGTTCTTTCATGCAGACCATCGCCAATGTGCGTAGACTCATAGCCCTATTATGGAGCCACGTGCTGTCCAATGATTATTTCAGACTGCACAGGTCCCCAAATACGCTAGTGTGTGTGTAGGAGGCCTTAAGCATATTTTAACTTGAGGGCTTCTTTACATGAGTATATTTTAGTCCCGTTATGCGGCTGTGGTAATCACGGCCACATAAAAGGATGAAACAAAACCATTGATATTAACCCTTTCCAATCCACTGTCTGACGTCTAAAGACATTCTGATTGAAGGCTGTACAGCTCCGATGTCGGAAGACGTCCGGCAGGGTATTATTACTGGCCGCTCTGTTCTTGGGGGGGGGGGGGGGGGCCTCTCCAACATGTCCAATACCGCAGTAGTGGCTTTAGCCAGCAGGTGGCGCCATTGTATAATGGCAGAAAGAGGAAAAACCCCTAGGAAACCCTGAATCCAAAATTGGATTGCAAAGGATTAATGGTTTTATTCTCATTAGCGGTATCCTCGCCTGTTAACAGTACGGGTGAGAAAACATAGAACTTGCACTATCTTTCCCGCTTGTAGTATTAACTATATCCTATCTTCCCACTGTCTTTTTTCAAGCCCTTGCAATATGATGCAGAGTTTGAATGGCCCGATAAAAGAAAAAACCTGCTTCATGCGCAACTACTCTCTGTACTCGCAAGCATGTGTTCTTGCCCTGACTGTGATCACCTTTGATAAATGTTCTACACATTTGTAGGTTGCAAGAGCTTAGCTATACAGGGTGTGGAGGAACAGGCACACCCAGGCTCTGGTGTATGAAGGGACTCAAAAAGCCCAGTCATATATGAAGACATTGATATTATAAATAGTACATGGTAGCTGGGGTCCTTATTATAGGTATGCATTGGGGCATAGGAGCTTTAAGATGTGCCTCTGATAGGATTCTTCAGTAATGGAGTTATCCCACAATTATAAATAGGTATTAACCCTTTGCAATTCAATTTTGGATTCAGGGTTTCCTAGGGGGTTTTCTCTTTCTGCCATTATACAATGGCGCCACCTACTAGCTAGAGCCAGTACTGCGGTATTGGACATGCTGGAGAGTCCCCCGACAACAGAGCGGCCAGTAATATACAGTAATAATACCCTGCCGTCCGTCTTCCGACATTGGAAGCTGTGCAGCCTTCGATCCGAATGTCTTTAGACGTCAGATGGTGGATTGGAAAGGGTTAATAGATTGTATTTTGAAAATTAACTATATTAACAATACACATAGTTTAACAGAAATGCACTCATCCAAGAGTACTCACCACCCAAAATGCCAAGTCCTACAAGTGCAATCCTCCAGAGAGCTGCCAACTCTGCTCTCACTACTGAAAGCTCTGCCCACTTGCACCATGGATGTATTGTATAATGTCTATCTGTCAGTGTGTGTGTAATGTATGCTGTAAGTACGCCAAAGCAGGTGATGGGCAGATCGGATTGTGGGAGCCCACAGTGGAATCCGACCTTGCCCATCGCCAAGCACAGCCACACATGTGCAATGGAGCTTTTCGTTTTTTAAACTCCTGCTTTCCTGCAGGATCCGCGCCCTATCTCCAGTGTCAGCTGTAGACGGGCCGCAGATCGGACGGCTTCCATTGACTTCAATGCAAGCTGTCCATGCAGGAACCGCACTGAAATGGAGCATGCTGCGGTTTGTTTTGCAGAAGGTCCGCAAAACCAATCTACATGCTTTAATTCATGTGCGGACGCCCATGCTTCCCTATGGGAGGCTTGATTTGCGGATCTTCCGCAGTTCAGATCTGCCCGTGGACATTGAGCCTAACTCAGTTCTGTGTCCATCCATTACTTACTACAACGATAAATCAAAACAATATGAGGGGCATTTGTCAAAGTTACCAGGTAGAGGAAAGCATTTCTGAATCACACCGACTCGTTTTTCAGGCTAAAGCTTGCAAAAGGAGTGATTTCTTCTACGGGAGCGTCAGATTGTCTGCAGATTGTCTGCTTTCCTCTATCTGCTTCTTCTGTGAGATTCCCCATTGGAGTTTGCAGGGAGAAGGCAGCAGCCATGTACTGAAAGCTCTGTAAGTTATTGTGTACTCAGTGCAACAACATCAGGTGAGGCTAACCTTTTATGGGCTTCATCCTTGCATACGCTGGTTTTATACATTGGAGAACTCTTCTTTAATTATTTCAGCCTTTGTTCGCTCAGACTTTGAGCAATTGTCATTGGCAAGATTTCCCTTATTTGTGCCTTTCACAGCAGTAGCATCGTGTGAGTCCCCCTACTCTTTGTGGTTTTATCTATACATAGATGTTGACCAATCCAGGATGGTCTGCTTTACCAATTTTATCTTTGAACTTGAAAAGAAATGGGATTCATTAATTGACAAGCTGACCGGGATTTAGGCTATATCAGCAGACTAAATCTCTAATAACTTCTCAGTTGTGGAGACCAAGAAAATGACAAATATATCTCATTTGCACACGGAAAGACTAGAAGCAATGGGATGAAACTGAAAGGGAGGAGACGCAAATTAGATATTAGAAAAACCTTTCTGACAGCGAGGGTGATCAATGAGTGGAACAGGTTACCACAGGAGGTGGTGAGTTCTCCTTCAATGAAAGTGTTCAAACAAAGGCTGGACGAATATCTGCCTGGGATGATTTAGTGATCCTGCACTGAGCAGGGGGTTGGACCCGATGACCCTGGAGGCCCCTTCCAACTCTACCAGTCTATGATTCTATGCTTCTTCAGATAGAGGAACTTCTAAAAGAAGAAACATATAATAATATTGACTGACAGTTTTTGGAACTTTACTTGTCTGCAAATGTTACACCCAAGAGTCTGTGAGTATCACTAACATGCACATATCCCAATGACTCTGATTTTAATAATAAATGGCTAGAAATAACGCATGCATGTTCCTTGATAAGAGATAATATTATAGAGAAGCGCTAAGCATTATGAATGGACGCTCTGAATAAAGCTGTTAACATCTTTGACACCTTAATCCAATTCGAGAGCCATCCTAATTTTCCTAATTTGCTCACCTCTACCGGGAAGCACATCAAGAAAATCAAACTTGAGATTATTTTTTTAAAAAGCTTTCAAGTTATCAAGAGACAGATTAGAGCCTACACTGACAATGATGAACGAACAGAAAATGATATTACATCTACCAACACAACGATTCAGCCCATCACTAAAATAACAAAAAAAGAAAAGAAGCCCAAGAAAAAAAGGAAAAAATATTTCAACCACACTACTAGGATTAGTGGATCCTCAGTGAGACCAGTTAATAAACCTTCTGAACCTCTATGCGTTAATTGAACAAAACCGGACAACATGGTAGATAGTGCTCCAACAGTTAGTGCACAACACCACATAAGTATATATCCTTACAACAGGGGCGTAACTATAGGGGATGCAGGGGATGCGGTTGCACCCGGGCCCAGGAGCCTTAGGGGGCCCATAGGGCCTATCTTTTCCATGTCGGGAGCCTAGTAGTATGATTAAAGCATTATAGTTGGGGGGCCGTTACAGATTTTGTATTGGGGCCCCGAATCTTCAAGTTACGCCTCTGCTTACAAGTAATCCCAGAATACACAATGAATTAAACTTGGGTTCAAAACAGCTGTATAATGAAAGTATAAATGTACCTCTGAATCCTGTGGAAACCAATACAGGTTGCCCTAGTGGAGAGAATAGTCTGCAGAGAATATCACAACTCACAGTACACGATGATGAAGAACAAACTACAATAACAGAGGCTGGTTATGAGGCACCTATGTGTCATGGATTGTTTCTCTATGCCCATCAGTATCAAAACCAGATTAATGCAAGACACCATACTGAGCAATACAATCCATCCCCAATCTGATAGTGGCTCTAGTACCACTAGAAGATCTTTTAGATCTTCCCAGCCAACTTAGTACACAGAGTAGAGATGAGCGAGTGTACTCGCTAAGGCAAACTACTCGATCGAGTAGTGCCTTATGCGAGTACCTGCCCGCTCGTCTCTAAAGATTCGTGTGCCGGTGGGGGAGAGCGTGGAGGGGGGGGGGGAATCTCTCTCCCACTCTCTCCCCCCCGCTCCTCCCTGCTCACTCCCGCAACTCACCGCTCTTCCCTGCCGGCACCCGAATCTCGAGTAGTTTGCCTTAGCGAGTACGCTCGCTCATCTCTAACGCAGAGTCTGTCGGCAATAACCCCCACCAAGTAGTTCACTTCACTTCTGTTGCCTCTCATGACAAGTCCCAAAAATCATACCATAACTTAGTTCTTCCCTGCAACCCATCGTTTTACATCAAAAAGAAAAATAAGAAGCGAGGATGTCCAGGCAGAAGAGGCAACGGAAAAGCAAATATCACTCCAGACAGAAAGAATCGAGTTAAAAACATAAAGGCCCTTTAACTCGGAATGATAATTGTTCAAAAAAATCATCCAAACAAGCAAAAACGAATGATCGTTCAATGTAAACACAGACCGTGTAAATATTGGCTCGTTCACTAATCATTCGGTTTCAACATCAATCATTCGGTTGTTCTCATTCTCTTATACAGTGAATGTGAATGACTGAACAATTTCTCGTTTGAACGAGCCAACGATGTATCTGCCTGTATAAACACGAGCGAACTCTGGTATCATTTACTCATTCAAATGAGAAATCGGCAGGTCTAAATGGACCCTTAAATTGTTCAACCTGTCCAAATATTTGTTATTTCTATTATCCAGGGGCTTTTCCTCTTGTCCAACCATGCCCATAGACAACTTCCAGTTGTTTTTAGACCTAAATTCCTTTATCCGTAAATTAACCTTAACGAGACATTATGTAATTCTGTCCAATTCTAACGACAAAAAGAAGAAGAAAATAATGAACCTGAAATTAAGCCAGATCCTATTGTGAATGTGAATGTAGCACCCAAAACATCCCTCAATCCAATCCACCATTGAGGGTCCTCCATAAAGACCTTCTTTCATGTAGTTAACAATGATTTTTGCCACCTTAATCCCATACCTTCTGGCCATAGCAATCTGCCCAGTAAAGAAATGTCTGCCCCTAACTCCTGGCCGTTTTTGGGGGGAGTTCATCTTCATGAATTTACATGATCCTCATGGAATTAGTAATTATGGCCACTGCTGAGAGTAAATGGTCTGACAATAAGTAAGTACCAGACATCAAGTATCAGCCATTACCTACTTTTCACATACAGGAACTTCGATGTTTGATATTTTCCTTTTGTAGCTAACATTTCCATAAATTATATATAAAGTTTGCACCACTGTTGGTTCCTTGTGGCTTAAAGGCAAATACCGGCCGGTATTGTTTAACAAGATTCGCTGCATACAGAGTATTATTATTACTTCCCTCTTAATTACAGTAACATTTTACTCTTCTGTTTGGAGATATTGGCTCAGTTAAGATATAGCTCGAAAAAGGAGTTGGTGCGACTGAGAAGTTCTTCTGAACATCCTACTCTCACGGGTGATTCCTTCCATGGCAGCACCAGATCATCTCCTTTCCTCTACCCCCCACAACAACATCAGGTGAGCCTAGCCTACTATGAAGGCGCTATAACTAAACACAATGTCCGTACTCCCAAGATATACAGTGGTGTATTGCATTAAGTCTCTGTTCATAACCAGGGAGCCCTATCTCTTCAACTAGGAATTGCTACAACGTTTCCCTATACAACAGGCCTGTTGTGAGCCAGTACTAGTGGGCACTGTTATGGTCCAGGTTGGAGCAGATCTCACTTACAGTTCGTTGCTGAAGAGTATAAGTGTCTCTGTTCCTGTATTCCTTTGGGCTGTTTTCAATTACACAAGCCATAAGATGTGGGCCTTGTAAAAGCAGCACCAGCAATTGATCTCCCTCTCTGCAGATCTTGGCTCTATTATCTCCCTGGGGTTCTGGTGGGTTCAAGGAGTCTCCTGCTGTCTCTCTTACCCACAATGTCTTTACGTCCTGTCAGTTCCTTCTCTTCTCAGCCTCCACCGTCAGACCCTTTCTACTTGAGCACCTTGCTCTAGCCACCACCCTCTAGCCAATGCATCACTTCTTGCTGAGCTCTAGTGACTGTAGGACCTGTGAAGGGGGAACGAGCTCACACCCATTCACTATCCCCTATGTACAGAGGCTGCATGAATTAACCCTTTGTGGGTAGCTCCATTCATGTGGGTGGAGCTGAATGTGTATTTGTTTATAATGTGTATACTGTCTATGTGTATACATGTATAAGGTAAATGTGTTATCTGCATGTGTGATGGTAATGTAAATCTACTGGTGTGATATGCGTGAAATGTGAATAACTGTGTGTAGTGTGTATGCATACATGTGTTGAATGCATATATGTGTATTTAAAGGGAACCTGTCATACGTCCTGAGACTATGAAACCTATAGAACATTGAAGTAATTCTCATTCTGAAACTTATTTTGTTTTAATTACCCAGAGAGGTTATCAAAATTGGGATTATTTAGTTTAGAAAAAAGATGGCGGGGGGAGCGACCTAATAACTATGTATAAATATATCAGGGGACAATACAGAGATCTCTCCCATCATCTATTTATACCCAGGACTGTGGCTGTAACAAGGGGACATCCTCTACGTCTAGAGGAAAGAAGGTTTCTACACTGACTTAGGAGGGGGTTCTTTACTGTAAGAGCAGTGAGACTGTGGGACTCTCTGCCTGAGGATGTGGTGATGGCAAATTCGATAAAAGAATACAAGAGGGTCTGGACGCCTTTCTTGAGTGATACAATATTACCTGTTATAGTCACTGATTACTTCAGAAGGGTCGGTGATCCAGGGATTATTCTGATTGCTACATTGGAGTCAAGAAGAAATTTTTTCCTTTGAATGGGGGAAATTGGCTGCTACCTCACTGTTTTTTTGCCTTCCTCTGGGCGGTAATAGTCTGAACTGGATGGACATATGTCTTTTTTTAGCCTTACATACTATGTTACTAATTAAATCATACCTGGAAAAATAAGTTCCCAACATTTCCCATGCCCTATGCTAATTTTGACTGCGCAGTCCAGTGGGTGAGGTGGGATGCCTTGACTGCTCGGAATACACCCATAATGTCGCTAAAGATTGCATCACGGAGCACGAGCATATTAGTAATACTGACTATGGCCACGAAAAGGCCAAATAAACTGCGCATTGCACACGCCATAATTCTATCGCCCATCTCATACGCCATCCATATCGCGCTGGCAGTATTATGGGGTGTAGTCAGTACAGTGAAGACAGCCTGAGCAACCCATTGGACTGCTCAGTCAGAATTCGCATACGGAGTGGGAAATGTTTAAAACTAGAGATGAGCTCAAGGTTCAGCTGCCGGCCAGGTGACAGGTGAGTTGCGGCAGTGAGCAGGGGGGAGCGGGGGGGGGGGGGGAGATCTCCCCTCCGTTCTTCCCCGCTCTCCCCCGCCGCCGAATCTTTTCTTCCGAGCGGACAGGTACTTGCTAAGGGCAATGCTCGATCGAGTAATTGCCCTTAGCGAGCTTGCTCGCTCATCTCTATTTAAAACCTATTTTTCCAGGTATAACCTAATCAATATTTATAATGAGATCGGTTTCAGAGGAAACCCAAAGTTAATGCTGTACAAGTGCAGGCAGTTTAATAGCCTTAGAAGTGATTACAGATCTCCTTTAATCTATATGCTTTCTGGACGCAGGGCTTGAAATCCCCGCCTCCAGAAAACACACGTGCCTTCAGCCAATCACAGGCGAGAAGGCACGTGAGTAATGATTTTTATTCTTTGCTCCGCTGTATTCCCGGCGTATAAGGTGACAGTTGGGGGGTTGTCTTATACGCCCCGTCGCCTTATACGCCGGTATATACGCTATATATTTTTATTGTAACACATTTCTGGATGAATTGCAGGGAAGGGCTTATATATTTAAGCCCTTCCCGACAATTCATCCTGCGATCGCCGGCAGCCCATTGCTTTCAGTGGAACCTGCTGTATTGCCGGCTCCATTAAATTCAATGGGCAAACATCGTTCTTCTCTTCCACAGCTGTTACAGCTATGGCAGAGGAGAACGATCTTTATGCTGACAGTGGGGGGGGGGGGGGGGCCCACTCTTGCCGCTATTGTGGCTTAATAGTGGGACCTGGGAACTTGAGATGCAGCCCAACATGTAGCCCCTCGCCTGCCCTGTCCATTGCTGTGTCGTTCCCATCACTTTCTTGAATTGCCCAGATTTTCACACAAGGAAACCTTAGCGAGCATCGGCGATATACAAAAATGCTCGGGTCGCCCATTGACTTCAATGGGGTTCGTTACTCGAAACGAACCCTCGAGCATCGCGAAAAGTTCGTCCTGAGTAACGAGCACCCGAGCATTTTGGTGCTCGCTCATCTCTAATCATAGCGCCATGTGATTTTTTTTTGCGCCCTTAGGAAATAATTGGTAACTCCACGGAATGGCCCAAAACTAAGACATGCTGTGATTTTTCAATCTTGGGTTATCGGTTCAAGAGAAAAATCGCTCATGTGAATAAACACATTGAAAGCAATATGTTCCTTTCACGTGCGGTATCTGATCATATCGCAACTGGTCAGATAATGCGTGTGAAACTTGTCTGTGCGAATGCACCCTCAATGCAAGGCCTTGCGCGGAAGTTACATGAGGATGTGATATGTAATGAAACAGTAAGCTGGGACTGTAAGGCCCAACATAGCTTAATAGGTGGTCTTTAGAGATGAGCGAGCGTACTCGCTAAGGCAAACTACTCGAGCGAGTAGTGCCTTAGGCGAGTACCTGTCCGCTCGTCTCAAAAGATTCGGCTGCCGGCGGCGGTGAGCGGTGAGTTGGGGGAGTGAGCAGGGGTGTGTGTGGGGGGGGGGGAGAGAGTGACAGAGAGATCTCCCCTGTTCCTCCCCGCTCTCCCCCGCCAGCACCTGAATCTTTAGAGACGAGCGGGCAGGTACTCGCATAAGGCACTACTCACTCGAGTAGTTTGCCTTAGGGAGTACGCTCGCTCATCTCTAGTGGTCTTCTAGTGAAAATGTGCGGAATAGGCTGATTAAATAAATATATTGCAAAAATGCTTAGAATTGCCTATTCTGAACAATTTAAAAAAATTCAATTAATGATAATTACACTTTAACCCCTTCTCATCATGGTCCTTTTTCGTTTTACTTTTTATTCCATGCTTTGATAAAAATCATAGCTTTTTTTCATTCCTGGCAGCACATCTACATGAGGGCTTGTTTTTTACAGGACAACTTATACTTTTCAATGGTACCATTTAATGTATTGGAAAGCTTTTTTTTTAGAATTTGTAAATGGGGTGAAATAGAAAGAAAATGCAATTTCACCATTTTTCGGGGTAGTTGCTTTTATGGCCTTTAGGGCTTATTCAGATAGGCGTATAACAGTTGGGTTTTCATGCCTGGCCGATATACGCTCCACCTCCAAGGGGAGGAGGCAGGATGAGACAGGAGGTAGTGCACTGAGCTTCCGCCCCCCTCTTTGCCCCTCGCCACTGTTTGCAATGGGAGGCGTGGAGAGGGGGCAGAAGTTAGCTCCGCCCCATCGGCTGGGCGTGAAAACCAGACCAGTATTTGCCCATCTGAATAAGCCCTTATGATGTGCTAAAAATGACATGTTATCTTTATTCTGTGCATCAGTTAGATTGGGGCGACACCAAATTTATGTAATTTTTTTGTTGTACTACTTAAAATAATACTACTTAAAAAAAAATAACAGAAAAATTGCTGTCGCCATCTTTTGACCACCCTAATTTTTTTATGTCTCTTGCAATGGAGATGTGTGAGGGCTCGTTTTTTGCAGTGAGACTTGCAATCTTTATTAGTACCATTTTGGGGATACAAACAACTTTTTAATAGCTTTTTATTCAAATTTTTCTTCGTGACTGGGTGACCAAAAAAAAAAAGCACAATTCTGGCATTGCATATTTTTGTCTCACTGTGCAGGATTAATAATGTGATATTTTAATAAATTTGACGTTTACAGACACAACAATACCACATTTTTTATTTTCTTTTATTTTTTTGATGTGACGACTGAAAAAAAAGGACTTTAAAAAACTATTCATACTTTTTAGTTTTTGTAATGATTAAAAACATATTACATTACTTCTAGTTTAATTGCTTATACAATATACTGCAGTACTTTATTATTGCATTATACTGTATTTTGACAAACATTCAAACACAGCCGACACTTTCATTGTGCAGTATGCAGCAATATGTAGTAAGCTTGCCTACTGAGCTAGCTCCATACAACGGCACCCAATGTGTACCATACATGTACGCGCATGTCAAGAAGGGGTTAACACAAAATACTTGATTGATACAATGTCATTTTTTGATGATCCATTTCCTTTCAATGTTCAAATATTTTCAATATTACTGTTAATGCTATACATATAATTATTATTATTTTTAGCTGATTGCTAATTTGAATCCTTCTTCCCTTGGGGTATTGCCTGTAAGAACCAGTAGCCCTCCCAGAGCTATTCTTATAATTGTCATTATCAGTACTCATATTCTTAGCCTGATCCCTTACGGCATCCGATAGCACTGAGAATGTGCAAATTGATGCAGATATATATATATATATATATATATATATTCTATTAAAGGAATCGTTTTATTTTCTCTCAATGAATGTGAAATCTGGTCACTAGAGGTCACTCCAGACTGGAACGCAGCCATATGGTCATTCTAATAAATGCATCTGTCACTTTGTGTTCTATATTTTTTTTTCTTTTTTTTTTTACATTTCAATTTTTTTAAAGCAACCGCTAACTATTATTGCTACTATGACCATCTTAAAGTGAACCCGTCAAGTTGAAAATAACAGTTCATTCTACAGGCACAATGCTATAGAGCAGCACATTCATATCAATATTTCCAGGAAAAGATAACCATAGACAAAGTTTCAATGAATAAATCACTAGTTCTGCTTTAAGAGTCCAGTGGGCGGTCCCACACGGTGATTGAGAGCCTTTCCTGTATTATTATTATAAATACAGAGACAGCTGCCAATCGGTGCACAGGACCACCCTCTGGACTCCTGGACTACGTTTTAACAAATAAATCACAAGTTCTGCTTTATCTATTTCCACCAAAATATATGAATCTGCTCAGATCATTAGGCTCTGTAACATTTTGCTTGCAGATTGAATTGTATTTTTAAGGAGACAGGTTCCCTAGTTGTCACATTATGAACACCTCTGTTCTCATTAGGGCATATGGGGCATCATAGAAGGTCAAGAGGGGTGTTGTCTCTCCTTAAGGAGAGCACTCAAAAAGTGTATGGAGACTCCTAGGAGGTGAATGGGTCGGGGGATGGCATCGCCTCTCCCTAAAGAGAGCACCCAGAAGGGGTGTGAAAAGACACCTGAAAAGTGAGTAAGGAGACTTATATGGCCATGCATGCTCCTCTGGGTAGTTTATGCAAATAAGGAAGATGGAACATTATACAGAAGTCCCCCTTCCTTTATGAGCCAGAAAAGAGAGGTGCTGCAAAGAATGGTTACCCACTCTGGTGGACTCATTTATTTGCAATAGATACATTTGTCACTCCAGAGCAATAACTTTCTATCGCTAGGAGTTTTAGAAATGGGACCTGAGCCACTTCAGTTTGAGGGTGCATTCACATGTGAAGCGCACAAAAACTTGTTCTAAAATGCAACCCAGTATTTACAATGGCTGTATTTACATGGGCGTTTTTTCTCTTGCAATGATGTTGCAGCCATGGTTTAACGTGCACCTATGTATTTCTATTGGGATATATTTCTATTGGGTAGTGCTGACCGATTTTATTCTTTTTTGTACAAATATTTTGAAGTTTTGGCTGCCTTCACCTGGTCGTGCACACCTGCCGCCCATTTACCTTCTGTCCCTCCTACTGGACTATATAAATGGTATCCTACCTTCCCTGGTTTTATTTGTAGGCTTAGTCCCAAGAGAGAAGCATTCTGAGAGATAGCACCCAATTTTCCCAGGTTGAGATTTACCTGGTATTAGCATTAGGACTAGAGATGAGGGGGCCTACTCGGTAAGGCGGTTACTTGAACGAGCATCGCTCTTCTCGAGTAACTGCTTAGTGATCCGAGCAGGCTCGGGTGGGCTGCGGTGGGGGGAGGGGCAGCGGAGTGGAGTGGAGTGGGGGAAAGAGAGAGATCTCTCTCACTCTTACCGAGTAGGCTCGCTCATCTCTAGTTAGGTATCATCTGAAAGCTTGGTCACCTGGACGTTGGCAGATGGGCCAATGTAATTTGATCAAGTTATATACCAAGAACCTTGCATTATTTAATATAGTTAGAGTATTGATTATAGGTATGTATACCTCTGATAGTAAATTTATTTTGTGTGCTGTTGCCATTTTTGGTTTCTGCTTCTATTGCAATCGATGCTGCGAGAGGTAAAAGTCACAGCATGTTCTATTTTCATGCAACCCTGATTGGTGGTGGTCTCAAGGCTGAGGTCCTTATGATCCCGAGGGTATTAGTGTACCTTGACGCCACCGGAAGCTAGGGGTTTGATCGGGGGAATGCCCCTCTCACAACCCCAGCTGCCGATTGGGCCTAGGAAGGAAGGTCCTAAAAGCACAGTGTGCATAGATTGCTCCAGTGCTTCAGGGTTACTATACTTCTTAGCCTGACATTATAACCTGTAAATGCTGGCATGTTACCGCTGTAACATGGCAGCATTTACATGTCATAATGCAAGTCTAATAAGTATAGCAACCCCGAGCTGAAGGCTGCAGCCCTGGGGACAAGCAATGCACAGGCTGCAGCGTGTGAAGTTTGTCCCGGCCACCATTTAACAGAAGCGTGGTAAGTGGGCGGCAGCTCACCTGTCCGTCCCGGCCGCGGCCTGATACCTCCATCCCCGCCGAAGCCCTCGTCTCACACGTGTGTTCGGGGACGTGACTGTGAGGTGTTCCGTGACGCCCGGTCCTGGAAAAGCAGTTACACTTGGGTTTGCGCTTCCTGGTGATGATAGCGGCCAGCGCCTCCACATAGAGGGGGGTTTCGCCTTCTACCCAGCAGCTGTGGGGGCCGCTGGTGGCCAGAAACTCACTTGCTGCTGGTGCTGCGCAGCTGCGGGCGCCGCTGCATGCCTTTTGTATCGTACTTTTCTGCACTAGCTAGTGCCGCAGCCACTGGGGGAACTCTTCCCCCAGATGCTGGTCCGCTGCGGTGGCCGCTGACTGCCTTTTCTAAGGAACTTTAGTGAGCTTGCAGGACCTCAAGTCGAACACTGTCTGTTGCCAATCAGGTACAGGGGACATCACCCCCTGTCAATCTTGACTCAACCAGTAATTCCTGGTGGCGTCAAGATACACTAATACCAATCCTGAGACCGAGTGTGGGAGGGGGTGCTGTATCCCCCTCTCCACATCACTGTGGAGTTGCTTCTTCCGCCTGCAGTAATTTCCGATTGAATGGAATATTGGCTGCTGCTTCATTCATTTCAGTGGGGCTGATGAAAATAGCTGAGTGCTTGTACATAACTACCACTGACAGTCCTATAGACAAAAAATAAATGAAGCCACATGGCACCTGTGCAACCACCACTCCATTGAGTCTCCTCTTTTGCTACAGTGGGTGCAACAAACCCACAGTGAAGAGGATGGTGGAAATGAGCCCCTCATTCTCATGATCGGTTAGGGTCTTAGTGGTGAGAATCCCCCTGATCAGACTTTAATCACCTACCCCATGGATAAGTCTATCTTGGGATAACCCCTGTATGATTACTCAGCAAAAAATGGTAGATTAGTTTAGGTTTGATTGCTGGATAACTCACCAATCACTGGAATGTGAACCTCTTTGTCCCCAGCACAAGAATGCAGTGGGAAGGGGTTGTAGGGAGTGTTTGCCGAGCATGCATATGGCTGCTCCATGCAACACTGTTCTCTGTGTCCCCTTTAGAGTCCATTCACATATGTCGGATTTGACATGGATTTCATAATGAATTCCATGCCAAAATTAGCAAAAAATCTGGAGACAATCTGCATCCCATGCATATAAATGAGGTCAAGCAGCTGAAAATTTCTGTTCAGATTTCTAGCTGCGCTCCGGAAAACAGCCTTTGTGTAAATAAGGAGCTTAGTATTTATTTTAGACCAAAACACCAAAAATTATCCATTGATCAACAACTGGGCTAATCTTTGTGCAAATCTGAAGCACCCAGTAGAAGACCTGTAGAACATGAGCTGCTGGCATGGATACTTGGATTTCTGCATTGGAAATACATGTGGAATGTTAATCAGGCTGGTGAGTGTAAAAATGTTTAATAATAATGTGATGTTTTCTTTGTAATAGTACTGTTTAAGGGTGCATTCACACAAGCTCATGCATATGCATACATAGATGTGCACAAAAACGCGCACCCACAAACGTGCACAAACACGCGTGAATGCAGGTCCGTGCCCATTGAAAGCAATGGGCTGCTAGCAACCCTTGCAGTGATTTTCAGGGAAGGGCTTAAAATATAAGCCATTCCCTGAAAATCATCCCTGGTTTGTGCATCCAGCCTGTCTTCTCCTAGCACTGCTCTGAATCTGTTTCAGCAGGTGGGGATTTAAAATCCCACCTGCTGAAAGGGTTGCATTTGATTGGCTGAGCACTCAGCCAATCACAGGCAGCACTCAGCCATTTATTGAATGATAGCTGAGTGCTGCCTGTCATTGGTCACAGCACTCAGCCAATCACAGGCAGTGCTTGGCCATTCATTGAATTCAGACGGCATGGCACAGAGCTGCTGCAAGTGTCCCATGCTGACAGGCTTTAAGACTGTATAGTGGGATAGCTATTGGTTAATGCTAATCCTGGTCAACCGGCTAGGACTCTGATTAACAATCGTTCATATGAACTTTCTGACTTCGAATCAGAAACTCCGAACACTAGTTAGCATTCTCCTGTTCTACAGCCAATGAAGTGTTGTTCAGCAATGGATTTGTTTAGCAATGGAGACTATTGCGCCCTATGTCCATCAGGCTGACATTGGCTTGGAAAACCCAAGAAAGCCTCGAAGCCACTGCCTGCGGTCCCGTATAGGTAAAGTGCCCTGGTAAGAGCACCTAGTCATGACTGACCCCTAGGGTTACGTCACATCGTGAAGTTTTCTTGGCAGACTGTTTTTTTATGGGGTGGTTTTCCATTGCCTTCCCCAGTCATCTTTTACCTCCCAGAAAGCTGGCTACTAGAGATGAGTGAACGTACTCGGTTCGGGTGTTTTTGGACTCGAGCACCGCTTTTTCCGAGTAACTGACTACTCGGACGAAAAGATTCGGGGGGCGCCGGGAGGCGGCATGGTGGAGCTGGGGTAGCAATGGGGAACAGGGCGAAACTCTCTCTCTCCCCCCCCCCCACTCCCCTCTGCAACCCCCTGCGCCCCCCCCCCCCCCCACTAATCTTTTCGTCCGAGTAGTCAGGTACTCGGAAAAAGAGGTGCTGGAGTCCAAAAACACCCAAAACGAGTATGCTCGCTCATCTCTACTGGGTACTCAATTTACCAACCTTGGAAGGATGGAAGGCTGAGTCAACCTTGGCCCTCAACCTTCAGGTCGTGAGCGAGAGCTTAGGACTGCACTCTGCGCCACACGAGGCTCTTATATCTCTGCGGTCCCTTATATGTGTTGCCAAAGGATGAACCTCACTGATGAGAGCTTTCTGGAATATACAATTATATTCTATGATGAAAATACGTCTTTAGGTCCCACCATCTTGCCTATAACTGCACATAGACCCTGAGAAGCCATTCGTACTAATATATAAATGACAATCTCTTGTGTAGAAAAGCTGTTATCTCATTAGACGATACTACACATTAATGCCTTCACACAATACACAGGTGTGAGGTTGTCCTGCCACCAATAACAGCGCACAATAAAGATTAATGTGACCTAAATATGCTCTGCACACAGCTGCCCATCCGATTCTACAAGGGCTCCCAGAGGTGACAGATTTTTAGGATTTTTAATTACCAGGCCGTTAATCAGCTAGGCGTGCTGCGGGCACCAGTATGCCATCATTGATTAATTACATTTTATCCAAATCCAAAAACTCTTTAGGAATTCAGAGGTTTCATTAGAAATGGTTGTTGTAAAATGTGCTTTAGAGCAGTTTAGGAAATCACCTAATGTTTGTCTCAGCGCAGCTCAGGAAAAACATTTCATTTTTGTTGAATCATTAAATGTGAGGTTCTTTAGGTGTTAATGAACATAAAAACCCTACTTAAACAGAACGCGCCACTTTTGTGCTCATGGGCATTCGTCATGTGAGATTGTGGTGAGCAGTAAAACTAATGGAGACCATAAACTTCAGCATTTGTACCACTGCTGCTAACCAGTAGGAGGCGCTGCAATAAGGATGGATCATAGATCTGTGTAATTTAGTGCTCTTTACGGCATGCTGCAACATTGTTTTGTGTTATGCTAAATTAAAAGCATTGTTTTGCTACATGCCAACAATTTGATTTTAAATTCATTGGAGTGAAGTTGCCTTCACATGGGGTGGGATTTTAAGCCGCAGACAATTCCACTGCATGCGGATTTTGATCCAGATTTGCCACAGATTCATGCAAAGGGTGTATTACAGTGCAATTCATTGGCATATTCAAACTTGCATCAGCATGCAAAAAATTCAGATTTCTTGATTGATTTGTTTTTGTCATTCCTTTACACACATTTTGAGTGACCCGAAATTGTGCATGTAAAAAAAGGCAGCAATTTTTTAAAACTATTGTCACATTATGGGGTTTAATGTTCCGACAGTCACCAGCCTGGCAGTAGATATAGTACATCTTGACTTTAGTAAAGCATTTGACAAAGTATTTTATCCCATCCGTATTGAAAAAATGACCAAATCTGGGATTGACAAGGCAACTGTTAGGTGAATTCACAACTAGCTAAGTGATCGTACTCAAAGAGTGGTCATAAATGGTTATACATCCAAGTGGAAGAATGTATCAAGTGGGAACCACAAGGCTCTGTCCTCGGCCCAGTGTTGTTCAACATTTTTATAAATGATCTGGAGGAGGGAATTGAGGGGAAACTGATCAAGTTTGCTAACACACAAAGCTAGGAGGAATAGCTAACACTAGGGAAGAAAGGGAGGATTCAAAAAGATCTGAACAAACTTAAAAAATGGGCGGCGACTAACAGAATGGTATTTTACAAGCAGAAATGCAAAGTCCTACATCTGGGGAAAAAAATTACAAAAACTCATACAGAATCAAAGGAATTGAGCTAAGCAGCAGCACATGTGAAAAAGACTTAGGTATACTAATAGATCACAGACTGAACATGAGTCAACAGTGTGATGCAGCAGCAAAAACGGTAAACACAATTCTGGGATGTATTAAGAGAAGCATAGAGTCTAGATCACGTGAGCTCTTTATCCCCCTCTACTCTTCCTTGCTGAGACCTCATCTGGAATACTGCATCCATTTCTGGGCACACAAATTTCAAAAAGACCGACAAACTGGAGCAAGTTCAGAGAAGAGTTACCAAGATGGTGAGCGGTATGCAAATCGTGTCCTATGAGGGACAGTTAAAGGATCTGGGAATGTTTAGCTTGCAAAAAAAAGGCTGAAGGGAGACTTAATAGCTGTCTACAAATATCTTAAGGGTTGTCACAGTGCAAAGGGATCAGCCCTATTCTTATTTGCATAAGGAAAGACTAGAAGCAATGGGAGGAGACTGAAAGGGAGGAGACACAAATTAGATATTAGAAAAAACTTTCTGACAGCAAGGGTGATGAATGAGTGGAACAGGTTGCCACGGGAGAGGGTGAGTTCCCCTTCAATGGAGTCTTCAAACAAAGGTTGGACAGATATCTGTCTGGGATGATTTAGTGATTCTGCACTGAGCAGTGGGTTAGATTGTATGACCCCAGAGGTCCCTTCCAACTCTATGATTCTAATCTACCCACTTTCCCAGATCAAAGTAGCTGATACCAGGGACACTTGCTGACATGCAAAGATGGGTGACTCTACCAGTTTAATTTCATTACAGCTAGTACATACATTTTTTGTGGTGTTTTGTAAGTGTTTTTTATGTATTCATCCCTTTATACCAGCATGTTGGGTATCAATAAGTAATATGTCCCTTTTTTTTCAATACTACGGTACCTCCAGAACTGCAGTGTGGATTTGAACTGCAATCAATAGGACATAGAAAACACAGAGAAAATCTGTACAGAATTTACAACATTTGAATGTACTCTTCCTCACCTGTATTGGCTGTGGTTGAACCTCAGGGAATCACATTTTTGAATTTACGTGCTATAAATACTGTGGAAACAGCATCTGGATGTTCCTTTAGCCAAGGCCAAGACAATACAACCAGTGTTGAGCAAACTGAAATAGTAGAACCCTGTTTCAGGACGAACTTGGTTCAATGAGGGCAAACACGCTAAAAGAAAAAGAAGGAAAACAAGCAAAAAGAAAGAAAAATAGAAGAAGGAAAAAGAAGACAAAGAACGAAAAATATGGAAAAAGAAGGGGAAGAAGGAGAAGGACAAAGGAGAAGTAAAAGAAAAACAAGAATAAAATAGTAGGAGAAGAAGAAACAAGGAAAAAAGGAAAAGGAGAAGAACAAAAAGGAGAAAGAAGGAAAAATAATATTTTTACTTCTTTTTCTTTATCTTTCCTTTTCTTCATTAGTAATGAATCATTACCTTTGCCTTAAAAACAGCACAAAATGTACTTAAATACACGCTTAACTAACCTAGGAGTGTTATACAAGACTTTTATGGCTGTTAGGGCTTATTCCGACGTGCGTATATCTGCTGGGTTTTCATGCCTGGCCGATATACGCTGTCTCTCTCTGCAGGGGGAGGAGGCGGGACGGGACGGGAGCAGTGCTCTGAGCTCTCGCCCCCTCTCTGCCCCTCGCCACTACTTGCAATAGGAGGGGGAAGGACAGGGGTGGAACTTAGCCGTAAAAACCCGTCCAATATACGCACGATGGAATAAGCCATTATACAGTATTTTCCCACCACTTTTAGGTGTATTGGTGATGTTTTAATTCGGACCAAACCAAACTTTTTGCTGAAATTTGCTATAGTTGCAACTATTGTCAATGGATGCTATGGAGAACTGATTTTGGTCTTTTGGTCACCAAGCTAGCAGATTTGTACTCTAATTGCTGTTAGAGTGTTTAGCTTAGAGGATTGTCTACTTCTCAGCTGCGAGCAGGACTAGCTAGGTATGTACAGGTTTGCTTCCTCTCAATATAAATGAAGGTTAATCATTTTTTATGGATGACATCAGTTTTCTCCCACAAAGTCAGTGATTTGTTGGGGGTTTGGGAGTTTCTTTATTAAATATGTTGTTTATGATGAGGTATCCCTTTTAACTGCTTAAGGATCAAGCACAGTAAATTTACAACGCTTTGTCCTGGGCTTTATTCCAGGCCAATAGGAAAAATATAGTGGGGATTAAAGCTTGTGCTTTTGTAATCTAGATGGAGTAGGTCAGGTCCTCGGCTGTTATACACAACAGAGGACCCAGAGGAGAAGGCATTAGTGGTTTTTAACCACTTCTGCCTTCTCCTTTTCAGGCTACAAAGTGCACTATGTAGTGAACAGAGAAAGTGTTACTTCCGCTATTCAACTCGGCGATCATGTGATCACTGGGTGCCTTCCGCACAGCAGAGCTGCAGAATCTCAGCAGACTCAGATCATCTCTGTTAGTGACTACCGTTACACCAGAGGAATGTTTTCCCCTGTAAATGGGGCTCATATGGATGCCCCAGCTACAGTGGAAAAGTGTGGAATTGAAAAAAAAGACCCACAGAGGTCTTATATGACATCATAGGGGACATAGATGGTAAAAAAAATAGTTACAAATGTAAGTAAAAAAAATTACAGAATAAAATAAAAATACATATATGAAAAAGAAAATGACTCACGGCCAACGCCAAACAGAACCGGTGCCATATGCGCCCTGTAATCCGAAACTATACGAATTATATATCAAAACATCCTAAACAAAATAAGGAACCCATTCCTGTTTTTTATTTTAGCATAACTATATTAAACTTTTAAAATAAACATCTATAAGTTAAAAAAAATGTTGTTTTTTTAGATTTTCACCCTTAGTAAAACTGAAAAACTAGAAATAATATGTGAAAAAATATATAAAAAATAGCCCTATGTGTCACGGAAAGAAAATGCTGCAAAAAATTATTTTGGTGACATAAGAAAAAAAATAGGGCAGTAAAACCACCACATGGGTAATATCCCTAGAAAGTGTCTGGTCCTTTAAGACCAAAACACCCTGGTCTTTATGGGGTTAATAAACCATGAACGCTGGTTCTTCCAAGTTTTGCAGGTAGATTGGAAGGATGGGGCAATAAATTACAGAGCTGGAAAGGAATTTATGCTTTTGTAAATGTTCTCATTAAGCGATGATGGATTCTCCGTGGTAAAAAGTTTCTTCCTAAGCATATAATATGTTTATGAGAATGACTTGCATGGGAATCATTTAGTTTCTGTCTTTCAGCTGACAAAATAAAATGCTTCAGTTAATTAGCAGCATTAAGCGTTATTTCACATATTCAGATTTTCAAATTTTCACTTGGGAAAGTGAAGTAGTTTTTTACCTCGGCAAAAATATCACTTTATCATAATAATGAAGACAGCTGACACTCTTTTTCTATAGTACTTCAGTCTTAAAGGGGTTGTCAAGGATTTAAAAAAATTATCTATTTTTTTTTCTAGAAACAGTGCTCATGTATGGGACTCTAACCTCAGGGGTTAATGCTGCCACTGGAGGTGTGGCAATGAGTAGGATGGGTGTATTGATCTTTACAATAGAGTACCAAGATGGCCGCTCCAAACAGAACTGAGCATGCACCACGAACGCTTGCTGATTGGCTGAGCACTGGCCATAAAAAGAGACAAATTTAGCTGGGACTGGGGACTGTTGCAAAGTGAGAGGAGCTGCTGCCTGAGAGGAAAAGCAGAGAGAAGCATTAGAGAGCTGAGGAAAGAAGTACAATAGTCTGCAGAGAGTTGCTGCTTGTGTGAGAGAGAGAGGAACAACAGGAGCACGGACTCTGTCTGTAAGTTGACTGCTTAAGAGCTCAGTTACACGGGCTTTTTTTGCTCGATTTGCAGATGTGCTTGCGATCTGCATCTATATATACCCAATGTTTTGCAATGGGATCGGTCACATGTCCGTTTTTTATGCGGATGTGCCGAAAATTATATGATACAACGATTCGCATGTAACTGCGTTCTGCGCAAATCAGTGTTCTTGTATGTGCGCTCAATTGGGCCGGCGGCAGCAGCGCCGATTCCATTGAGAACATATACTAAAGATCGTTCTCCTCTGCCACAGCTGTCACAGCAATGGGCTGCCGGCAATTGCTGTATTCATTTTCGGGGAAGGGCTTCAAATATAAGCCCTTCCCTGAAAAGCATCCAAAAAAGTGTAAAAAATAAAAAAAAATTATATATACTCACCTTTTTGCAGCTGCGGGGGATCAGCCGCGTCCAGCCGGCTCTTCTCCTGAACTGCTTTCTGTAGTATTCAGCAGGGGGGATTTAAAATTCCCACCTGCTGAATGGGTTGCCCTTGATTGGTCCCATCCCTCAGCCAATCAGAGGCAGCACTCACTCACTCATTCATGAATTCCTGAATTCCACTTTTTTTGGATGCTTTTCAGGGAAGGGCTTATATTTGAAGCCCTTCCCTGAAAATGAATACAGCAATTGCCGGCAGCTCTTTGCTTTTAATGGAACTGGCTGTATTGCCGCCTCCATTGAATTCAATGGGAGAACATCGTTCTACTCTGCCACAGCTGTGACAGAGGATAGCGGGCAGTGCTCTTTTTGAGCGTAAAACGCCTATGTGACCAAGCCCTTCGGGCTGATAAACGCTGCTAGCAGCGTTTTTTTCAGCCGTGATGCTGGCTTGTCTCACGCAATTTTTTCTGCGCATCAGTTTTGCGCACAAAAAATTGCGTGAAAAAACACCCGTGTGACTAAGCCTTAAAGAATACCTTGAGCACTGTAAGCATGAACCAGAGGCTATTTTCTGCAAAAAGGAGCAGAGCAGTTACACCATCACCTCGAACTAGTGGGGGGCAGCTGAATGCCAACAAGAGACCGAGGAGGATAGCATGGTAGAATTGCATTCCTGCCCAAGAAACCATAAGTGAGGCTGACCTCAATGCAGACATTAGGTTGCACACCCTTAGGGACATTATTAAGTAATAAACAGACCTATTGAAGAACTCACGTATTGAATTAAAGAAATTATACTGTTGAACAAACTACTGTTATGCGCATTGTCACTTTCAGACATTGCTAATATACAGAGGGCAGTGTGTGAGCCGGTCCTTAAAGAGATATTTTCAACTGGATTCCATTACTCGTGCTATCAGCTTCAGGTCTGTCTGCACTGACAGAGGGCCCAGCGATCAGTTGATCAAAGGGGATTCTGAGCAGCGGATCCCTGCTGATCAACTATTGATAACTAAAGATGAGCGAACGTACTCGGTAAGGCCGATTTCGCAATCAAGCACCGCGATTTTCGAGTACTTCACTACTCGGGTGAAAAGTACTCGGGTGCGCTGTGGGTGAGCGGTGGGTTGCAGCGGGGAGTGGGGGGGAGAGAGAGAGAGAGCTCCCACCTGTTCCGCGCTGCTACCCCCCGCTCCACCACGCCACGCCCCGCCCCACAGCGCACCCGAGTACTTTTCACCCGAGTAGTGAAGTACTCGAAAATCGCGGTGCTCGATTGCGAAATCGGCCTTACCGAGTACGTTCGCTCATCTCTATTGATAACCTATCCTGAGGATAGGACATCTATAGTAAAAGTCCTAGACAACCCCTTTAAGCTTTTGGTGTTTTTTAAATTATTTTTATGAGTATCCATATAGAAAATAATACATTCCAGTTTTGGCATAGACTATTGGAGCAATCACAACAGTCTGAAACGTTTTATTTTCTCAAGTTTATGTGTTAGCTTTGCTTTATTACTTGTGACAAAATGCAGAAAGTCATTTCATTATTATGTACCACTAGAGGCCTAGATCAGGCAGTATAATAGCACTATACACAGAGAAGTTTACTTATACAGATCCCTTATCCTCCCTGGTCTCTGAGGAAGGGGCTGTGGTGCATCACTTCCCGGAGATTATAAGAATCTAAGACATTTCTCTGTCAATTAACTGCCATTTATTGCAGATGCTATTAAACAGACACCCCCTGCAGCTTAATCTATACACACAAAAGAGTGTATCTCCAATCAGACGTGTAGACTCATGGGCTGTGGCGCAAAAATTCATTTTAGGCACTCCTCCCTGTTAACCCTTTCCAATCCACTGTCTGACTTCTGAAGACATTATGATTTAAGGCTGTACAGCTCTGATGTTGGAAGACGTCCATCGGGGTTCTCTTACTGTATATTGCCAGGCTCTCTGCTGTCAGGGCCTATCCAACCTGTCACCTCATGCAGTACTGGCTTTAGCCAGCAGATAGCGCCATTGTATAATGGCAGGAAAAGAGTAAGCCCTCTAGGAAAACCAGGATACAAATTGGATTGGAAAGGGTTAAATCCAGAACAAAATCTGACGTTAGGTAGGTATTCCACTCATTGCATTGCAGTGAAAGAAATGAACTGATAATATAACAACATATAAGGGCATTTGAAAATTCATCTCATGTCTACAGTCTTCCAATTTATTATACTGTATGTGCATGGTGCGGAATTTCAAATCTGCAGCATGCCTTTTCACATTCGCAGACCCGCCACACGGAAAAATATACAACATTTACAACAGCAGCAAACTGGATAGGATTTGGAAAATCTGCAGAAAACATCCGCACAAAATAAATGCAGAAATTGGCATGTGGTGCGGAATGTAATTCTGCATCATGTCAATTTTAGCACCAGGTAAGTAGCAGAATCCACTTCTTCTAAAACAAGCAGCTGAATCCCGCACCAAAATCTGTGTCAAAAATCATGTCAAAATCCACAGCAAATGGCGCGAGTTTTGATGCACACATTACACAGCAGATCCATCCTGTGTGAACATACCCCAAAGTTTCAGAACTGCAGCACCGTGGCACAGTTTTTCAAACACGTGTATTGTAACATGTCTGCAGTATAGAGCCATATTATGGATGTGTTAAAGATAACATTACAATTAAAGATGAGCGAGCACCAAAATGCTCGGGTGCTCGTTACTCGAGCCGAGCTTTTTGTAATGCTCGAGAGCTCGTTTCGAGTAGCAAACCCCATTGAAGTCAATGGGAGTCTGAGCATTTTTCAATGGAGCCACGGCTGCTGCCGGCGGCTCCATTGAAAACAATGGTCTGCCAGCACCCCTGAATTGTTTTTCATGGAAGGGCTTTACATATAAGCCCTTCCCTGAAAAACAATAATTTTAGTGTAAAAAAATAAAATAAATGAAAAACTTACCTCTTCGTCGCTGCCGTATCCCCCGGGAGGATGCAGAACACATCTGCTGCATGCGGCAGATGTTTCCTTCATCCCCACTAGTAACACCTCCCTTTTAGCTGCCAGGACTCAGCCGCGTCTTCTCTCCGCTGTCCCTGGCTCTGTAGTGCTGATCTATCTGCAGGCGGGGATTTAAAATCCCTGCCTGCTGAAAGAGTTGATTGTAATTGGCTGAGGCGCTCAGCCAATCACAGGCAGCTCTCGCCTGTCATTCATTTGGTGAGAGCTGCCTGTGATTTAAAATCCCTGCCTGCTTATAGATCAAGCAGAACTTCCGCTTTAATGCTCTCCACCTATTAAAAAGGTGACATGGCCAATGAGGGCCTGGCCCCTATTTTCCAGGGATCCCGTAGTAGCCACATGGGTTGACTCTATAGTACATACGCTCATACATACAATTCATGAGAGTCTTGCTTTAAGATCCTTGTTTTTCTAAGCAGCTACAGTTTGGTAAATACTTTGCCCTGTGACACTTGTATGACCGCCTTTACTAATCACATTATGGGTATGTTCACAAGGTGCAATCTTCCATGGAGATTCCACCTCTAAAACCTCATCAGCAATCCGCTTGTTTTTACCGTGAATTCACATGCAAATTTAGCCCTGTCAATAGGCAAGATCTATGTACGGAATTTCCAATGTATTTCCACATGGATTTGCATAAAAAAAGTGAAATGTCACTTCTCCGTGCGGAAACATGTTGAATAGAGATGAGCGAGTGTACTCGTTAAG
Source organism: Eleutherodactylus coqui (assembly GCF_035609145.1). Taxonomy (NCBI): domain Eukaryota; kingdom Metazoa; phylum Chordata; class Amphibia; order Anura; family Eleutherodactylidae; genus Eleutherodactylus; species Eleutherodactylus coqui. Next base: position 92,548,103 of record NC_089848.1, on the reverse strand, counting down.
GCAAAATACTCGAGTATTGCCATTTTCGAGTACATGCCCACTCATTCCAAAAGATGTGCGAGGGCGGCGGGGGAGAGCAGGGAGGAACAGGGGGGAGATATCTCTCTCTCCCTCTCTCCCCCACTCCCCCATTCTCACTCCCGCAACTCACACCCCCCCCCCCACCGGCCCCCGAATCTTTTCTCACAAGCAGGCATGTACTCGAAAATGGCAATACTCGCTCCAGTATTTTGCCTTAACGAGTACGCTCGCTCATCTCTAATGTTGAATATTTCACACAATATAGCCCTGTTCTACAAAGGGGGTCAAGTTATTCCCGAAACGCCTTGCACATTTCCCTTACTTAATTAGCCTATGTTTATTATTTCTATAATGAATTTAGACTGTAAAGTTCATAGATTTTCTAAATAAACCCTGGAAACCTCATCTCCGGTGGATTCATTATTCCAAGCCTTTGAGAATACCACTGTGGTACATCGCCATCCAGGATTACGGGGTGTTATCAACTGAGCTTCCCCTGCAAAGTAACTGTATTTTCCTTACTCCTACTCTCTGTATACATATGGTCATATTCCCTGGAGCGCTGGGTAGTGAAAGTGTGCGTATCTCTAATAAAGTAGCCATTTAATAAGGCCAATTTTTATCACCACCACGAAACACAACACATTTCTAAAAGTGTTGCACAATGTTTGAAAGCTTAGATTCATTTTGAGCTAATATAGGGAAAATGAGGCCATTAAAAAAAAGAGTTTAAATATACCTCTTGTAATAAATAAATCAGCCCCTATGGGTAACAGATGCCTTGGGGTCCTATCTCTGTCCTCAGAGCTGATGGTATAGGGGATCCCCAGTAACCACTTATGTCACCCCTTTGATCATGAGCATAGCCTGTATCGGAGATGCTGTATCAATAGCCTGTATCGGAGGTGCAATAGACAGCTCTGTACGGTGCTTCAGGAATTCATGGGGTAACCTTGGAAAGCTTATTCTAATTCTACAGCACTGTAAAAAGGTATATTGACGGTCATTAAGGGGTTACACAACCATGAGATTTTTTTTTCACAGAACTGACTAATAAAACCTGTTCCCGTGGTAAATGTAGGAAAAGTGATGATCAGTCTCATTATTGTAATGGAGCCTTCAGAACTAATTGTGCTGCCCTTTTACAACACTCATCTGATTAAAGCAAAACTTGGCCTTGATAATAATATTCATAAGAATGTATTTGTTTGTCTCCACTGTGTTTTCCCTACTGGGCCATAAACCAGTGACAGTAGATGCTGTGGAGTAGAAGTGGTAATGGCGACTTTGTGTATAGAAAAGAGGCATGGCGCTTTTTACGCTTTTACCCTTGGCTAACACCTGAACCAACTGCCCTAGAAGTCCCATAGTCCCCTAAATCTAAAGCCCCCCCCCCCCATACACAAAGTTGTGCAAACCCACCCGTTTCAACAAAGTTGGATGACTCTCGTAAGTACATAGGACCTCTCAACCTTTTCAGCAATTAATGTTGAGGGAAAGAAGAATCGGATGTTTTGAATTTTAATGCCCGATCATTTTGGCCCCCTGGAGATAAGCATCCACCAGAGCTGTCTGACTGAAGCTATTCCCATAGCTCTACTGAAAACTCATGAATGTTCTGCTAAGGTAGAGATTCAGATATATAGTGGATGCGGGAGGCATATTAGCGTTTTACTCTGTACCTCGGCCCTAACAACCAATCAGGTTGAATCAGCGAACCCAAACAACCAATCAGGTTGAATCAGACAACCCAAACAACCAATCAGGTTGAATCAGACAACCCAAACAACCAATCAGGTTGAATCAGACAACCCAAACAACCAATCAGGTTGCTAGAATTGCTCCATACTACTGAGCTAAGAGGGTAATATGCATGCGGGAGAAATAGCTGTCTCAGCTGACAGCCATGTTGTGTGTGGTGGTATTGTGATGCAGATTCAGGATATAATGCAGCAAAAAGAGCTACAAAAATATGCAATATTTATTTGGGCGCTGAGTGTTAAGGCAGCAGAAATGAAGCCCTAAACTCTCGCTCTCGACCTGAAGGTTACGGGTTCAATTCTTCCATGTCTCAGGTAGCCGGCTCAATGTTCACTCAGCCTTCAGAGGTCGGTAAAATGAGTACCCAGCTTGGTGGGGGGTTAATAAATAAATTACTCGAAAGCACGACGGAATAAGTTAGCACTATACAAATAACAGGATTTATTTTTATTTCTGAAGAAAAGAATGAAAATTAGAAATGTTATAACAACAAGTAAGATATTTAACTTTTACCGTAGAATCACCTGTCGCTGGCTGCAGCTAATTAAATCCTAGAATCCGTAACACTTTATGCATATGACGAAATAACAGTAATGCAGAAAACTATCAATAATGCAGTAAGTAGATTGTTTCTGTTAAACAGAAACACAAATCACTCAGTCCATACTTTCAGGGGTTGACGCTCAATCACTAGACACACGTTCCATGTGAAACACAACATTCTAATCCCAGCCAATATGTCTCTATTGTGTAGGCTTGCATCCCTGTGGCAATTCATAACTGCAAACCAAATATAACAGTTCCAGTACTATGCAACAGGCCTGTTAATTGCTTGAGTCCCTAATGGTATGGACACCTAATGGTTTTTACGGTGGCCGGTCTCACTTACAGGTCGTTGCCAATGAACTCCTAGAGGTCCTCCATCTTGATCTGTTGCTCCACTGTGTAATCCGGCTCTCTCTGGCCTCCACATGGCTCCGGTGCTATAGTCTCAGCATTCACTTGGCTAGTCCAGCAGCAGCCTCTTGAACAACCTCTTTTGCAGGCTCTGGCACTCTGCAATGCTCAAGCAGCATCTTTGCAAACTTTGACAGCCCCTGTGCTCTCCTGTTGCACAGCTCAAATTTCTTTTTTTTATATCAAGGCATTATTCCACTAGAAATTGTCCAATGAGCATGCTCAGTTTTATTCTCACCTTTATCATTTTAGGACCTCCCAACAGTAAATAAAAGCATAACACATAGGGGGCAATGTCTGGGTGCAGTTTTTCAAATTGGCCACTAGAAGTCACTACAACCCCAAGTTTTCCATCTTCATAACAAATTAACCCTTAGGGTGAGTCCCTTGCAGCTATTTAAGGGTTATGGGCACCCAAATCGAATACTAGTTCAATTGGGCACATGAGGAAGCAGATAGTAGTGGTAGTGCATGGAGAATTGGGCTTGCTTCACACCACATTTTTACATCTTGTTGAAACCTTTCACCTTTAAATAAGTAATTTTTTTTTTACAGAACACAACTGGAAGCTTTTTGAGTACAACAGTCTATTTTTTGATAGATGAGTTGTAGTTATTTGCATCCTTTTGTATCTACAGAGAATAGATGAGGGATAAATTGGGCTTGCACGTTCCATGATGTAATCAGCAGGAGCAGCAGCATCTGGATTAAACCCTATCCTTTATGTACAGTAGCATTTTAAGATGTTGAGGTAATTTGGGCAGCCATGAGCTTCCCGAGAGCCCAAACTTCCCCTATTATAATCGACCACTGGTGATGGTAATCAGATGATGATGGGTCATGTAATGGAGCAAATAGTAATAGAGATAGAAATACAACCTAACAATACCTCACCCTAATGATAGCTCTCCTAAGTTTTTCCTTAATCTATCTTTGACTCTAGCACCAGACACGACCAGACTTAAGTGAGCCTCAGATATTCCTTATGGCAGTCCTATCTGAAGTACTAACCCTGAGAAACAAATCAGAAGGCATTATGACCTAGAGACAAGAAAACAAAACTGAACTAGAAACAAATACCAATTGGGAATAAGCAAATAAACTGCAAGGTTAGGAGCAAGAACTGGACTACAAATAACCACAGGAGCAAACAACACTGACAAGAAAATAAGATTAAGAACAAGAAACTAGAAGCAAACAAAGAATACTCGATTCAAAATTCATATAACTTACGCCTTAACCAGCAACACACTGCAGAAGCCAGGAATATTTAAAGTGAGGTTAACCGGTGTGAGATTTCTCTTCAAACGAGGGTAGGCTGGGCAATTGGGTCAGTTGTAGGACAGCTGCATAACAACTGATCCAACAACAAACGTAAAAGCCAGGAAATGACGATATAGCAGGAGAATTCCTCCATATCATAACAAAATTAGTGCAAATTCCAAATATAAACACAATTGAATATACGTAATAATAAACAATAACTATAATAATGATGATACTTTAGATAAAACATAGCTCCAGGAAATTATGAAGCTGAGAAGCTGACCCTGTGCTTGGTGGCTTGCCCCTAATCCCTTCATACTAGAGATTGTCGTGGTCTTGAAGTTATCTTCTGCTAAATCCCAAAGGCATGTCAGGTAAGACAGATAAAAGTAGAGGTGCTCTGTAACATATTGCTATCATTGTGTGGTTTATTGTACTTGGTTGATCCCATTTCCAATTTTCTAACAAATGACTTTACGCTTCAGTTTGCTCGTTCTGCTTTATGTATACATCTTGAGTTATACAATGTAACAGATGTATCTCTTTCAAGTGAGCAACATTTCAAAATAAAATAAGCCATTGACCTTGAAACAATCTTGTGAGCTTCTGTAAACGTGCAATACTTAGAAATACTGAATATCGGAATATTGTCTCAGCTGGTAACTCTGATGCTACAATAGTGGGAAATTATGATGCAGGCGGAAGGAAAGCTCTCCAGCAAAAAAAAAAAAACTTAATACACAGAGAATTGCTTGTAGAAGGTAAGGAATTGGCAGTATAAGGTGCTAAGAAGCCAGAATGGTACAAACATAGAACAGTAATAACAATAACAGTAGGAATTACAGCACAGCGGGGGAAAGAAGGTGAAAATCATACCGAGAAAGATGAACATCTGGCATCCAAACAGCATCGTACCAATGTGTCACTGAATCCTGCCTCTGATATTGACATGAACCCCCCTGTAGTGCTAAGACATATGTGAAATATCATGATGTGCAGTGAACTGAGATCTTCTGCTTTAGACCATTTTCTATGTCACTGACTGGACTGTTACCTACATATAAAAATGGATTATTAGTGGAAGTTTTCCCAACTTGTCAGTTTTACTAAAAAATTGTGTTCTCCATAAAATACTAATTCTGGGGCTTTTTTGAACTATGCATTGTCAGATGAACCATCCTGAAGAACCATGAGCAAGTGAAGGGGCCCAAAAAGATGGTGAAGGTTGCTCAGAATATGGAGCTGGTGTCCTGCTGGTACTTCTGCACCCTGAGTCAGGAGAAGTTAAAGAGGCAACTGTGAGCTGGGGAGATTGTAAAATTAAGATGCTATGTAATTGGTGCATCATATTCAACTATATTTGTATTGTATTTCCTTTGAATAAAGCAGAAGAGTATTGGGGGCTGACGGATAACAGCAATCAGTTCAAATACATGTATTCACGTATGAAGCTTCTCATTGTAACCAATCTGGAGCAGATCAGTGAAATCTTCTGGAATATGATTTATTACAATAACACCATTATTGAATTCTTACTGGGCAAACTGTTAAACATATCAAGAGCATCATAGAACATGATTGAGCTGAATTTTATTGACAACCTGGCTTGGATGAGCAACAAAGGCAATATGAAAGTACAATTCATCTTTCATGTGGTGGGTCTGGAAATGAACAGCAAAAACTGTGTAACTGCATGTTCTTTGGGAGAGCGCTAAAGAAGATCAAGAAGATCAAGACAAGACATGCCGTAAGTGTATTCCCAGAGATACTGAGGAAGAGACATTACTGCCTCAAAACACGTCTATGCTGGTATTACCAATATACAGAGAAGTCGAGCCAATATCTCTGCATTCTTGTATGCTTTTTACAAATACCAGATCATGCTTTAAGGCCCTTTTACAAGGAGCAATAATCGTTCAGATTGTTGCAGGATTGCGGGATTCTGAACGATAATCGTTAGGGTAAATGTTTGCAACAACTAAACAACAAACAATTTGTTTGTTTATGGTTCGTCGTTCAGTTTCTGCATACAGAAAAACTGTTTACCAATGGGGCCTTGTGTGTCGCAGAGTCTTAAGGCAGCAGTATGTGGTCCTAAGCTCTCGCTCACGACCTGAAGGTTGCAGGTTCAATCCCAAATGGTTCAGGTAGCTGGCTCAAGGTTGACTTAGCCTTCCATCCTTCCGAGTTGGGTAAAATGAGTACCCAGCTTGCTACCTGATAAATTGCTAAATAAATTACCTAGATCCCTCTCTCTCTCCCTCTCGATCCCCTCTGCAACACCCCGCTCACCCCCTCGGCCCCCCTGAATCTTCAGGGACGAGCCAGCAGGTACTCGAAAAAGGCGATGCTCTCTCGAGTATATCGCCTTACCAAGTATGCTCGCTCATCTCTAACTGTGATCTTTAGAAAAAAACTAGTTGCTGCAAATGAGAGAACATAAGGAAAAAAAGCCTATAGGCACTTCTCAAATCCTCTACTAGTCCAGTGTTGTTGGTCCAGCGATCCCCGTTGACTTTGCAGGATCCCTGACCTGCTGTATCAGTATGTGAATGCTGCGGCCTTTATTCATATGTTATTACTTTAGCAGCCCCAAATATCGCTTTAACCTAACCCCCTTAAATACATGGGCCATTTTGGCCATAAGGAAACAACAATTTTGGGGGGATTTTGATCTCCACTTTTCAAAAGCTGTAACTTTTTTATTTTCCCGCTGACAGGGCTTGTTTTTTTTGCCTGACAAACTGCAGTTTTTTATTGGTACCATTTTTGTGTACGTAAAGTATTGTACAGCTTTTATACATTTTTTTGGAGGGCAGGGAGAGAAAACGTCAGTTCTTTCATTGATTTGTTTTAAAGCGTTAGGGTGAATGCACACAGGCGGATTTGAATTGTGGAATCCAGAGCGGGCATCCGCCATGGACTTCGCAGCAAATACCTTGATAGCATGCTATACAAAAGTGGTTCTTTATGCATGCGAGCGGAAACCAATTGCGGTTTCCACTCGCGGATGAAAAGTCACAGCATGCTTCATTATTACGCGGATTCTGTGCGGATGACTTCCATTGAAGTCAAAGGATGCCGTCCGACCTGCGGCCCTTCTGCAATTGACATTGCGTTAAGGTCGTAGATTCTGTGTCCCAGGAAATGCAGGAATTTAAATAAAAAAAAAATCTGTGCTGCGCATGTCTGACAGCGAGCCATGCGGACCATCTGCAGTACAGGTGAAGATTCAAGGAAGCAGGTATGCGGGGACTCCGCTGCTGCCAGGGCTGGATTCCACTGCGGAATTCAGCTTTGCTGTTTGCATGCAACCTTAATCATGCAGCATAAGGGCTCAGTCACACGGGCGCATCGGCACCCGTGTTACTGCAGATAGCAGACGGACGTCTCTCTGCAGCGCCGGAGGAAAGAACATGTGACCGGCTTCATTGGCGGTCATGTGTTCTTTCATCAGCGCTGCAGAGAGACGTCCGTGTTCAGGTACGGCCGTCTTCTAACTGTCAGCCACACGGACGTATCTGCGCCGGTGTACGGGTGCCGATGCGCCCGTGTGACTGAGCCCTTAATGACATGATACATTTTTCTGCAGGTCAAAATAACTACAACATTACAAAAATTATTACTTTTTTTAGGTTTTTCCACTTTTGCACAATAAAACCCCATTTTTGGAAATCCTTATTTTGTTTTACATTATTGAATTCAAAGTCCCATAACTTTATTTTTCCACGTATGGAGCTCTGTGAGGGCTTGTTTTTTGTGTAACAAGCTATTGGTTTTATTGGTATCATTTTGAGGTACGTACTGCTTTTTTGATCACTTTTCTTGCGCTTTTTTGTAAGGCAAAATGAATAAAATAATTGTTTTGCCTCAGTTTTTTAGGCTTTCGTTCATGGCTTTTGCTGTGCAGGATAAATAGTGTGTTCAATTTGTTGTACAGGTCGTTACATATACGATGATTCCAAATATGTCTTTTTTTCATTTTTTTAAATTTTATTATACATTTTATTATTTTTTTATTTTTTTTTATGCAGATAAGAAGTGCGTAAAAAAGATTTTTTGCTTTTTAAACTTTTTTAATGTTTTGATTGCTATATTATAATGCATTGAAAAACTTTTGACAAACCATTATCAGGTGGTGTCTGCCACTGGCAGAGAAGAGGAGGAAGGATCACATGATGAGAAAAACTTCCAGCATGATGACAGCAAGGTTGACGATGACAACCATGATGAACAACCCTGGCAGGATAAGGCGGAGTTGAAACTAACCAGGCCTGCAGAAACACTGGCGAAGGTGGCGAGCTGTATGCTTCGTTGCTTGAACGCCGGCAGTACATATTGTTAGTATACAGCAAAGAGATGACTGCTGGATAACCACCCTTGGTATAAAACTAAAATAGCGGAATTGTTTCGGCCTTTTGAGAGAGATGCAAAATTGGCTTACTATTGAGAGAAGCTATGCAGCCAGCTTGCAACAGCTTTCAAATAGCAGACACCTGCCTGAAGTATGACTGACTGGGAGCCATTGTCCGGTAGTGCTCAACAGCCTCTGCCGGCAATACCGATCCAACGAGTAGAAGCAGCAACCAATTCAGTTTGGAAAACACAATTACAGAGTTTTAGATCCAATATGTGGACCTGGCAAGCATCATCAAAGAGATGTTCACCACCACCACCTGAGCAACCAGGTTGAGTCATAGCTGTACTGTGCAAACTGTTCACCCACAACCATAGTCAGATTCCAGATATATAGTCCAAGTCCTGTTTTTTAGAATTTTCTTTTAACCCTTTCCAATCCACTGTCTGACCTCTGAAGACATTATGATTTAAGGCTGTACAGCTTCAATGTTGGAAAACGTCCGTCGGAGTTCTCTTACTGTATATTCCCAGCCTCTCTGCTGTTGGAGCCTATCCAACGTGTCACCTCATGCAGTACTGGCTTTAGCCAGCAGATAGCGGCGTTTTATAAAGGTAGAAAAAGAGTAAGCCCTCTGGGAAAACCAGGATACAAATTGGATTGAAAGGGTTAAGTCAATAGGAGTGATGCCTTCTATTACACTTCCAGTTCCAACCCCAATGAAAATGTCTTTCTCCACTGCACTGACAGCGGCCTGGAAGATCAGCTGATTGGCGGGGATCCCGAGCAGCAGCCCCCTGCTAATCAGCTATTGATGACTTATCCTGAGTTAAGGTCATAAATAGTAAATGCCCAGAAACCCCCTTTAAATGGTATAATGGGATAATATAACTTGTTATGCAAAAGACAAGCCTTGATGTGGTTATGTTGATGAAAAACTAAAGTACCATAATTAACTTTTTTTAAAGTGGGGATGAAAAAAAATGAAAAATGGCTGTCTCCACCGGGATAATATATAGTGATGGTTGAAAAACCTGCATTTGTACTGTTTGTTCAGTTCTTGGTGTGTTTTGGGCTGATTATTTTTTTGGTATTTTTTTCCCATTTTTTGTTTCATGTTTAGCTCTTGGATGTTTTTCCTCTGTAAATATGTCACTAGTTTCCTTGGCAGATTGCTTTTCTGCAATGTTCCATTTTCTAATTAAGATAAATGACTGATTTAGAACAACAGAACATAGGTCATTGATTATCTGTCTTTAATGTTGGAGGATTAAAAGATTTTTCAGATGAGTCTATTTGAGATCTGCGGCAATAATAAAACAGCAGCAGTAAGAGGTATTATGAATATTGCTTAAAAGGGGTTTTCATGCACCTCAGGAACGAGCTATAAATTACACGTATTGATGTTCTGCGCTCGGAATAAGACATTGTTTACGGCTCGGTTGGGGGGTTATTAGTTAGAATGATATCAAAATATATTAGAATATTGTACGAATTGGAATTCCTCTGTTCTTCAATTTTATTAATACTTTCTGGCTTCAAAGTTCAAAGCTTGGACAGATCAGGTAACTATCAGCCAGGATAGCCATGAACCGCGGAGTCAGTGGGGGGCACTATTTTGGATCTCTCTGCTCAAAGTGATTAACAGAAATGGATCTGGATAAGCTGGAGGTTTGGAAAAAGAAGTGAGAAAGGAGTACTAACTGGAGCATTATATGCATAGGGAGGGAGAATACATGTCACCATTACATGCTCAATGGGAAAACACTGGGTAAAACTGACATGGAAAAAGACTTAGGGCTCATTCACACAAGGGAATTTGCCCAGCTAACGTACATGCACAAAAAAACGTGCTACTATCAGAACCAATGATTTCCTATGGAAATATTCACACAAAGGAATTTTAGGTACGCAAAAAAACCCCAAAAAAACGCACCTTAAGGGCTCAGTCAGACGAGCAAATTTTTCATGCTTGTATAGGCAACTTTAAAAAAAAAAAAAAAAAGGATCTATTAGAACCAATACTTTCCAATGAAAGCAGTCACATGTCTGTTTTTTAGAAGCGCTTAAAATCCGCTCCTCTCATTGGCTGAGCCCTGTGACCAATCACAGCTGTTCATTGAATGGCCACAAGGCTCAGCTAATCAGAAGCAGCAGTTCCAGGAAGCGGGTTTTTTTAAATCTCCAGCCAGAAGAAATGAAGAAGAACAGTGACGGAGACCTGGGGAGAAGATGGGAGTGATGTTTTTTTTTCCCTACAACTAAGACTTATATTTCAAGCCCCACCCCAAAACCCCTGCGGGGGTTGCCTTCATCCCATTGCTTTCAACGTGGTGGCAGCATCACCGGCCCTATTGAAAGCAGTAGGATAGCATCACGCTCCTCTGCCACAGCTGTGACAGCTGTGGCAGGGGATTCCTTCATCCCGTGGGGAGTCCCCTCATTACTGAACACCCTGCTGCTGCTGTCACAGTGTTCAGTGATGAGAGGACTGCCCACGGGGATGAAGGAATTCCCTGCCACAGCCGTCACAGCAGTGCAGAGGAGCGCGATCTTCTCCCTATGTTTTCAATGGGGCTGGCACTGCCCGATTGACAGCCAGGTGAAATCCCTGCATGCGACAGCATACAGGGATTTCGCATCCAAGGAACCCCCTGCTGCAGCTGTCACACCCGCAGCAGTGTATAGCGATTCTCTCCCATTGTTTTCAATGGGGCCACACAAATTAGGTGCAAATAGCTTGGTTCATGCACTTTTATCACATACGTCCGGGGTTTTTTTTTACGCGCCTATACATGCGTGAAAAAAACACTTGTCTGACTGAGCCCTAAAAGATACGACATCAGGGACTGAAATTCACTATTCCTGGAAGTTAATGTCAGACCTTTTAACAAGCCTTATAATCAAATTTCCCAGAGCAGCATATGTTGCCTTACAAGTCTTCTAACAACAACTACCGTGTTTTCCCGAAAATAAGACAGTGTCTTATATTAATTTTTGTTCAAAAAGGTTTCACTTTTTTACATGTATAGCTGCCTGGACACTATTTAAATTGACTTTTTAATTAACTGTTAGCATGGCTTAATTTTGGAGTAGGGCTTATATTTCAAGCATCCTCAAAAAGACTGAAAAATCATTTTGCATCCACAAAAATTCTGGAAAATCATGCTATGTCTTATTTTCAGGGTATGTCTTATTTTCAGGGAAACAGGGTAGGTATTCTCCCTAAGGAGAAGTTATACCCTTCTTGACTGTGCAGACCACACATGGAATATTGTGTGCAGTTTTTGGTATTGGTACTCAAGAAAGATATATCAGAGCTTTAATGTGTTTGAAGCAAGGCACCTAAATTAATAAACGGAATGTGTGGACTACAATACCCAGAGAGGTTATTAGAATTGGGGATATTTAGTTTAGAAACGAGACTGCTCAGTGCGACCTAATAACTGTGTATAAATAAGTCAAGGGTCCATACTGAGATTTCTCCCATTATCTATTTATACCCAGGAAATCTATAAACTTTTATTAGAAAATGCCACGGCATAGGTACTGGTATTTATCAGAGCCTGCGAAACAGAACTAAACAAAAAGTTCACTGGCGCAGAAATTAAACATATTCTCAATCATTCGCATGTATTAGAATTCAAGAGAACTCTTTTAAGCTCACCCCGAGGTGGTATAAAACACCTGTCTATCTCAGAAGAGAACATCTGTCCCCTTCAGAGATATGCTAGAGATGTCAGTTAGCATCGGGTACTTTATCACATTTATGGCTTTTGTGCCCACAACGTAAAGATTTTTGCCGTCAAGTGAAGTTGACAATTAAAAAAAATATGTATGATGGAGATTCATCTTATTCCAGAACTAATATTACCTTGGATTCCCTCAAATAGCATGAAACCCTCTAGATTTCACTTGGCGACTTGGATGCTGACAGCCGCTAGATTCTTAATCCATGGTGGTCAGTATTCATCAGTGGCTGGATATGGTTGAACAGTTATACAGATTCACGCTAGTCTTTTAATCCCTGGTGGTCATGGACGCCCCCCAGTATTCATCAGTGGTTGGCCGTAGTTGAACAGTTATACAGATTCCCGCTAGTCTTTTAATCCCTGGTGGTCATGGACGCCCCCCAGTATTCATCAGTGGCTGACTAAATGTCCTTCAGCCAAACACCTGGAAATAGTTCGACAGACACAGGGACCTCCATCTGTCTCTGGATGGTGGATAATGAAACAGTTGAAGCTGCTCGTGCTTGTTGGAAGATCAGATGATCCTCTCTGTTGATGGTCTGTCGAGGGCATCCTGAGCCCAGTTGCCTTGTGTGTGTGCCCTCACACATTCACTTATCGCAACACTTTCTAACAGTCTGGTCAGAATGGCCCAGGTGGCGGCAATTCGAGGATATGACCATCAAGCTTCTTGCATTCCAATATTTCCTGAAACTCTATTAACTGGGCAAAATCTTTTTGATTGTTTTGTTGAGGCATCTAGTGGTCAACAAGCTCTACACAAGTGGAAAAAGAGATCTACTACACACAAGGAGCCTCTGAGAGCCTTTTTATAGACCAAGAGTGGAACCACTTTTAAGGCCTCAGGTGGCAAGACCGTTCATCTTATCACTCCACACCTCTTATCATTTGTATATCTGCCTGGGATGTAACTGTATGCCAAGTTTTGCAGTGAAATGTCAGCTTTTTGTAGGTGCTTGGTTTTCTTTTAGACAAAGAGTATATATCAAAAAAGAAGGGAGACCCTTATTATCCAGCACTAGAGATGAGCGCGCCTACTCGCTAAGGCAAACTACTCGAGCGAGTAGTGCCTTATGCGAGTACCTGCCCGCTCGTCTCAAAAGATTCGGGTGCCGGCGGGGGAGAGCGGTGAGTTGCGGGAGTGAGCAGGGAGGAGCGTGGGGGGAGTGAGAGAGAGATCTCCCCCCTGTTCCTCCCCATTTTCCCCCGCCGCTCCCTGCCCCCCGCCAGCACCCGAATCTTTTGAAACAAGTGGGCAGGTACTTGCATAAGGCACTACTTGCTCGAGTAGTTTGCCTTAGCGAGTACGCTCGCTCATCTCTATCCAGCACTTCTGAGGCACTTTTCAACAAAAAAATTTCATTTTAGATAACTATAGCGATTAGAATTTTTGCTGCTTATGTCATTGGCTATCACATAGCCAAGTTGTTTGAAACATTACTCACCATTTACGTCATGCTCACAACTATTCATGCATACTCACCGCATTCTTGACGTCATGTCTATTGAGTAGTAAGTTAATGATATTTCACATGACTATGAATAATCTTTCTAAGTTGATTTGAAAAGAAAAGCAGTGAATTCCACCTCGTCGTTACACCTTACCATAAAAACACCTTTAAATTAATTTGAAGATATTGTGATTTTGTTAATTCAGCTTCATCTACCTAATAATTGGCACTAGTCTAATGTGAAAATCGGATTATATTTATGGAAAACAGAAGCAAGATTTGCTAATTAGATTTCCCCAGTTTCTCTCCTTAAAACTAATTGACTGAAAAACAGTGTTAATGCTTCTATTAACGGGTATTACATAATATAAAAATTTCTTTACTCTGTTATGCATTAACCCAGATAACCCGATAATCTGGTATATCTGATAATCTGGCACTTGTTAGCAGTCCAAAATTACAATATAACGTGAAATTTCAAAAGGCCAGAATGGAAATTCTTCTATTTTCGGCTGCCTGTATGTCGGTTCTCTATCCTGACAAGTGAGTTTTTATTTTCTACAGCCTTGTAGAATAAAGATATGAGTAGAGTTTCTGCTTCCTATTCTGCAAATTTACCTACATCCGAGTTAAAAACTGGTCATGGTCTTTAACCCCTTAAGGCCCTTTTTTTGAATTTTTTGGTTTCTCCACCCCACTTTCAAGAAATCAAAACTCTTTTATTCATCTATACACATAGGTGTCTGAGGACTTGTTTTTTTGCAGAGCGAGTTGTATTTCTCAATGGTGCTATTTAATGTAATGTATAATGTATTGAAAAACGTAAAAAAATTTTAAGGGGAGTAAAATGGAAAAAAAACCAGAAAGGGGTTGTCCCACGAAAGCAAGTGGGGGTATACACTTCTGTATGGCCATATTAATGCACTTTGTAATGTACATTGTGCATTAATTATGAGCCATACAGAAGTTATTCACTTACCTGTTCCGTTGCTAGCGTCCCCGTCTCCATGGTGCCGTCTAATTTCAGCGTCTAATCTCCCGATTAGACGCGCTTGCGCAGTCCGGTCTTCTCCCTTCTGAATGGGGCCGCTCGTGCTGCAGAGCTGCTCCTCGTAGCTCCGCCCCGTCACTTGTGCCGATTCCAGCCAATCAGGAGGCTGGAATCGGCAATGGAACGCACAGAGCCCACGGTGCACCATGGGAGAAGACCTGCGGTCCACCGTGGGTGAAGATCCCGGCGGCCATCTTCGCAAGGTAAGTAAGAAGTCACCGGAGCGCGGGGATTCGGGTAAGTACTATCCGTTTTTTTTTTTTACCCCTGCATCGGGTTTGTCTCGCGCCGAACGGAGGGGCTATTGAAAAAAAAAAAAAACGTTTCGGCGCGGGACAACCCCTTGAAGTTTCACCATCTTTGGGGGGTGGGGGATGTTTTTATGGTGTACATACTGCGACATAAATGACATAACCTTATTCTACAGGTCAGTACAGTTATGACAGTACCAAATTTATATAGTTTATTTGCTGTATTACTTTTTTTAAAAAAATTGGGGGGAAAAACCTAAAATTATTTCTTTTGCTGCTATTGTTTGACAGTCATAACTTTTTTTTCATTGACATAGCTGTGTGAGGGATTGTTTTTCATAGGACTTCCTTGGGTTTCTATTGGT
Organism: Eleutherodactylus coqui; assembly: GCF_035609145.1. Classification (NCBI taxonomy): domain Eukaryota; kingdom Metazoa; phylum Chordata; class Amphibia; order Anura; family Eleutherodactylidae; genus Eleutherodactylus; species Eleutherodactylus coqui. The sequence goes on along the minus strand of NC_089848.1, from coordinate 92,532,871 downwards.
ATCATTCTGGAGTACATATAACTTTTTGATCATCTACAAGAAAAAAAAAAACTTAACAAAAAGCAGAGTGACCAAAAAAAAGCGCAACTTTGAAATTACGTTTTTTTTTTCTAGACAACGTTCACCATGCAGAATAAATAGTGTTACTTTGATAGAGCTGACTTTTATGGAAGCAGCAATACCAAATATGTCGTTTTTTTATTTTTTTATTTTTATTTTTTATTTTAAATATGTGAAAAGGGAATTAAACCTTAAATACCTTTTATTTCTTATAATTAATAAAACTTTCTAAAACTATCGTTCACAGTCTTTTGTTTAGTCCTGTAGGAGATTTGAACTTGCAATCATTTGATTGCTACTGCAGTATAGTGTAATACCATAGCATTAGAATACCTGTATAGTGTATCGAGCTACACCACAGAAGTGGCTGGAGAGGCAATCAGCCTTGGCAGCTCTGGGGCCTTCAGAAGCCCCCAGGCTGCCATAACAGTTAAATGGCACCCCGCGATCTCATTGCGGGGGATCCATGTGGGACACAACAAAAGAGATTGGGGCATTTAAATCAACATTACCGCTGATTGTGGCTATTACTGTCAGGTGTCAGCTATGAGAAACAGCCGGCATCTGCATTGAATAGAGTGAGATCAGCTTCCGATCCCCCTCCATACAAACTTCGAATGCACAGGACGTGACGATACGTCCTGCAGTGTTAAGGGGTTAAAGTGGATGACCACTTTTTAACATGATATTTGGGCATATAAATATCATAGAGTAAGAACTCTCTCCTATGTCTCAAAAAGGAGAGACGCTCAGTAAGAGTGATTTATGTCTTGGTGGACCTTACAGCTATTAATGTGAATGGCTGTCCTGTAATACTACATTTACCTACAGTGGGCACTGCAGGGGAAATGTCAGTTTGTCCGCAGCTGCTCCCGGAAAGATCAGCTGTTTATGAGAGTTGCCGAAAGTGGTCATTCTTAAAGGGATGGTGCATCTTGGCACAATGCCTTTAAATGACAAAACTCCGATTCCCTAAGTCATCAGGAGGGATCTAATTGTATGTAATACTGCAGTACAAAGTGCACATTATACTATAGAGCCCAAGTAAGGGCCATTTTACACGGGCCGATAAATGGATGTCGGAATCTGAACGATACTGTTCTCCATAAATGCATGCCCCAACTGAGCAATGAATGAGAATTTGTTTGCTTCTCGTTCATCATTCAGTTTCTGCATAAAACTCAACAATGGATTGGCCCCCATAAACAGGCAGTCACTGACTTATGAACAACTGCCTGTTTATTATGAATAGAGGAAGGGGGTCAGAACAATCCCCAACCCATTCAACCTGCATTCAATTAGCAATGCTCATTCCTGTGTAAAAGCACAGGAACGATGTGCATCTGCCCCCAACAGGTCGTCTCATGAAAAAGGGCCCCATATATAGCAGCACGCAGCCCACATAATACTGCTATACAGAGTCTATGTAATACCACATATGGAGCATACATAATACTGCTGTACAGAGCCAATTTAATAGTGACATACACAGCACACAAGAGTCCATATAACACCACAGTACATAACACACATAATACTACTGTGCAGAACCCTTGTGTTATGTCAGAGCTTATTCTTATGAGGCCTACATGGCATATTTCCTAAAAGGACCAATGGTTATGTCCAGAAAGGACCTCTTACATCTATGCTGGCCTTATCCATAGGTGACCTGCACGGCATAAAAGTGATCTCCTAAAATAAATGGTCAATTATATATACCACAACAGTGAACGCGACAAAAGAAGAATTCAAAAATAATTCATTTATTAGAACAGCAGTTAATATAACAAGAACATAACAGAGTCTGACTCTGATCTTATGAACACAGAAACCCTACCTATAAGTGGAGTCATCATCACCACAATAAGGTCGACCTTACATTAGGAGCCTAGGACGACCCTGGCTTTCCCTAGTTGGCAATAGGGAAACAGTAGTAAACATTAGATGACACAGTATATAACTAGTAGCACAGAGATAAGATGCTACAACACTACAACTTATAGAGCAACCTCAGACTGACTTGTCTTAACCAAGGTGCAGAACAAGAACAAGCGTAGCCAATGAGACCAGAGGCACCTAGAGACTGAGAGTTAACAAGACAGAAGTCAAAGTCGGTTCAGTCCAGACACAGACAGGACACAGGGACAAGTGAAACGACAAGACTCAGGCTTCAAGCATTACATCTGACGGTATTTAGACCAGACGTAGTACAATCCAGACTCAGGCGTCAGACAGTACATCTGATGTTGTTTAGACCAGATGTATTACAATCTTGAGTCAGGTGTCAGACATTACATCTGACTGTGTTTAGACCAGATGTAGTACAATCCAGACTCAGGCTTCAGACATTACATCTGATGGTGTTTAGACCAGACGTAGTACAATCCAGACTCAGGTGTCAGACATGACATCTGACGGTGTTTAGACCAGATGTAGTACAATCCAGACTCAGGTGTCAGACATTACATCTGATGGTGTTTAGACCAGTTATAGTACAATCCAGACTCAGGCGTCAGACATTACATCTGATGGTGTTTAGACCAGACGTAGTACAATCCAGACTCAGGTGTCAGACATTGCATCTGATCAGACAAGACTCAGGCAAAACACAGACATGAGACAAGACATAGACAGACAGAGATCTGAGCAGCATGCATGATCAAACCAAACTGAAGCCAGGAGAATAACCAGTAGCCGCAGGGAGGAGGAGCCAGAATAAATGTTCACAGACAAGGAAAGATTAGTTAAGTGGGCAAATCCACCTCACTGCTAACCAAATCAGCCTACACCTCTGAAGAAGTGCATCTGTCGGTGCATAGCTCCAGAAAGACAAGATGTACATTGTGACACCATTTGCACAACACACTTAAAACTACTGCACAAAGTCCATGTAATACTATAGCACTGAGCACATGTAGTACCGCTGTACACAGTCCATGCAATAGTATCACACTCTGCACAACACAGCTTTAGAAGAGCCTGTGTGAAACTATCACACTGTATAATGCTGCTGTAAATAGGCTGTACAGAGCTCATGTAGTAGTGACATATATAACCCACATGCAATACCACAGTAAAAAGCTCACATAATTATGCTGTAGAGAATCCATGTAACACCTCAGTACACAGCACATAATACCGCTATACAGAGCCCATGTAATAGTGACACACAGAACACATCATACTGCCATATAGAGCTTATGAAATATCACAGTCCAAAGCACACATAATACTGCTGTAGAGAATCCATGTAACATAACACCTCAGTCAACAGCATATAATACCGCCATACAGAGCCCATATAATAGTCACACACAGAGCCCCTGCTGTACAGAGCCCATATAATACTAATACACACAGAACACAAAATACTGCTCATGTAATACTGCAGCACACAACATACATAATACTGCTGTAGAAAATCCATGTAACACCTTAGAACACAGCACATAACACTGCAATACAGAACCCCTGTAATAGTGACACACAGAACACATAATACCGCCATACAGAACCCATGTAATAGTAACACACACAGAACACATAATACTGCTATATAGAGCTCATGTAATACCGCAGCACACAACATACATAATACTGCTGTAGAAAATCCATGAAACACCTTAGAACACAGCACATAACACTGCAATACAGAACCCCTGTAATAGTGACACACAGAACACATAATACCGCCATACAGAACCCATGTAATAGTAACACACACAGAACACATAATACCGCCATACAGAACCCATGTAATAGTAACACACACAGAACACATAATACTGCTATATAGAGCTCATGTAATACCGCAGCACACAACATACATAATACTGCTGTAGAAAATCCATGAAACACCTTAGAACACAGCACATAACACTGCAATACAGAACTCATGTAATAGTGACACACAGAACACATAACAGAACCCATGTAATAGTAACACACACAGAACACATAATACTGCTATATAGAGCTCATGTAATACCGCAGCACACAACATACATAATACTGCTGTAGAAAATCCATGTAACACCTTAGAACACAGCACATAACACTGCAATACAGAACCCCTGTAAGGCCTTAGTCAGACGGGCGTTTTTTCGCGCGATTTGCGGATCGCATGACGGATGCGCATCCGCAAATCGCGTGACCGGTGCCCGAAAATCGCCCGAAAATCTGCTCCTAGCCGCATTTCATTAGAAACGGGCCGGAGCTGTCCAGCGCATTGCATTCAATGGAGCGGCAATACAGCCCGCTCCATTGAAAGCAATGCGCTGCGGGCGAGTGTGGGATGAACTGTCGGGAAGGGCTTAAATATATAAGCCCTTCCCTGCAATTCATCCAGAAAAGTGTTAAAATAAAAAAAATATACATACTCACCTGCTCCCGGCAGTCGGAGTTCCCCGCGGCCGGCCTGCAGTGGGTGTGAAGGGGGTGTGAGTCAGACCTGCCCCCTGATTGGCTCAGCGCTGGCAGCCCATTGCTTTCAATGCAGCCGCTGTATTGCCAGCTCCATTGAATTCAATGGGCAAACATCGTTCTTCTCTGCCACATCTGTTACAGCTGTGGCAGAGAAGAATGATTTGTCTTCTATATGTTCTCAATGGGGTCGGCGCTGCTGCCGCTGGCCCCATTGAGCACATATAGAGAAGAGAACAGGAATCGCAGATCGCAGATAGGTGCCATCTGCGATTTCTGTTCTATAATTTATCGGACGAGCGCATAAAAAGCGCTCATGTGTCCGATACCATTGCAAAGCAATGGTTTTAAAAAATCGCCGGACGCATGCGCATGCGCAAATCGCGCAAAAAAACGCCCGTCTGACTAAGGCCTAATAGTGACTAAGGCTCCTTTCCACTTGCGATTGCGTTTTTTGTTAACGCGATTGTCAATGGGACTTTCTAATGTTAAAAACGCAACGCAATGCACCAAACGCAGTTGCGTTTTTTACAATAGAAAGTCCCATTGACAATCGCGTTAACAAAAAACGCAATCGCAAGTGTGTGGGAGCCCAACACAGAACACATAATACCCCCATAAAGAACCCATGTAATAGTAACACACACAGAACACATAATACTGCTATATAGAGCTCATGTAATACCGCAGCACACAACATACATAATACTGCTGTAGAGAATCCATGTAACACTTCACAACACAGGACATAATACCGCCATACAGAACCCATATAATAATAACACATACAGAACACTAGGGATGAGCGAACGTGTCCGTTACGGACACATCCGCACCCGGACACCGGCTTTGCCGAACACTGCAGTGTTCGCGCGTAAGTGTCCGGGTGCCGCCGGGGGGCGGGGAGATGCGCGGCGGCGCGGGCGGCAGTAGCGGGGAACAGGGGGGAGCCCTCTCTCTCTCCCTCTCCCCCCCACTCCCCGCCGCACCCCCCCGCGCTGCCACGGCGGCCCCCGAACTTTTTCGCCCGAACACTGAAGTGTTCGCAAAGTTCGGTGTTCGGGCGAAAAAGGGGCGGAGCCGAACGTGTTCGCTCATCTCTACAGAACACATAATACTACTATATAGAGCTGATATAATACTGCAGCACACAGGTTGCAGGTCTGTAAAAAAACGTAGCAAAAATGCGACAAAACCGCAGCATATGTAGACCTTCAGGCTGAGCGGGCCCCCCACTTGTCGAGGCCCGCCGCACATGGTACTCCGCTGTCACTGTGACAAACTACTTGCTGTAGCTATGTGGTATTTCCTTGATCATTAGGCTGCCATCATCCTGAGTCGGGGCAGGATTTCCCAGTGATTCCTTCCATCCCATGAAGCCTCCTGCACAGAAGATTAGCTTTATCTTTTATGTTCACGTTCAATTATTATTTTGCATCAGCTTTACTGTACATTTTCAATCATCTTAATTTACTTAAGACTAATGGAACATCCCCGGCACAGATGTTTGTGCTTATTTAGCCACTGTGTGACATTTCCCGTTGCGTTTTCCCCAGCTAAGCCTTTTTCGCTTTGTTGTTTTTACAACTTTAATGTTGCCACTATAATATTTTATGTGACACAGCAGAATTGTATCCAATTAAGGTTTATTATTGTTGACCCTGGGGGCAACGCTTTTAAAATTTCCTTAACGTATCTTCCAAAATGGCCATCTGCTGCCTGACAGTTCTGCTCAACATTAAAATTCTGCCGAAGTATGGACGATAAGAGAGCACTATGATCAGCAATATATTAATACAACCCCGTAATGATCAGTCGTATATTACTACAACCGGCTAATGACCAGCAGTATATTAATACGGCCACTCAATGGCCAGAAACATATTATTAATAGGGCCACCTAATGACCGGCAGAGTATTATACGTTGGGCCTAATAACCAGAGAATTATTGGTGGTAAGGTCAACTAATGAAAAAGAGCATAACATTAACCGTTTTCCGCGCCGTACCGCATATTAATGATACGGGAAGGAAATACTTGTAAGTGTTGATGCCGCGTATTAAGTTGTTCCTGCACTATGACCTACAGGAATCAACTTTAACCTTTTGCGACTTCCAATGTACATGTACCGCAGATTTAATGCAGGATTTGCATGAGGCGGGCCGTGGAGCTAATTAAAGGAGTAATTAAAGGAGTATTTAATTAAACTAATTAAAGGGGTATTCAAAGTGAAAGTTATATGCTTCATCAGGCTATAATATGTCATCTTGGAATGCAATGTTAGAACTTGTTTTATAAAGCTGCTGAGATAGTACTTTGCCTGTAGTCTCCTCTTCATGGTAGTCTCCACTTAGTTCTCCATTGGTATCCAATGGCTACGACCAGAGATGAGCGAGCATACTCGCTAAGGACAATTACTCGATCGAGCATTGTCTTTAGGGAGTACCTGCCCGCTCAGAAGAAAAGGTTCGGGTGCTGGCGCAAATGACAGGTGAGTTGCGGCAGTAAGCAGGGGGGAGCGGGGGGAGAGAGCGAGAGAGAGATCCCCCCCCCCCCCCCGTTCCTCCCCGCTCTCCCCCGCCCGCCACCGGCAGCCGAATCTTTTCTCCCGAGCCCTACATTATGTAAGAACGCCCAATACCACACTATCCCGTAAAAGTTGGTTATATTCCTGAAAATATTGAACAGTAGGGTTATTCATGAACACTGTAAAAGCAAATGCCCCCAAACAGCTCAATTATGTTTTTCTTTCCATTTCAACTAACTTAGACATTTTTTAGAAGTTTTTCAACACACTATATGGTTCATTAAATGGTACCATTATCTAATACCACTTGGCTGGAAAAAAAACAAGCCCTTATACAGCTATGATTATTGATGGAAAAGTAATAAAAGTTCTTCTGAAAGAGGCGATGACGAGTCAAGAGGTTAACTTACAGTTGACATGCCACACTTAAGGATAATGTGAAAGATGACTTTCATCCTGATCATGTAATCCCTTAGACAACATGGTCAATAGTTAAAAAAGAGATAAAGTCACGGATCCACTATGCCTTTACATCAATTTGACTTAGGGCTGGGTCTGAGGGCTGTACTTGGGGATCCCTGGTTTTCACTCTTTAACCCACCAATCGGGATCTGGTCTTTGTTGTGAGAAACCCCAGAACACTTCCCCAGAAATAGTCTTGGTCAAGAGGCAGATGATGCAACTTACTCAGGAGTACCCTAATGGAGGACTGGGGGATGTAGACAGTCATAATTGGGCAAGTAAAGCCGAAGTTGGGACAGATTGATTTCTTGTATAGTCAAGAAACAGGTTGAAGGTCAGGGCAGGCAGCAGACCGAAGAATCGTAATTCATAAACTAGCCGAAGGCAGGAGACAGGTAATTCGTTGGGCTGAGTAGGACAAGCATAGGTCAAAAACTCGAAATAACACAGAGACACTTTGACACTTTAGCTCCTTTGAACAGTAAAAGACCAATTGCTCAGGCATCCTTTAGTCTGGCTGAGGTTTTGGAAAGCTGTTTGCACACTGGCCCTTTAAGAGGTGGACTGGGCACTAGCCAAGAATGAAAGCAGGAGGAGGTTAAAAAAAACACGGTTGACCATGACCACACAGCTGTCAGTCACTGATTAGAACCACCCACTGGTCTCCTAATTGTAGAGTGAGTATTTCGATCAGCATATTTTAAGTAACACTAAATATTAAAATCATATGTAAAACTATATATAAATCTGCTCGGCTCCTCCTGCTCCTTAACACGATCACCCCAGATCAGACGGTATTTTAAACACGCCAAGTTCACTTAAAAACCCATTTGTCCACCGAAATTACATTTCCGGAGGATTAATATCACACAACTTTTTCAAGATCTCTTCTTCACTACTGTATGTAATTTTTTTAATCACCCAAGTGCTGCGAACATCATTTTCATGGATTTGATATCCATAATTTATTGATTTACCACCAGGCATCCATTTTTCTTTACTTTTGTTAATTTGAATTTTCCAGTCACTAAATGTAAAAAAAAAATAAAAAAATAATTGAATATCAATTTTTAAAGTCTTTGGAAATTATTAAAACATTTATCACATCGGGTTTTATAGTTGGATTGACGAATGGAAGCTATAAGTGAATGAAAAATTAAATATTCATTTATTAAAATAAACACATGAAATATTATGGAGGATAAAAAGAAATGTATGAATTACAGCCCTATGTAGCGACAGCTTCATCACGATGAATAAATGATGTCAAGTGATGCTCCGTAAGCACATTAGACCTTCATTTGTCTTTCAGGAAGTGATGAGGACACATTATTTTGATATATTTTTATGGATGGTTTGAAGCTTTGGACTCCCTTGGTGGTAATTGCATGAATGCCCCTTTGGAGATCATATCTTAAGTCATGCGATGGGAGTCTCAACTAGCGCCACATTGGGAATGGCCAGGATGGATATCATTGTCATGTAGGGTATGTTCACACTCAGCGGATTTTCTGTAACAGAAAATCCACTACAGATTTCGATGCGGATTTCACTCCCCATTTGAAAATCTGCAACATAAGATAATATGTTGCAGACTTAGGCCTCATTCACACAAGTGTTACGTTTTAAGATAGGTCAAGACCGGTCACCGATTTGACATTTTCATGCTGCAATTTTTTCACACACCTGAAAATTACCCATGTGAATGAGTGCTTTGGAACTAGAGATGAGCGAGCGTACTCGTTAAGGGCAATTAGTCGAGTGAGTATTGCCTTTTGCGAGTACCTGCCCGCTCGTCTCAAAAGATTCAGGTACCGGCAGGGGGCGGGGAGAGGCGGGGGAGAGTGGGCAGGAACGGGGGTGGGGTGGGGGGGAGATCTCTCCCTCTCCCCCCCTTCCCGCTCACTCCCGCAACTCACCGCTCAGCCTTGCCGGCACCCAAATCTTTTGAGACGAGCGGGCAGGTACTCGCAAAAGGCAATACTCACTCGAGTAATTGCCCTTAGCGAGTACGCTTGCTCATCTCTATTTGGAACCCAATGCTGCACATAGTAGCGGTTTTCGGCTGACGTTTTTTGCATCAAAATAGCCGCATAAAAATGCTCATGTAAATGAGGGCTAAAAATCTGCACCACAGGTCAATTTACACTATGGATTTCTTCCGCAACATGAGGATGAGGTTTCTTGAAAACTCATCCACATTGCTGATACTGTAAAATTCTGCAGATTTTCCACAGCCAATTTCACTATGAAATTTGTAGAACTTCCACTACGTGTGAACGTACCCATAGAGTTATATCTGAGTGAGATTTATGAAATGGTTGTTGCGGCGTGTCAGCCACAATCAGGAAGTGGAGTTGGGGTGACATCAAAATGTTAGCCCCTGGCCCACGTGACCACACCTTCAGTGCACATGCCAATAGTGTGGTGTTGTCTGCTAGAAGTACTTAATTGGGTTCATTGCATAATGTACCATTCTCCGCTACCCTACTACAACATCTCCTGTGTGTGTGGACTGATTGACCGATGAAGGTGTTTCCCCTAGTTGACCAATCAACCATAAGAGAAGTGTATTTATTCCGGACCCGCCTCTACATGGGCACCGGTTATTGTCCTGCCTGGGGTGTTTGGTGAGGCAGTGGACTCCTGCCAGTGAAGTAGCTGTGGCTATTTATTCTGTGTGAGGCTTATTCACTTATAATAAATACTGTGCTATACATATATTGCTTTTTCCTTTTGCATTAACCCCTTGATGCTCTCGGATGTACATTTATGTCATGGAGGTTCAGGGTTTGTATGGAAGGGGATCAGGGGGTCATGCCATTGTAACTCTGAGACACCCACATTTAGTGTGTACACCTAGAAAGTTTCCAATACACGCAGTAAACATGTCCATAAGGTTACATTAGCCTAAAGCATGCCAAAAAAGTAGAGCATTCTTGAAGCAGGCTTGAAAAAGTCGCGTTTACCGCGACGAAACGCGTTGCATATGTCATTAAAGGGTCTTTAATTTGATCTTAATTGTAATCTATCTGGACCCGTTTGGTGGAGCGTCGAGACCCCTTTTTTTCTTTTTCTGTTCGTGCATTGCTCACTATTCCTCAGTAGTCGAGCCCTATCATTAGGGATACGACGGACTGTGGCCAGCTCCTCCCTGCCTTCACAGGGACTGGTGAAACGAGGACGTGGATTTCCATCTGGATTCAATATACGTGTACCAGGACCTGGAGGTGTTGTGTGGGGGCCCACATTTTTGGGGGCTTTCCCACCCACACCGGGTAAGTCCCATCTACATTTACATCTGATTGAACCATTGTCCAGTGGGCAGAGAGCTGTCTTTACACCCATTTTCTTGTTAGTCCTAAGAGGGGAGCATTCTGAGAGGTAGGAACCCAACTTTCCCAGGTTGAGATTATACCGCCTGGTTTTAACGTTAGGACCCATCTAAGAGCTTGGTCACCTGGACATTGGTAGATGGGCAAATGTAATTTGATCAAATTATATACCAAGAACCTTATATCACAGCCGGCGCTCAATCATTCACAGCCATTCAGTGGATGACATCAGTGAATGGCTGTGATTGGTTTATCGAGTGCCGGCTGTGATTGGCTGGCACTCAATCCAATCACAGCACTTACTTACACAGTGCTGACGGCGGGAAAATTCAAAGCCGAGCAGGGAGATGACAGCCGGGAGAATTCTCAAGCAGTTTTCCGCACAGCCGGGAAGACCATCGCGCCGGGGACACAGACGCCGGCTGGGAGTTGAGTATTGCATTTTTTCTTTACTTAGTATATACTTGAGTATAGCTAGGGTTATACTTGAGTCAATAAGTTTTACCAGTTTTTTGTGGTAAAACTTATTGACTCGGCTTACACTCAGGTTGGCTAATACTTGCGTATATACGGTACCTCCATATAAAAGAATGGAGTTCATATTTGCGTGAGTTTTGTGCGTCTCGCAATGCACAACACGCGTGAGATTCCCACAAGTGTGAATGCCATCTTACAGGGATTTTCTACTACGAAAAAAATACTTTTCAAACAAGCTATTAGGGATTAAAAGTCCATCTTGTAGCTCCATCACTCCACCTCCGCCCGTCGCTGTTGGTGGTATCATGATGCAGATGCAGGATGCGATACAGACAAAGGAGTTGCAAAAGCACAATCTCTATTTAGGAACAAGAGAATGAAAATGAACACTTTTTTTTCTGGACAAATGGCAATCATTCCCTTAAGGACACGGTCTATTTTGGTCCAAAGGATGGAGCGATTTTTGGGGGTGTTCATTTCCACTTTTCAAAAGCCATAACCTTTTCACATTTCTGTCGACATGGCCGTATGATGGCTTGTTTTTTGCGTGGTGAACTGAAGTTTTTTTTGTTGCGTTTTTATATGTTTATATTAAAAAAAAATGGAAAAACCATTTTGTATAACTGAAGGACAATAATAACAACCATATCGTATAACTTATTTTTTTAGGGTAGGGAGAAAAAAAAATGCATCAATTCTGCCACTGTTTTGTTGTTTTTCTTTACAGAGGTAATCACGCAGCATAAATGACATGATGGCATTTTTCCGTGGGCTGCTACAATTAAGATGATAGCAAAATTATATGTTTTAAGGTTTTTCCATTTTTGCACAATAAAACCCTTTCTTTTAATTTTTTTTGCATCATTGCATTCAAAGTCCGATAACTTTTTTTATTTTTCTATCAATGGAGCTCTATGAGAGTTTGTTTCTTTTACAACAAGTAGTTTTTATTGGTACCATATTGGGCTGCACATAGCTTTTTTGATCACTTTTTTGGCAGGTGAAATGAACAAAATAAGCATTTTTTCTCCATCATTTAGCATTTTTTTTCTTTTTTTTACAGTTTTTATCATGATGGATAAATAGTGTGTTCAATTTATCACAGGCCATGACAGGCCCAGGTGCCATTGTCTGGCATTTGGTTGCTATAGCAGCCCATCGGCACTTTGCGATTACATCACAAAGGGGCCGATGACATCAGAGAAAGAGCACATTGATCACGGCATGTAAGGGGTTAACAGCAGGGATCAGTGTTCTTACTCCTCAGCACTCACAAGCGCTACTGATTCTGGCACATGGCCAATTTCTTCTTTCCAATTTCACCTCATCAGAGTGGCTGGGAGCCGCAATAGTAAGAGGGGAGAGAAGTGCATTGTTCCCCCTCTTACACCAGACGCTGTACTGGTTGCCTGTTCACTATAGAATACAATGTAAATGTATCACTCTTATCCATAAAGCTCTCCACAGTGCTGCACCATCCTATTTCTCCTCCCTCATTTCTGCCTACCACCCTGCCCCACAATCTCTATTCTGCTACTGACCTCACAATAATTCCATTGTAGTTCAAACATAACACTCCTTGTCTCCAAGACTATTCGAGAGCCTCTCCAGTTTCTTGAAATGTGCTACCCCACACAGTCAAGCTAAGCCCCATCACCCACAACTTCAAGCTTGCCCAAAACATATCCCTTTAGGGAGGCCTATCCTATTCTCTAATCTAAGTCTTCTTCATCTACCCTTTCTCTACACTCTCCATCTGAACCTGATCACAGTATTCCTTTCACCCCCATACATCCTAACGCACTTATGTACATTTTTAGATATTGTCTGCTGACTGGCTTACATAGCTTTATATTACCCTATTTATATAAGATGCCCAAACCATTGTACGGAACAAGCACTTGTCCTTCATGTGTCTTCCCTTTTTCCTCATAGATTGTAGAATCTTGTGGGCGGGACCTTCATCTCTATTGTCAATTCGGTTAATTGTTTTTTATATATATATATATATATATATATATATATATATATATATATATATAATGTCTGATTTCATTTCTACATGTACCCTGCTTTGTAAAGTGTTGCGGAATATGCTGTTGCTGTATAAGATAATGATGAGCTGAAGAGCACCTACAAACAGTCCTTGCTTTGGAGGACCCAGCCTATCAATATATTACATGGCCCATTGATTTCAATAAGCAACATGTAATGCTTCACTTGCCCTGGGGTGGTGCTGCAGGGAAAGTGAGCATTGGTTTCAGACAGGGTTCCCAACCATCCAGAAATTCCTGGACAGTCTGTTAACCCCTTAACGACTGCCCCATCGGGAAACTACGTCCTCAGTAAGTGGGCTTTAATCCTAGAGGACGTAGTTTTATGCATCCTCTTTGGATTAATGCCCACTTGCCTGAGGACGTTACAGCTCCATGCTGTCGGTGCCCGCAGGTAGCCGACAGCATGGAGCTGTCATTCCAGGATGCAGGCAGTCCCCCCCGGCATTGCGATCGCAAAAAAGTACACAAAACTGTTTAAAAAGTTAGATATTCAGCTGCCCTGATGGATCCGATCCATCAGGGCAGCTGAAAATACTCACCCGGCTTGTCCGCGGTGTCCCCCGAAGATCAGGTCCTCCCGTACCCACCGCCGGCCTTCTGCGCATGCACGCCAGACGATGACGTCAGGCGCATGTACAGAAGCCCGGGAGCCCCGGGGAAATTTGAAATCTCCTGGCTCCCGACTCCTGAAGATAGTCGGGAACCAGGAGGTGTTACTGGGGACCGCTGTGAGAGGTCCCCGGGTCTGCGATCGCCGCTATCCAATGGATAGCGGCGATCGCGAAAAAGTTACAAAAGTTTAAAAAAAGTAAAGTTTCACCTCCCCTCATGGATCCGATCCATGAGGGGAGGTGAAAATACTCACCTCGGGTCCTCTGCGATGTCCCGATGTCCCCGTCTGCGCATGCGCGCCCGATGTCAATCATCGGGCGCGTGCACAAACGGGCTCGAGCCCCGGGAAATTCAAAATCCCTCTGCTCCTGGCTGCCATGTGTAGCCAGGAGCAGAGGGATGTCACCAGGGACATGATTACTGTCATCCAATGGGTGACAGTGATCATGTAAAGTAAAACAAAAGTGTAAAAAGTAAAAAAAAAAAAAAAGGGGTAAAAAGTTAAAAAAAAAGAGTGTAAAAAGTTAAAAAAAGAGTAAAGAAGCTTGCGTTTCAGCTCACCCCCCACAGATCATATCCATGAGGGAGTATGAATTGATGTACCTAAGGCCCGTGGATTTATCCGTGGATCTTACCCCAGCTTTTGCGCACGCGCCCATCGCCACAATGGCAGGCACATGCGCAAAAGCTGCGGTAATTTTTAAATCTCCCTGCTCCCGGCTACAAAACTTAGCCGAGAGCCTGGAGATTTCATGGGGGGCCATGGTGAGCGGTTCCTGATCACGTGTTCGCCGTTATCCAATGGATAATGGCGATCACGTAAAAGTAAAAAAAAGGTGAAGGTTCATCTCCCCTCACCGATGCGATCGGTGAGAGGAGATGAAAGTTTTTACTGGAGGCCTCCGTATTTGCACCCCGACGCGATCCTCCTCCATGACTTTCCCGGATTCTGCACATGCGACCGCCGGCAAAACACCGGACACATGTGCAGGAGTTGGGGAGCCCAGGAAACTTAAAATCTCCTTACTCCCAGTGACCAACGGTCGCCGAGAGCCTGGAGCAGTGACGGGTGGCCTCGTTGAGCGGTCCCCGGTCACGTAAAAAAAAGGTAGCGATTTAACATAGGTCGGTCTCACATGACCGGATAGGAATTACGGATTCCGCATGCTTCTGATCCCAGGTAATATGCAGATCAATCTCATTGGATTACACAATTCCGCTCACATTAGTGGGTTGGAATTGTGTAATCCACTCGCAGAAAAGAGAACGCAGCAGGTCCTATTTTACCGCGAATATGCGCAACATAGAGCCTTGTGCTCCATGGTCGCGTATATACCCGCAGCCCATACGCAACTACGTTGTATACGGGCTGCGGGTACCCGTGTCATCGCTAAGCGACGGTTCGGGTAATACAAACAAAAAAAAAGTACTCCGCATGACTGCTTGTGTGAGTAGGCAGTTATGCGCAGTACATTATGCGGCCGTACGCAGGGTCACGGCTGGCTCACAGCTGGGATCCGCTGCGGGCCTCCGCAAGCGGATTCCACCTATGGCCGTTTGAGCCCGGCATTATTCAGACCGCTACCTGTAATACGTAATTTACAAGAAACCCCAGGAACATTCGCCTTCCTGCAGTTCCAGGAGCAGCTTGTTGAGCGTCTTCTGTGCGAGACCGCCGCACCTCATCAAGCTTACGGAGACTCACAGAGCGCCACTTTTTACACCCTATACCCACCACTGAGGTCAAGAAATGACCCCCAAAAAGCATGAGAGGAGGGGGGGATACACGGTTTTATTGCCCCATGTACCCATCCCAACCAGCCTCCGTAATTACCCCTGTCTTCGGAAATACCACACAGTTCACATTATTACTTTTATCTAAGATTTGGGGAATGCCAAAAAGGGTGCAGAGTGTGTGTGTGTGTGGGGGAGGGGATAAATTTTTTTAAGGTGTCAAATTTTATTCCGTATAAGTAGGCAATGGGGCCTGGAATGTATTCAGTTGTGCCCTGCAATCCAACGGGTGTTCCCTCCATTATAGGCCTTGCCATGTGTCCTTTAAGTAGATTAGGGCCACAATGCGTATGTTTTTGAACATGGGACAAATGGGGGTATCTATTTTGGGGTGAACATCTTTATTTCTATGTACAGCGTACAAAAAAAACTGTTTTTAAATGGACAAAATTGCCAAAAAAATGAAAATCGTAATTTTTTCCTTCTGCTTTGCTTAGATTTATTCAAATACTGTGGGGTCAAACTACGCAGTACACCACTAGATGAATTCGTTAAGGGGTCTAGTTTTTTAAATGTGGTCATTTGTGGGGGTTCTTTATAGTTTTGGACGCTCAAGGGCTCTATAAGTGGGTGATGGGGCCTGGAATTTATTCCGTGTACCCTGAAATCCAACGGGTGCTCCTTCTATTATAGGCCTAGCCATGTGTCCTTTAAGTAGATTAGGGCCACTAGGGGTATGGTTCTGAACACGGGACAAACAGGGGTATCCATTTTGGGGTGATAGTCTTCATTCCTATGTGTGCTGTACAAAAAAACCTGTTTTTAAATTGATACAACTGCCAAAAAAATGAAAATTGTAATTTTTTCCTACTGCTTTGCTTAGATTTATTCAAAAATTGTAGTGTAAAAATACACAGTACACCCATCGATAAATTCGTTAGGGGGTCTAGTTTTCAAAATGGGGTCATTTGTGGTGGTTCTCTGTCGTTTTGGGTGCTCAAGGGCTCTACAAGTGGGCAATGGGGCCTAAATCACCTTCATGCTAAATTTCTGTTCTGAAAGCCATCAACTACTCCTTTCATTTTGGGCCCCGTTGTGCATCCAGACAAATGATTATGGCCACAATGGGTATGTCTCTGAACACGGGACAAACAGGGGTATCTATTTTGGGGTGCAAGTCTTCATTCATGTGTGTGCTGTACAAAAAAAGCAGTTTTTAAAATGACAGAATTGCCAAAAAAATGAAAATCACATTTTTTTCCTTTTGCTTTGCTTAAATTCATTCAAAAACTGTAGGGTAAAAATGGGCAGTACACCCCTAGATAAATTCGTTAAAGGGTCTAGTTTTCAAAATGGGGTCACTTGTGGGGGTTCTCTTTGGTTTTGGCCGCTCAAGAGCTCTACAAGTGTGCTATGTGGGCGAAAACGCCTTCAAGGAAAATTTATGTTCCGAAAGACACCGACTATTCCTTTCGTTTTGGGCACTGTTGTGCATCCAGACATAAGATTAGGGCCACAATGGGTATGTCTCTGAACACGGGAGAAACAGGGGTATCCATTTTGGGGTGTAAATCCTCATTTTCATGGGCACTATAGGAAAAAAATATGTCTTTAAAATGACATATTTGCAAAAATATGAAATTTTATTTTTTCTCCTCTAAATTTAAAGGGGTTGTCTCGCGAAACCAAGTGGGGGTATACACTTCCGTATGGCCATATTAATGCACTTTGTAATATACATCGTGCATTAAATATGAGCCATACAGAAGTTATTCCACTTACCTGCTCCGTTGCTAGCGTCCTCGTCTCCATGGTTCCGTCTAAATTCGCTGGCAGCTTGCTTTTTTAGACGCGCTTGCGCAGTCCGGTCTTCTCCTTTCAGCACGAGCCGCTTCAGTGTGCTCCCCGCTACAGCTCTTCTGCGCATGCGCAGACGAGCTGTCACTGCTCGGGAGCGCGCTGGAGCGGCCATTCTGTACCATCCTCTGTTAGAGGAAGGTGCAGAAACTGGAGCTGCCCAGTGGAGAAGCCCAGCCCAGCCCAGCAGCCCCGAGAAGCCGCCCAGGTAAGTGATGGGTCGGGGGGTGATCTTCTCTAACAGGTGAAGGCCCTGGAGCCCAGCGCTAGGTTCTGGAGCCCAGCGCTAGGTTCCGGAGCCCAGGTGAAGGCTCCGGAACCTAGCGCTGGGCTCCGGGGCCTAGCGCTGGGCTCCGGGGCCTTCACCTGGGCTCCGGAACCTAGCGCTAGGCTCCGGAACCTAGCGCTGGGCTCCGGGGCCTTCACCTGGGCTCCGGAACCTAGCGCTGGGCTCCGGGGCCTTCACCTGGGCTCCGGAACCTAGAGCTGGGCTCCGGGGCCTTCGTCTGTTGTCAGGGTCTAGCGCTGGGGAGCCGGGAGCGTAGCGCTGGGGAGCCGGGAGCGTAGCGCTGGGGAGCCGGGGGCTAGCGCCGGTTACCTGCTGCCTGGAGGTGGGTGACTGGTCGGCGGCTGCGGGGCGTCTGGTTGCCATGGAGACACAGCTGGTAGCGTCTCGGGAGCGCGCACGTCGGGCTGCAGCAAGCGACGGGAAAAGAGCCGGCGGCCATCTTGGGGAAACTTTTATAAGTTGCTGAAACGCTGGAACGGTAAGTACGAACCAGCTAGAAAAGTCATTTACAAGGGGGCTTAATAATGTATGCTTAATTAGGGGGACTGGGCAAAAAAAAATTTCACTGCTTCCTCGAGACATCTCCTTTAATTCCTAAAAAAAAACGGTGGGGTCAAAATACTCATGACAACCCTCAGTGGATACATTAAGGGGTGTAGTTTTTAAAATGGGGTCATTTGGAGGGGTATCTATTATTCTGACACTAATGAGCCATTGCAAACTTGGCTTGGTGCAGAAAAACAAAGTGTTCCTCAGGCCTTAGTCAGACGGGCGATTTTTCGCGCGATTTGCGCATGCGCATGCGTCCGGCGATTTTATAAAACCATTGCTTTGCAATGGTATCGGACACATGAGCGCTTTTTATGCGCTCATCCGATAAATTATAGAACAAAAAATCGCAGATCGCACCTATCTGCGATCTGCGATTCCTGTTCTCTTCTCTATATGCGCTCAATGGGGCCCGCGGCAGCAGCGCCGACCCCATTGAGAACATATAGAAGACAAATCATTCTTCTCTGCCACAGCTGTAACAGCTGTGACAGAGAAGAACGATGTTTGCCCATTGAATTCAATGGAGCGGCAATACAGCCGCTCCATTGAAAGCAATGGGCTGCCGGCGTGCGCGGGGTGAATTGTCGGGAAGGGGTTAAATATATAAGCCCTTCCCTGCAATTCATTCTAAAATGTGTTAAAATAAAAAAAAATTGTATACTCACCTTTCCGCTGCAGCCGGAGTCCAGCCGCGGCCGCTGTCAGTTCTCCTGAACTGCTTCTCAGCACTATTCAGCCGGCAGGGCTTTAAAATCCCCGCCTGCTGAATGATCCGCCTCTGATTGGTCACAGCCCTGACCAATCAGAGGCTGAAAACACTCACACACCCATTCATGAATTCATGAATGGGTGAGTGACTGCTGCCTCTCAGCACTGAGCCAATCAGGGGCAGGTCTGACTCACATCCATTCATGAATTCATGAATGGGTCTGAGTGAGGCATGCCTCTGATTAGCTCAGCGCTGAGCCAATCAGGGGGCAGGTCTGACTCACACCCCCTTCACACCCACTGCAGGACGGCCACGCGGAGCTCCGGCTGCCGGGAGAAGGTGAGTATACAATTTTTTTTTATTTTAACACATTTTAGGATGGATTGCAGGGAAGGGCTTATATATTTAAGCCCTTACCGACAATTCATCCTGGGCTCGCCCGCAGTGCATTGCTTTCAATGGAGACGGCTGTATTGCCGTCTCCATTGAATGCAATGCGCTGGACAGCTCCGGCCCGTTTCTAATGAAACGCGGCTAGGAGCAGATTTTCGGGCGATTTGCGGGCGACTTGCGCGCACCGGTCACGCGATTTGCGGATGCGCATCCGTGATGCGATCCGCAAATCGCGCGAAAAATCGCCCGTCTGACTAAGGCCTCAAAATGCTGAAAAGTAATGTTAAATTTGTACGTCATCTAAATGGTTAAAAAAAACACAAATTTTTTCAAATGTGCATTCAGAATAAAGTAAACAGATGGGAATATATATCTTATCAAAAATTTGCACAGTATGTTTGGACATATTTGAGATATTACTGTTGAAAATGTGAAAAAATGACAATTTTTTCAAAATTTTCCCAATTTTGGCACTTTTAATAAATATAAACAAATTATATCGGTCTCTTTTTACAACCAAAATGAAGTACAACATGTGGCGAAAAAACAGTGTCAGAATCACTTGGATATGTAAAGCCTTTACGGGGTTATGCTACGTTGAACGACACATGTCAGATTTCCAAAATTTGGCTGCGTCACTAAGGGGTTAAAATAGCGGGCTTTTGTCCAATGTCCTTGAAAAATATTAGATGTGTCCGTGAATTTTTTGGAAGCCACTGGTACCTGAGCAAGTCATTGTGACTGCAAGTATCATCATCTTACAGCAAATCCTGGTTATGACCTCCTATTAATTCCTGTTCTATAAATATATAGCACTTATATTCTTTAGCATTCAGTTGGTTTTCCAGTGTGTCAGTAAAAATGTTGTCAGTCCGTGATTTTTGGATAATTTGTCCAGAAAGAAAGCAGGTTTGCAACCCTACCGGTGAATCCTGTGGTCAGCTCACAGTCTGGAAAATAAAAAAGTTGTTCGACAATGATAACTCCTTTAAGTGAAAACAGCTGACTTGGATAAGGAAATTGAGCTATACTTCCCAGTAGATAAGACAAATGTCTGCCTCTTATATTATTGAGTGATTGCATACAAAAAGTAAGTTCGCTATATCAAAGAAAATTAAATTATCTTTTGCAGGAAGACAATGCGGTTGTACTCAGATGATAACCAACCTCTATTTAGCAGAAGGCAAACACATAAAGGACCTTATCCTAATAAACAGACAGCACTCTCTCTCACCTCCCCAACAAGCCAGACCCCTGTTATCTAGCCTTTGCAGGGCTTATAGATATAACTAAAGGGCTTAGCATACACCTACAATGACACTGAGCTGGCTATAATACTGAAACAAAAGCACCAATTTGTGTGTCCAGGAATATAATGAAGTCCAACTTATACAGAACAGTCGTACTTTCCAATCCAAGTTCATCAAGTATGAGAAAATGCACAAGGATTGTGCTGATTGTAGAAGACATGCAAATGTACTTATAGGCTGTAAATCCAAAAACCTGATCTTTGCTTCACTAGAAAGAAGAAACCTAGATATTTTGCAGTAGTAAAGATATTGGAGTATTACAGATGGCGGTACTACCGAAAAAAGGGCCAAACACGGACGTGAACATAGCCTTAGTGACAAATTTTGGATTTATTTGCAGCAAATCTGCAGAAATTCTGCATATGTTACATATGGATTGGACTGCAGATTTACCATGAACTTTGCTCTTTTAGTCTACCGATGTCTCATGCAAGAACTACCTTGTTTCCCTGAAAATAAGACCTACCCTGAAAATAAGCCTTATCCTGATTTTTCTATGGGCTACACCATGGGCTTCAAGGCAGCCAGCCTCCTGCTATACGTGGCACACCCGTCCCGCGGTCTCAGTTGTAGCCTTCAAGGGTTTGAGTCTAACACTACCCATCCTATTTTGGCTGATGTCTGTCATAGCCCCAGCAGATCCCTCAGAGAATGTACTCTTTACAATACTTAAGAAGTTACACAGCTTACATCACTTACTGTACTGTAAGTAAACAGACCGACATGTTGTCCCTTCCCGTGGCTAAGACTACCCAATCACAGTACTAAAACAGCAAGAGTCAGCTCACCATCTGTTCTAACTAATGCTCTCCAGGCCTTGTTAGGAGAACTGCATTTGTTGGCCTATGGATCTCCCAAGAGTATGCCAGGTGACCTTCTAGACAGAATTTGCACAGACCTGTCCACCAACGCTCATGCAATAGACTGGTCCAAGGTCTAACAAGTCACACAGACTAACTGCAGATGAACTTCATACTGCATGGACCATCTGCACTTGGCTCCTACACAAATGTTGTACCATTTCCAACAGTGCCATTGTGTAGCACTTCAGTACCTTAGTACTCCTCATCAGCATTATGCTCCTGTAGAGACCTCAATGATGTTGGAAGCTTTTCCTTCAGACCAAGAATAACAGTTACATCAAGTATCAGGATCCAACAGCTTGAAACAAGCTAGGGGAAAAGGTGCTTGGATGGAGAAGGGAAGAACACATTAGAGTACAACACAATGTATATACATGTACATCACAACATGAATATCACACACATATAGCACATACATGAGGCACTAGTATCATAATAGCAACAAACATACTCCCACAATGATATACACATACTCTTCACTCACAAAGTCCACCAGTCTGTCTGACATTATGGCCCAGTGTCCTCACAGTTGTCCAGCCTTTTATCTCATCAGACGCATTTCACAGCTACTGAGTTGGAGCTTACTGCAACCACTCAATTACTAGCATGTCTCTACTTGCAGAGTTCCCCTTTGTCAGGCATCTTTGGGAACTGCTCCATGCCTCCTTAGTTTTCCCTTCTGAGTAGAGGGAACCCCTTGAATACCATGTGGCTTCAGCCACACACTACTTCACTTCCTGCTAGCAGAGAAACCTCCTGATTTCAGCAGCAACTGCGACATCTAGTGACCTCATTTTATATTACCATATTAACATGTATACATTGCGTACAAAAAAGACTGAAAACTAAACAGCATTAGAGATTATACACACAAAAGCAGCAAAACAACACAGTTGAACGCATTCGCAAAAATATATTTATGCCGTCTTTTATGTAAAGGGGAACATATGAGGTTTACCTCCTTACATGTACAGATGTAGCAAAAGTTTAACTAGAAAAAAAAAGTTTTTGTACTTTTTGTTTGCCGTGCTTGGATATTTTTGGAAGAAGAACTGAACTTATTGCTAATACGTCTTTGGATCTGTCGAAAAAAAAAAAAAACCTTTTCAAAAAGCATTTGTATCTATTTGCATAAAATATGCAAAGAGAAATACAGACTGATTTGTACATATCTGTTGAAATATGTCTATGACCGACAAGGTTTTCTTTCTCAACCATGCAATTAATTTTTAACACACAGAGTATTCGCCAAAATGATAAATGTACTTTAATCCAGCTTAATTGTTGCATAACCAGCTGTTGCACGTTACACTGGAGAATCTTCATGATAATGGGAATGGATATTTTGCATAAAAATATGCAGTTAAGGAATGTATTTTTGTCAATTTGCAGAGAAATAAGTAAGCACAATATGTAACTCATTAAAGTTTGTCACAAATGAGACTTGCAAAGGTCTTTATACATATGTATCCTGCTGCTCTTTACTCTAATGATACAAGCAAGGGATATTTTGGTTGGTAATGTTTGTCTTCTATCTTTACGTAATGGCAAAGTAAGAGGCAAGGGTGAACACAGCATGAAGGCAGACATGCTATAATGCCCTTGGAGAGAGGGGCACAGCCCTCGCTAGTCCCATCTGCTTTGTTTATGGATGGAGAAAACCTGTGCAGGACTTCCTTATCTAGAGGGACCACATTGTTAGCACCCATGGTGAAGAAGGATTGTCCCAAGGTTCATGGAAAAGGGTGGTGGGGGAACGAAACACCAAACCCATCTGTCCTGTGTAACATAAGCCAGCATCATAATAGAGGCCCCAATTTCGATCATTGCTATTGGCCCTTTCTCTCTATGTGCTTGAGGGCAGATACTGGAATTCAACCTAATCTCACTTATTCTGATTCTGTACTTTCACGCTACATTAACTCCACCTACCCATGGCTGCCAATGGCCGGAAGAGTTCGCCAGGAAAACGGCAGTATTACTTGCAAAATCAGCCGGCCATTGGCACATGTGGGTTTTTTCGGATGCCTGCTGTTTATGAGGCATGGGACCGTACTCTTAGATCCAGACTCAAAACATCAGTTTAAAGACTGATCATCATGCCTAGAGGGATTGTATTGGACTTTAATTATTGATGACCTGCCCTCAGGATAGGTCATCAATAGTTGATCAGAGGGATGAATTCACTGGGAGCTATGCCTGTAATACAATCAGGACCGCTGAAATGTTAAAAGCTTCTGTAGTGACCCGAAGGGTTCTACAGGGTAGGTAGAGTGTAAATAGGTCCCAGGGATCTTGCTATGGGCCCTTAGGGGGACATAGGAGTCACCTCTCTTAAGGGAAAAATGATCGTATTCACTGAATATTAGAGTAAATATACTCTGCCTAGCAACGGCGTGCTTGTTGATGGGCTGCGGGCAGCTGATTAGCCGATTGGTCCTTTGCCCCATCGGGGTAGGTTTTAGGGGATTGGAGAGAACTGGCCAGGTGACAAAAGGGTGAGGAGTCGAGAGAAGCCCAGGAAAAGAGTCAGGATGTGGCGAAGGGAGTCAGCAGAAGAGAGAGGAAGTGGAGAGACAGAGGAGAGCGTGAGGGAAGCGAGTAGAAGGTGAAGAAAGCGAGAACGGTGCAAAAGTGGGGGAGTGGTGAGCTGTCAGTGCCCAGCGGGAAAGCAGAGTCTTCTTCAACTCTGGTAGAAGGAGCCTGAGCCAGGGCAGATCCGATGGAAGCCAGACGGAGAGTAGTTATCGCAACCATGAGTTCAATTTGTCCCAGAGAAGTCAAAAGTCAGTGGGGTCACAGTAAAGCCAGCAGCATTACCTCCATTCCCCTTAAAGAACCTCCCAGTGCAGACCCTGCTAAACCAAGCCTGTTAGTCTCATTTTCCAGGGGAAAACCAAAGTGTAACTGTGCTGCATAACTTGTCCTTCAGGAATCGTTGGTGTATTTAATGTTTGTTGACTGGAAGTAGAGCACCTTGTATTGTAATTACTAAAGTTTCAGTAAACTGTGTGCCTTCAGTTTCACTTGAACAGTTATGGACTTGCCTCATTATTTTGCTACTGCAAGAGCGCACTCATTCAGGGGCACTGGCGTCACATCAGACAGTACATGATTTACAAATTGTTATTGCCAAGAACCCAATTGCAATCCTCCTACTGCAGGAGTCGCCGTCTTAGACACTGTGACCATGCCAAAGTTAGTGCACCCACTCGAGCTACGTTTGCCGCCTTTGGCTTGTTGCACTCCGGCACTGTCCACACTAATGGTGACCCGGTGAACAGCTGATTGGCAGGGATCCCAAGCAGCAGACCACCACTGATCAATTATTGATGACATACCCTGAGAATAGGTCATCAATAGTAAAAGTCTTAGACAACTCCATTAAGCAAGTTAGTGAAACCCAACCAACTTAGGTGTCTGCGCTATGTAAAACTGAATTATTCACGCTTGGCACGTGCATGGAAATGTAGACGTATCTGGTAGAACCTCTATGGTTGACAGCTCCAGAATGACCTGAGCTGAAATCCAAAGTAACAAGTCAACAGACAGAGCTGTTGTATCATTGCTCAGGACAGCAGGAGATTGGTCTTGCCATTTAGTTGAAGATCAGACCCAAAGTGGTGTGTTTCAAGCAAGCTGCAATTCTTGCAAACGTGTATAACATGGAAGGATGTTAATCTGAATGGGTGAAAGTGGCGCTGTCCAGGAAACCTGGCATGCTCCAGATGCCCTGAGCTATCGACCCCACTGGAAGGCTGCCTTCCCTTGTGGTCCTAGTTGCACTCCTTGTGACCACAATCATTACAACACTGCTAATAAATGACACTGCATTGTATGAGGAATATATAAATTGAGGAGGCTGGAGCAGAAATGTATGCATATGTCCTTTTAGTTTTTTCTCACAAGGAAGGAATGCATGGTGACTAGAGATGAGCGAGCACCAAAATGCTCGGGTGCTCGTTACTCGGGACGAAAAATTTTCGCAATGCTCGAGGGTTCGTTTCGAGTAACGAACCCCATTGAAGTCAATGGGCGACCCGAGCATTTTCGTATAGCCGATGCTCGCTAAGGTTTTCGTTTGTGAAAATCTGGGCAATTCAAGAAAGTGATGGGAACGACACAGCAACGGATAGGGCAGGCGAGGGGCTACATGTTGGGCTGCATCTCAAGTTCCCAGGTCCCACTATTAAGCCACAATAGCGGCAAGAGTGGGCCCCCCCCCGCACTGTCAGCGTAAAGATCGTTCTCCTCTGCCGTAGCTGTAACCGCTGTGGCAGAGAAGAACGATGTTAGCCCATTGAATTCAATGGAGCTGGCAATAGAGCAGGTTCCACTGAAAGCAATGGGCTGCCGGCGATCGCAGGATGAATTGTTGGTAAGGGGTTAAATATATAAGCCCTTCCCTGCAATTCATCCAGAAATGTGTTACAATAAAAATATATAACGGCGTATAAGGCGACGGGGCGTATAAGACGACCCCCCAACTGTCACCTTATACGCCGGCAATACAGTAGAGCAAAGAATAAAAATCATTACTTACTTCTTCTGACGTTCTGCGCCGCTCCTGCAGGCTGTCGCTCCCTCCTGGTCCACGGCAGAGCATTGCTTTCTGGACGCAGGGCTTGAAATCCCCGCCTCCAGAAACACAGCCAATCACAGCCATTCAATGACATCATTGTCATTGGCTGTGATTGGCTGAAGGCACGTGTGTTTCTGGAGGCGGGGATTTAAAGCCCTTCGTAGAGAAATCAATGCTCTGCCGGGAAGCAGGAGGGAGTGACAGCCTGCAGCAGCACCGCAGAACGTCAGAAGAAGTGAGTAATGATTTTTATTCTTTGCTCCACTGTATTGGCGGCGTATAAGGTGACAGTTGGGGGTCGTCTTATGCGCCCCGTCGCCTTATACGCCGGTATATATTTTTATTGTAACACATTTCTGGATGAATTGCAGGGAAGGGCTTATATATTTAACCCCTTCCCGACAATTCACCCCGCGCTCGCCGGCAGCCCATTGCTTTCAGTGGAACCTGCTGTATTGCTGGTTCCATTGAATTCAATGGGCAAACATCGTTCTTCTCTGCCACAGCTGTTACAGCTGTGGCAGAGAAGAAGGATTTGTCTTCTATATGTTCTCAATGGGGTCGGCGCTGCTGCCGCCGGCCCCATTGAGCGCATATAGAGAAGATTTATGGCCTTAAGAAGGACCGTTGGGGTTCTTGAAGCCTAAAATACTCCTAACACTCTCCCTATAGCAGCTCCACCAAGATAACACTTTCCCTGAACTAATGTCAGTATGCATCTGTGGCGAGCCGCGGGAGGGGCAGATTTTAATACTCGGGTGACACCTAATCTCGCCAGCCACTCACTGCAGGGGGGTGGTATAGGGCTTGAACATCACAGGGGGAAGTTGTAATGCCTTCCCTGTCTTTCTATTGGCCAGAAAAGCGCGCAAATTTCTCAGGGAAGAAAATGAAAGTAACCCGAACACCGCGTGGTACTCGTTACGAGTAACGAGCATCTCGAACACCCTAATACTCGAACGAGTATCAAGCTCGGACGAGTATGCTCGCTCATCTCTAATGGTGACCATGAATGAGTGTAAGTTTGAGCGTACAGTCTTTATGCTGCCATATTGTCCGTTGTCAATAATTAAAAAAAACTTTTTAAACGTTCTACATTTCATGTTCTGTTAAGAGAGCTGTGTGTGGGTGTTTAGACATGGTATAGCGATATTTTTTTGAGTCTATATAGGGGTATAACTTAAAGCCCATAGCCATTAGTCTAGCAGAACTTAGATGTTTTGACAGTATTATTAAGGTGACAAGATTTTCCCAGGGTCAAAGCGGGACAGAGGGGTGTGGTCAAGGAGCGGGGCTTATCACAACGTATGATTTTACCCCTGTCCTTATAAAATGTACAGGGCCATTTCAAAAAATTCTGCAGCATTTCTGCATCCAATAATCTGCATCCTGTACCATTGGTGTGGCTTTTGACTGGAAATCAGCCGCATACCTGCAGCTGATTTCAAACTATGCAGCACTCCCCCTCGCCTCATCTGTAGACTTCTTGCTGTCAGCGCTCCCTGGCTTCTGGTTCCCAGCGATCTGTAGTGGCCTCACCTGACCAGCGGCGCTGGGAACTGGAAGCCAGGGAGCGTTGATAACATGAATCCTACGGAAGAGTGTCACATAGTATGAAATCAGCTGCGGATATGTGGCTGATTTCCATTCAAAATCTGCACCAGTGGTACATGATGCAGTTTTTTGGATTTAGAAATGCTGTGGAATTTGCAGTGGAAATTTCTACGTGGACATTCCACAGTATTTCCACCACGTGTAAACATATCGTAAGTTAGCTTGAGGTATGTTGCCATGTGCAGAGAGGCCTCAGAAGTAATAGTGTCCCCTATACTGGCCCCAGTAGTAATAGTGACCCACCGCAGTTGCCTCAGTAGTAATAGAGTCCCCCACAGTAGCCCCAGTAGTAATAGTGTCCCCTTTATCATCCCTAGTAGTAATAGTGTCTCCCCCACAGTGGCCTCAGTAGTAATAGTGATCCCTATATCGGCCTCAGTATAATAGTGACCGCTACAGTGGCCTCAGTAGTAATAGTGACCCCACAGATGCCTCAGTAATAATAGTGACCCCCATAGTAGTCTCGGTAGTAATAGTGACCCCACAGTGGCCCCAGTAGTAATAGTGACCCCCCACATTAGCCCCAGTAGAAATAGTTACCTCCACAGTGGCCTCAGTAGTAATAGTGACCCCCATAGTAGCCTGGGTAGTAACAGTGACCCCTACAGTGGCATCAGTACTAACAGAACCCCCCTGAAACCCATATAGTTACCTCCTCCTGGTCTTCTGAGTGCCACCACTCCTCTTCAAAGCACTGCTGCAGACGGAAGTGCGTTCGCCCGCAGCAGCGCCTCCTCCCCTAACCTCTTCTCCTGCAGAACTAAGGAGAAGAGGTCAGGGGAGGAGGGGAGGATGATCCCAGATGTACACACTGCCGTAATTGTGTACATCCAGCCACGGCACCACAAAGTGATTACCAGCCAGGGAGCTGCATCAAACCTGCTGTTAATCACTTTCTTGGTGACCAAACGTCCCGAAAACTGTACAAATAGCTGTCCCAAAGCAGGGCTGTCCTGCCTAAATCGGGATGTCTAGTCACTAAAGATGAGCGAACACCAAAATGTTCGGGTTCGCGTTATTCGAAACGAACTTCCCGCGATGTTCGGGTGTTCGTTTCGAATAACGAACCCCATTGAAGTCAATGGGCGACCCGAACATTTTTGTATTTCGCCGATGCTCGCTAAGGTTTTCATGTGTGAAAATCTGGGCAATTCAAGAAAGTGATGGGAATGACACAGCAACGGATAGGGCAGGCGAGGGGTTACATGTTGGGCTGCATCTCAAGTTCCCAGCTTGTGGCAGAGAAGAACGATGTTAGCCCATTGAATTCAATGGAGCCTTCAATACAGCCGACTCCACTGAATGCAATGGGCTGCCGGCGATCGCGGGATGAATTGCCGGAATTGTTAAAATCCCCGGCTGCTGAATACTACTCACAGCTGTTCAGAGCAGTTCAGGAGAACTGCAGCCTGCCGCGCTGAACTCCGTCTGCCGGCACCAGGTGAGTATATACACTACCGTTCAAAAGTTTGGGGTCACCCAAACAATTTTGTGTTTTCCATGAAAAGTCACACTTATTCACCACCATGCGTTGTGAAATGAATAGACAATAGAGCCAAGACATTGACAAGGTTAGAAATAATGATTTGTATTTGAAATAACATTGTTTTTACATCAAACTTTGCTTTCGTCAAAGAATCCTCCTTTTGCAGCAATTACAGCATTGCACACCTTTGACATTCTAGCTGTTAATTTGTTGAGGTAAGCTTGTGAAATTGCACCCCACGCTTCTAGAAGCATCTCCCACAAGTTGGATTGGTTGGATGGGCACTTCTGGCATACCATACGGTCAAGCTGCTCCCACAACAGCTCAATGGGGTTCAGATCTGGTGACTGCGCTGGCCACTCCATTACCGATAGAATACCAGCTGCCTGCTTCTGCTGTAAATAGTTCTTGCACAATTTGGAGGTGTGTTTAGGGTCATTGTCCTGTTGTAGGATGAAATTGGTTCCAATCAAGCGCTGTCCACTGGGTATGGCATGGCGTTGCAAAATGGAGTGATAGCCTTCCTTATTCAGAATCCCTTTTACCCTGTACAAATCTCCCACCTTACCAGCACCAAAGCAACCCCAGACCATCACATTACCTCCACCATGCTTAACAGATGGCGTCAGGCATTCTTCCAGCATCTTTTCATTTGTTCTGCGTCTCACAAACGTTCTTCTTTGTGATCCAAACACCACAAACTTGGATTCATCCATCCACAACACTTTTTTCCAGTCTTCCTCTGTCCAATGTCTGTGTTCTTTTGCCCATCTTAATCTTTTTCTTTTATTGGCCAGTCTCAGATATGGCTTTTTCTTTGCCACTCTGCCCTGAAGCCCAAAATCCCGCAGCCGCCTCTTCACTGTAGATGTTGACACTGGTGTTTTGCGGGTACTATTTAATGAAGATGCCAGTTGGGTACCTGTGAGGCGTCTGTTTCTCAAACTAGAGACTCTAATGTGCTTATCTTCTTGCTTAGTTGTGCAACGCGGCCTCCCACTTCTTTTTCTACTCTGGTTAGAGCCTGTTTGTGCTGTCCTCTGAAGGGAGTAGTACACAACGTTGTAGGAAATCTTCAATTTCTTAGCAATTTCTCGCATGGAATAGCCTTCATTTCTAAGAACAAGAATAGACTGTTGAGTTTCAGATGAAAGTTCTCTTTTTCTGGCCATTTTGAGCGTTTAATTGACCCCACAAATGTGATGCTCCAGAAACTCAATCTGCTCACAGGAAGGTCAGTTTTGTAGCTTCTGTAACGAGCTAGACTGTTTTCAGATGTGTGAACATGATTGCACAAGGGTTTTCTAATCATCAATTAGCCTTCTGAGCCAATGAGCAAACACATTGTACCATTAGAACACTGGAGTGATAGTTACTGGAAATGGGCCTCTATTCACCTTTGTAGATTTTGCACAAAAAAACAGGCATTTCCAGCTAGAATAGTCATTTACCACATTAGCAATGTATAGAGTGCATTTGTTTAAAGTTAGGACTAGTTTAAAGTTATCTTCATTGAAAAGTACAGTGCTTTTCCTTCAAAAATAAGGACATTTCAATGTGACCCCAAACTTTTGAACGGTAGTGTATATATTTTTTATTTTTACACATTTCTGGATGAATTGCAGGGAAGGGCTTATATATTTAACCCCTTTCCGACAATTCATCCCGCGATCGCCGGCAGCCCATTGCATTCAGTGGAGTCGTCTGTATTGCCGGTTCCATTGAATTCAATGGGCAAACATCGTTCTTCTCTGTCACAGCTGTTACAGCTGTGGCAGAGAAGAAGGATTTGTCTTCTATATGTTCTCAATGGGGTTGGCGCTGCTGCCGCCGGCCCCATTGAGCGCATATAGAAAAGATTTCTCAGGGAAGAAAGTTAAAGTAACCCGAACATCCGAACATCGTGTGGTGTTCGTTACGAATAACGAACATCCCGAACACCCTAATATTCGCCCGAGCATCAAGCTCGGACGAGTACGTTCGCTCATCTCTACTAGTCACCTTAAAATATGTGTTTTTCTGAAAAATGCTGCATGAATGAAACTACCCTAAATCAACAAGAAGATGGTATTAACATGGTATTGTCACAGTTTGTGGCTGCTAGCTTACCTTTCATGGTGTTTGTGGCATTCGTCCTATCACTCCTTCCTTCAGAAACTCAGCTATAATGTCTCCCTGGTCACATGTCTGGAGAACTAAGGAGAAAAGGTCAGGGAAGGAGGGGAGGAAGATCCTAGCTACCCACACTGCAATCAGTGTGTGCATCCAGGTGCAGTGCCGCAAAGTGATTACCAGCCAGGGAGCTGTGGCAACCAGCTGGTAATCACCTTCTTGTTGACCAGGCGTCCCGAAAGCGAGTCAAAAGTGGGACAAATGGCTGTCCCGCTGGGGTCTCGGCGGAGAGCGAGACACAGGGTCCCAAAGCGATACTGTCCCTTGAATAGCAAGGGCCCACAGTATTGAATATGAGTTATTTTGATTAATGTGTATGATGTACTTTTAAAGGGGAAGGTCACCCAGGCACGCACCAAATGGAAGAGAGACTGGCACCATCTTGAGCTAGTGTTTAAGCCAGTTTGGTTGTGGTTCTTGCTCCCACCGCAGAGTGACTTTCTTAGTGACACCGGAGCCTCCATGAAGCATTGGTGGTTAAATACTGAATGCAGAACCAACGATAGAACCAGAACTAGCATTGCAACTTTAGCTTGGCAATTCGTGCCTAGGTGAGCCTCCCCTGCACAGTGACGTGCCACACACTAAACCTAACTTCAGAGCCAACAAAGACTAGTCTGTTGTTATAGAGACCGCCTTTGTTTGTTTATTGTATCAGTTGTGCCTGTTCGCAACGTTCCAAGTCCTGAACCCAGGCATCTGTACTGGAGCTATAAGAAATTAATATTCTTACTGTTGCAATGAAAGTTAACCAGCAGTTATGAATGGGCCTGAACAAGTCTCTGTATCATATATGGTAATAGCTCGAGCTACAGTACGTGGAATCCAACTTCCGCAAAGAGGATGAGGGCAACCACACTCTGTCACCGGAACATAACAGACCAGGCCCAGATGGGCTCTCCTCCCAGGACTGGGTCTGCCCATCCTGTAACAGACCAGGAGGCTCCATTACATTTTGCTTTGGAAAACCCCTACTTGCTGGACGGCTGCCCTGACACTAAACTAATGACAAACTCTCCTCCTGTTGGGACCCCAGTGATCATCTGTAATCTGTGGGAAAAGCTTTCAGTAAGTGTTGATTTTTCCTGCAGTGCCTCTGCAGGGGAAGTGAAGCATTACACAGTGTCCATTCACATCAATAGTTGTTCTGTGTAATGCAGGACAGGACTGGTCCTCCATAGGGAGAGATTCTCTTTGTAGTCGCTCTCATTTCTGGCCAAGAGATGAGGATCCTGAACAGAGGACTCTCTTCTATTAACACAATTCCCTAATGGGGTGTTTAAAAATGAGTTTTCAAACCCCTTTAATGTTTTATTATAGTTTTTAACAACCTGATTTTCGGCTGAAACACAGCAAAAAAAAAAGCCATCTGGATTGCAAATACTTTATTAGAAATGATCATGATTCTGTTCAATTCTATTCCCCGCTAATTATTTCATCTGAAAAAGTGAGGAATCTTTGTCTAAACCTAGGAACAACTCCAAAAAAGTTCAGAACTACAGCTTTGTGAAGGTCCATCCAACCTCATTATATCGCTCTATTTTCTCTTAATTTGTAGCTGAATCGTCCCAATCTACAGAAAGTGCAGGCATTATAATTTAAAGGAATTCACACTGTACCTTATTTCTTGGTAGATTGAGCAAGATGGTTGCTTTCTGAATTCTTGAAGTAATTATTATCACTGTGCCTTGAGATACAATGTTGAGATTTGACAAGGTGTGAAATGATCTTTATTTTTAAACAAAACCATAAAAACTTTCCAATATCCTCAGTCTATCTCCAGTTTTCACTTTTATATGTGTTCGTCTCATTATATTTACATATAAATTGCTTAGACAGTAAACAGCATCATTGGCTGTGCGTATGGAGGTAACACAGTATGTGCTGGAAATGCTATTCTTCTAGTAATGAGAATATTGAATCATTTTCTTTTGTCACCAATTAATTAAAGGGACAGAGAACACCTATTAAGAGAGCTTCTGCGGTGGTCAGCTGGAATATGGAATCTACTCTAGCAGCCACTACAGGGGAAATGTAGTATAACATGCGGCCACTCAAATTAATAGCTGCCTATGTAACACATAGATGGACCACTTTGTCTCTCAAGCTCACGGTAGTCCCAAACAGGGGATCACCTTCTAGAATCTCCAAATACTCTGATAAGGCATACTGTATGACATGAGATTTTTAACATGAGACAACATTTGTTAAAGCAACAGCTTGGGCAAACAAAGATGGCTGCACCAGCTTCTCTGACTACCTGATGCACACTGTACATTAGTATGTATCATTAGTATAAGACACTACACCTGCTTTGATTGGCCAGTGCTGTCCACATGAGGAGTGCTGACCAGTCAGAGCAGCATGTAGTATCTTAGACTACCGATGCATACTAATGCACATCAAGCAGTAAGAGAAGCAGTGTAGCCATCTTTGTTTGTCCAGGCCTGGAGGGTACCTTTAAGTAGAATTTAATAGATTTCAATTAAAAATTTATTTTTTGCTCACAAAGACCGGATTCCCATACATCCGTCCATTTTTTGCTCCCTATGGTATTGTAGTAACACTTCAGAGGGAAGCCAATACCACAACTGATCCCATAGTTTTCTACGATCTCATTTATGGCATCAGGTGCATCCATTCTGATGCAGGATGCCTTCTGGCCCCAGATGCTGGACCGATGCTCAAAGTGCACCAATTGACATTAGTTGTATGCAACTCCAGCATAAAACTACTGGCTGCACACAACAAATATATGAGAACCTGAACTTAGAGGAAATTCACCTAAATTTAACTTCAGACGTAACTTCTTCATATAGGTATAAATCTGCAAGAAGATAATATTGGCGGAGCCCAATGGAAGTGCGCCATTTCCCAAAAGAAAATGGTAAAAAAATAAAACTACTGATAAAGGGCTATGGTTTATATGAATTTGCAGTAGATATAGTAAATATATGAGAAGATTTCTCTTAAGCTTAAAGGTTTTATGAGGTTCTTTAAAATTGATGTTCAATCTTTAGGTTAGGTCATCAGTATAAGTTTGGTAGGGGTCCAACTGTTGGCAACCCCGCCAATAAGCTGTTTGAAGGGGCTACAGTGTTCTAGTCAGTGACACATTACCTTAATCGTTTACCAAGCAAAGCTCTATACTTCTAGCAGTGGCTGTACCAGGTATTACAACTTAGTCTTATTCACTTGTATGGGAGGAAGCTGTAGCTAGTATGGTGCTGTGTCGATGAAGGAGCCACAATAATCCAGTGAGCATCAAGGTGCTTTCAAATGGCTGCTTGGCGGGAGTGCCAAGAGTAGGATCTCCACTGATCTAATATTAAATGGGTTGTCCAGTTGTAGCTATTGTTGTCCTGGATAGATCATCAATAATAAATTGGAGAGGGTCCACCTATTAAACCCCCCACTGACCAGCTATTTTTCAGGCTGGTGAGCTTGTGCATCAAGATGATTTCTGCAGGAAACAAACTGCTTTGTCCATATTGTAGTGGCCCAACTTGTCAAGCAATGTTACTATTGAAGTAAATGGGAAGTTTGTATGTAATACCAAGCCTGGCCACTGCAGTGAGAACAAAGCTGTGTGCTTCCTGCAGAAATCATTCCATTGCATGAGTGTGCCAGCCCGGCAAACTCGTGATCAGCAAAGCGGTGGACCCCTCCAGTGTTCTATTGCTCTGCTATTCTAAAAATAGTTAGTTAGTTATCTTGCTTGGACGACGAGGGTCCGTAGCGTCGATCTAGAATGACGACGACCGAGAGCACTGTTCCATTTAGTGTTGATGTCAGAAGAGGTACCTTTGCCTATTTATTGCACCCACGAGTGCATCGGATGACCAGGAGGCCTCTGCCATCTGGCAGGGGGTCGTCTCTCGATTTTTCTAGAAATTACTGCGGTTAGAGCACCGTGGGCCGGGACAGCTTCTGAAAAGCGTGCAACATGACCAAAAAGTGCAAGCCGTCTCCTTGTTATTGTTTTTGTGATTGACTCAAGCCCCATGTATCTCGCTGTTTCTGATGAAGTCAAACCAACGGACATGGAGAATCTGACGTTGGCATCGCATGTGAAAGGACTCCAGGCGCTCAGTGGTTTGCGACAGCAAGGTCCAAGTCTCCTAGCCATTCAATAATATTGGCATTACACAGGTCTAAAAATAGGCCCACAATAAATTACAACTAGACAGCCCTTTAACCCTTTTAGTGGTGCGCCTAGAAAATCTCCGGGGCTTGCTGCACTGACCATGCAGTTAAACCCCGGAAGATTTCCGTGGACAGCTCTAGTGCTGAAATGTGCAGAGCACTGAGCTGTCATCTGAAATCTTCTGGGGTTTTTACTGCATACTCAGCGCAGCAAGCCCGGGAGATTTCCCTGCCATAATACCAACTGTCAAAGTAGTCCAGTACTTTCAGATACTTGCGAGATTAAATTGCATTGTTGACTCATTTTAAAAACCTGCCTTGTGAGGCATGACATGGTAATAATAAACCTGCCACTGCTACATTTTAATGGCCTTTTCTAAGGATAGGCTATCAATTTTAAAACACCCACTATCTTTAGTCAGCTACCCCTACATTTCATGGCCCCTGATTCTATATCTTGTCCCCATAAGGTTGAGCCATTATGAATATTCTATATACCAAGTGCATTTGACTGGTACACGCTAAACATTTACAGAGATGGCTTTTCCCTATATGATTAACCCTTTAATGCCATCCTACAGATACCCTTATTACAATGCATTTGACTCGCACACTTACAAAAGACAGCAAACGTACAAGTCACGGCAAGTTCCATCCCGGTTTTGAGTCATAACAAAATTTTCTTTCTGAATACGTCTCTGCATGTTTAGCTCTTTCCACAGTAAACCCCACTGATATAAATGGAAGCAGTACAAAGCATTCTTCTCTTAACACATTTAACAATCTCTTTGCACATCCTTCTACTTCATGAGTGTACTAATAGGTAGCGGATTATTACAGTTATTCTGCTGACTATTATTATACTGCACTTATGCAGGACGAGATGTATGGCGCTTGGGAAGTGTCTCGCCTCATCGCTGTTTTCATAGTTGCCAACATTTGCAAATGATTTCCAAGGGCCCCATTGCTTCCATTGTATAAAAGGTTATTATGCGCGCTACTGTCTCCGAGAAGCAAGCAGCGCCGCTCTCCATTGTGAGACGCTATTGAATTTTAGCCTAGAATACTTTCAGCATCTTCAGTTGTTCTGCACAGAAAGCATTAAAGAGAAACTCTAGTAAAAGCTGGACTTTTATTGTGATTATTATTTATCCCTTAGACCTTCTAATGAAAGATTTTATAGCCGTGCTGTTTGCTATGCAGCGACGTGTATTTGTTCGGGTTGCTGTGTAGAAACAGAAGGCCATGGCTCATGGGGGCGAATATTGATATGTGGTTCTGCTATTGGCTGCCAGAGAGCTATTGTTTCTTTATGTTTACTAAAGGAACATTTTGGACAGGGCTGTAGCTATAGGGGGTGCAGTCACATGTGGGCTTTGGTACCTGAGGGTGCCTAGAGGCCTCTCTGTTACATGCAAATATAATAGTATTATAAATGGCACATAGGATAGAGTTTGGCTTGGAGCCCAAGAAGTCCAAGGTACAGAGCATGGGCGTTGCTGTCAACCATCAAATATAGAGGGTGCTGTGATGGCACAAGCCTTTCTGCACAGGACGGAATTGGAAATAACTCCAATCCTGGCCGTTTAGATGATGTGGTTAGTTGTGACTGCTACATCTAAGCACTTAGAAATAGGGAAGGGGCTCCTTCTGTCACCCCATTAGGGCACCCATAGTGCAATTGTGAGGTGTCAATGGGTTTCATCCCAACAAAGGCCCCCATGTCTGCAAGCTTTCTGCTATTATTAGGTCCTAGTTAGATGTGCTGAAAGGCATAATAAAATGGAATACAGAGGTATTGTGGTGTATTATATCACCAGTCATTAATCACATGGTCAAGTCCCCTAGAGGAACTTAAAAAAGAATAAAAAATAAATAAGAGAAACTGCCAAAAAAGATTTTTCTTGTATTAGGTCAAAATATAAAAAACCGCTAAGTTGGTTGCACCATAAATTTACTGCTCTCCCATCTTACTCTTATTAGACTCGGCCAATCTCTCTCACTGACTGCCCATTGTCTAGATAATCCACTTCTAAATACTATCAATGTCATAGAAGACTCTCTACAACCTGTCTCTTCCGTACTCTGACCTAATATCCTGATACCTCCCCACATGTAATCTCTGGTCCTCACAAGACCTCCTTCTTTGTTCTCCTCTTGTGTGCTGCTCGCATAATCGTCCCCAGGATATTACCTATACTCTGGAATTCCCTCCCCCAACACATCAGCAAACATCCCAAAACAGACTGTCTTCAGGTGGGTCTCTTTTCATTGTGGAGAAAACTCTGGTTTGGCTTGTATTCTTAAGGCCCATTTAGACACAATGATTATCGCTGACAATTTGCTCAACGGCCATCTTTTGAGCAATAATCGTTTAGTGTAAATGTGCCCATCTTTCACTTTTCTGACGAATGATGGATTTCAGTTCTGCGTGAAATCCATCTTTGGGCAGAACAGTTAATAAGATGGACCGCACGCTGTGTTCTGCCTGAGGAGCGCTGATAACACCTGATTACATTGTCTCAGCTGTCAGCCTAACCGGCAGAAGAAAGGGAATGTATTCAGCAAATAGCGGGTGGTCTGTTCCCTAAATACAGCTCTCAGTGGCTCACATGCAACTAATTGGTACTAAAAGGCACTAGCACCAAGTAGTAGTTTATGCAAAATGATTTCTAAAAAGCCATCTTTTGAGCGATCATCTTTGTGTCTAAATGCACCTTTAGTCAAGATAAACATTACTTAGGACTCAGTCATATGGGAGTTTGTACGCGTGTCTGTCAGTTGCGTTTGCCGGCTGCATCCAAATAGAACCAATGCTTTTCAATGGGAACGGGCACATGTGCGAATTTTATATGCACACAAACGCATGCGGTGAAAATTATAGGACACCGGTTTGCAGAACGCATGTAACTGCATTCTGCGGCAAACCGGTGTTCTTTGTATGTCAGCTGCAGCTGCAGAGAGGTGAGTATACATTTTTTTTACACATTTTTGGATTGATTTTCAGGGAAGGGCTTATATTTTAATCCCTTCCCCAAAAATCACTGCAGCGCTTGCTGGCAGCCCATTGCTGTAACAGTGTCCAATGACAATGGGACTCCCCACAGAGATGAAAAAAATTCTCTGCCACAGCTGTAGCAGAGGATCGCAATATTCTCTGTATGTCATTGGGGCTGCCGCTGCTGCCGCCGGCCCGTTGACCACAGGTGAAACAGCATCCAGGGGTTTCAAATGCAAGGAATCCCCTGCTGCAGCTGTTACAGTCGCAGCCGAAAAAGCGGGGAGGGCTCTTTTTGAGTGGATAAACGCTGCTAGCAGCTTTTTTTCCGCCGTGACGCCCGCTTCGGTCACGCAAATTTTTCAGCGCACAAAAATTTGTGCGTCAAAACGCCCGTGTGACCGACCCCTTATAAGGCAGCTATTTTCCAATAGGTGGCACTGCAGAGGCATTACACCATCTCCAATTTGCATACCAAATTTCCCAGAGGTGCACTGCATGTTCTGTAAGTCTCCCTGCTGCTACTTGGGGGTCTCCACAAGAGTACCCCCCCCCCAAACCTATAAGTATGGACACATTTACCTGGTCAGTAATCCTGCGTTGTTGTCTTTCACACCATACAGTAGTGTAAACAATATATACATTACTGCACTCCTCATAACCTACTACATTGTAGATGCTATGGAAAATTGCAACATTTCCCCATCCATTTTATTGGTAGACTTTGTTTTTTTTCTAAGTAATTCTTAGGGGACGCCGGAGAAGAGTGATGTATCTCCGGATGAAACATTGCAATAAGAACATAACGAGATTTTCTGCCTTCTTTTGGAAAGCAAAAAATTGAAAACTCATTTGCTCACCTCTACCATGTAAATCCAATATTGAAAATGCAATTTTGTGTTTTTCTTCCTCCTGCGTTCTTAGGAAAATACATTTTGCACTGAGTCAAGATCAAGACAAAATGAATTAATTTGTTATATGGATTTCTACGATCATATTAATTTGGCCAAGTGATCGGAGGCTATTTACTGTGACCTACAGCTAACAAATCCAGCCTAAGGTTCTCCTGCTGTTGTTAAAGGGCACCAACACCCTAAAATTTAAAGAGTGTGGGAGGATAGCTCGGTAGCATGCGGGTTTAGCTATATTCAGAGACTGAACACCAGCAGATGCAGTCCAAAGCAGGCGTGTCCTGCGTTTATTTTATAACCGCAACATAAAAGTCCAACTTAGCTTCAGGCAAACAAATAATAGTCCCAAATCACGCTATCAGGCCGTCCCGGCCTGATCAGGTCGCACTTAGCAGGTGCAGCACACAGCAGGGCTTCTATCTCCAGCCGGTCACACAGGCTGCCAGGGTCCAGCAGCCATCTTAGCTACCCTGTGTCCATGCACCTGCTATTTATGTGCACACTTGATCTGGCTCAGCCTCAGCACCTGGGCTGATTGAGCTCACCCATACCCTGGAGTAGAGGAGGTGGAATGGATGGCCCCACTACCAACCTGCCATCCAGTCCAAAAAAAAACAGGCCCAGATATTTTTAAAGAACAGATCTCCAGCAACTGCTTGCTGGAGACCACATTACGCTCCTGGTTTCTTACATCTCCGAGAGTGGGACATGACCTTCCTCCAGTCCCCTTATGCATATTACCGGAACCTAGGGGCGACGTAGCGACCGTCCACCACTACGCCCCTCAGTACCCCACAAGAGGTTGTACCAGAGCTTCGAGAACATGGGTCCCGTTTCATCTGTTCTCCTTATTGCAGTCTTACTGCCCCCCTGCAGTGAGGAAGAGACTGAATGTAGCGCTGGTCATGCAAGTGCACTGCCATTCCATTCATTCCAAATGCGACTGTGGAGATAGCTGAGCGGCAAGCACTCGAGTACTTCTGTCAGCCCCATTGAAATGAAGGGAGAGCTGACTGCGCTCCATTCATTCTGACGTCACTGCAACAGTAGAAGTGACCCGGCAGTGGGGGGCACAGGTCCCTGTTCTTGCGATTGGCGGGGGTCTTAGTGGTGAGACTACCACCATTCAGCAAGTTATTCCTTATCCTGTGGATAGGCGATAACTTGTGATTTTGGTACAACCCTTTTAAAGTATACCTAACTTCGTGTGTACATGAGGATTTACGCTAGTTCTGGCCATTATATGACTTGTATGCTGCATTTATTACCCTTTTTCCCCTTTGCCAGTGATGGGTCGGTTGTGAAAAAGCCAACTCCTATTAAGTAAGCCAGAAGCGGCTCTTTAACCCCTTAATGCCACAGGACATTTACATCCTGAGAGGGCGGCACTTAACGCAACAGGACGTAAACTTACTTCCTGTGGATAGTGTGGGCTGGGAAGCTGAGCCTGCACCATCCGACAGTGGGAGATGGCTGCGGCTGGCAGCCATAATCCGCTTGTGGTCACTCACAGCACACTTCAGGATATTTAAATCCGTTCGAGAAGACTGAAAAGTCTATGTCATGCACGCCAAGAAAAAGGGGTCAGAGCCTCAGAAACCCCACATACATAATTCAATATATCGGCAAAAAAATGGCAGCATTCCAGGCGTTTATGCATTTATCAATAATTTATTCCTCCATTCGTCTGCTATGTTTCGACCCTCTTGGGGTCTTTGTCAAGCATGCTGCCATCTTTTTGCCGATATATAGGACTGGCAGCCAGCCTCCCACTGCAACAGTGGGGATTGGTGAGAACACCTATTCCTGCTGTTAACCTCAATGTAGATCATAGCATGTAAAGGGTTCACAGAGAAAGCGCACTCCTTCTGTGACATCATTGGCCCTCTACTATGTAATCGTACAAAAATACTGCAATGCATTAACATAGTGATCATAGCTTTTCTGGTTCAATTTTCCTGCAGAGACATAACAAAATGTAAAAAAAAAATAAATCGAAGTAAAACAAAATAGTAACATACCCGTCCCTTTTTTGCGCACTTTCCCCTCTTTGTATATAAAAAAAAAAACAAAACACAAATTTGGTATCATCATATCCATAATGACATGAACAATAAATTGAACACAATATTTAGCCCTTCCAGAAATAACTATAAAAAAAACTAACTAAAAAAGAGGCAAATGCTTATTTTATTCATTTCGCCTCCCAAAAAAAAGTGATTTTAAAAAGCTGTATGTGCAACGTGGTTGGGCCACTCCCCCATTTTTCTCACGCTCCTAGTTGCTAATCTCTCAAAATTACCAAAAAGCTAGAGAAATAAGATCCCCTCATGAGAATCACACAACATAAAAAACTGATCAAAGAAAGATTGATCGATGACTTTTCAATTAACACAAACCCAGACACAGACATATTCTCCAGCTGGAATCCTCACAATGCTTTCATGCGGGGTATTCGCATTAAACTTTGTGTACAACATATTCGGAATAAGCAACAACACATAAATAGCCTCGTCTCACAAACAGCAGATTTAGAACAAATTTTACAAATATCTCCCTCAGACTCGCTTCACAAAGAATTAATGTCTCTGAGACATAACGTACGTGGTGCCCTAATTGAAGAATATGACAAATCTCTAAAATTCTCCTGTGTGACCTACTAGACTTCCTTGAAGAAACCCTGAAACCTCATGACAAAGACAGCTAGGCAACGGTGTGCTAAATCTAAAATTCTGTTTCTATATAAGCAAGATGGCTCAGGGGTAAAGATATCTCACCCCCAGGATATCGCTGATGAATTTAGCCTATTTTATTCTAAACTATATAACCTTGAGGACGATACCTTCACCCCTCACCCTACATTCATTTAATTAATAGTTTCCTTAAGAAAATTCATCTCTCTTCCGTTAAAAAAGAACGACATAACACTTTTGGCGCTCCTGTCTTCCCTTCAGAAGTATCTACAGTAATAAACTCCCTAAAGGCCTCTAAGTCTCCGGGGCCGGACGGATTTTCAGATGAATATTACAAGGACTTCTTTGTGGTCTTGGCCCCTTATATGTCTGAAACCTTCAGCAAGACAATCTCTTGTGGTGCATTACCAGAGGAGATGCTCAGGGCTACCATTGTGATTATACCAAAGGCTACAAAATCACTTTACTCTCCAGGAAATTTCAGGCCCGCTGTTAAGATTGTGCGTCTAGGACCTGTGGTTCTACTGGTTTTCATGAGCACACCTTTACAGGTAGGGGTTAATTAAGTTGGCTGAGTGTGGTATTTTCCACCAGCTAATCCCCCTGATCTGCGGCAGATAAATACCAGCAAACTCTTGGAAGAGATTGATGATCATTTTATGTATCACTGTTAATCCCACTCAGAGCTGGTGTAGTGCATGCTTGTCTGTAGTGTTCCTCTCTCCTCCCCTGAAGACGGTCTGGGCACCTGTAGTCCTTGTCGGTATTATTGTATCCTTATGCCCTTGGAAGCTAGGGGTTTTGACAGGTGGAACGCCCCTGTCACACCCCTAGCTTCCAATTGGGTCAAAGCTTGAAGGTGCTAGCAGTGTCTGAATGGATTTGTGCCAGCCCTACAGGCTTAGGATGAGGGTTACTTTGGCAGTTATGCTAACATTATGAGCTGTAAATGCTGGCATGTTCCCGCTGTAACATGTCACCATTTACACCTAATAATCTAAGCCTAAAAAGAAAACTAAGCCTCACCCTAAGCCTCCAGGGCCGGCAAAAATGTATGCACACGCTGCACCTCTCACTGTCCCCGGAGCTCCCGGACGGCGTCTCACTGCTCCTCACCCCTTGCGCTGTAGCTGTGCTTGGTCTGGAGTTGCTCTGTCCTGTCTGCCGCCTCAATGGTGCGTGTCGGCCAGTGGCTGTCTGCTACCCCTGCTCCCTGTTGGCTTAACCGAGCGTACTCGCTCACCTCTAGTCTTGACCTTTACCTTACCAGACTCTCCCCTTTTTTGTTTGATGTTCATAAGGAGTGGTAAAAAAAGAACCTCTCATGGATGGGGTGGGTCGTACTGCATGAAATGCTGATCCTGCCAAAAGGTTTATACCATTTTCCCTTCTATGGCCAGATAAGAGATCTATATGATTTTATATGGAAGGCAAAGAGAACGAGGGTTGCCTCCTCTATTCTTTTTCACAACAGAAGACGAAGGGATGGATGAACCCAGTCTGTGGTCCTACTTACACACAATTATTCTGGATCAGGCGTGGCTTAGTGAGTTCACACATACGGGTTGGATACAAATAGAAACTGACTCAAACAACAACAAAACTCTTAAAACTCTTCTACTAGCCTCTGTCCTAAGATTTCTTCAACCCTCTCTACCCCCCTTATTAGGCTTACACCACTCCCCTGCCTATTCAAGCTTCTCTTCAGTCTCGGAATATCACTGGTTCAGCGAACTAGACATCACCCGGGGAACACCTTGACCAAATTACCACTAGGACTCTTTGAACTTTTTGAATACCCTTATTTAACCCCTTAATGACCAGGCCTAATTTTGGAAATCTGACAAGTGGCACTTTAACATGGAATAACACCGTAAAGGTTTTGCATATCCAAGTGATTCTGACATTGTTTTTTCGCCACATATTGTATTTCATTTAGGCGGAAAAAATAGACCGATAGAATTTGTGTATATTTATTAAAAGCGCCAATATTGGGAACATTTTGAAAAAAATCGTCATTTTTTCACATTTCCAACCGCAATATCTTAAATATGTGCAAACTTTACATAGAATTTTTTTTGATAAGATATATATTTATATCTGTTTACTTGATTTTGGGCGCACATTGGAAAAACTTTGTTTTTTTTAACCATTTAGGAGACGCACAAATTTAACATTAATTATTAACATTTTGAGGAACACTGTTTTTTTTCTACACCAAGCCAAGATTGTAAAGGCTTATAGGTGGCAGAATGATAGATACCCCCACAAA
This sequence comes from Eleutherodactylus coqui, assembly GCF_035609145.1. Classification (NCBI taxonomy): domain Eukaryota; kingdom Metazoa; phylum Chordata; class Amphibia; order Anura; family Eleutherodactylidae; genus Eleutherodactylus; species Eleutherodactylus coqui. The sequence continues at coordinate 92,488,338 of NC_089848.1, read as the reverse complement.
TGACCCCATTTAAAAACTATTCACTGAGGCAGTCAACATCTATATGACTATTCAACTAAGACCCTTCACAGTTATAGACAATTAAAATGCAAAACTTTATTAAGCTTGATTAAAAGAATTACTGGGCCAACAAAAACAGACAGAGAAAGAGACCCCAAGTGTATATCCCTCACAGCTCACTATATTGATTGGAGCCGGATAGGTCACTATCCGTATAGGGATATTGCTTGTATCGGCTTGCCTCGTGCAGATTTTGTTGTCGCAACCAAAAGTCAATGGAGACTTTAGACTGGATTTATCCAGACAGAAAGGGTTGGTGTCTGGTGTCCACAACAACTCTGGTATTTGAAAAATGAAGCAAGTCAGATAAATAGTAAAATTCCTTCTGATCCAAAAACTGCCAGTAAGGAGGCAGATATTAATCCTTTCCAATCCAATTTCTATCCTGGTTTTCCTAGGGGGCTTACTCTTTTTCTGCTGTTATGCAACGGCACTATCTGCTGGCTAAAAACAGTACTGCATGACGTGACACATTGGATAGGCTCCGACAGCAGAGAGGCTGGCAATATACAGTACTAGCTGATATACCCGGCTTCGCCCCGACGGACGTCTTCCAACATCGGAGCTGTACAGCCTTAAATCATAATGTCTTTAGATGTCAGACAGTGGATTGGAAAGGGTTAAATAATACTCTGCTCAAAAGGGTGTGAAATAGCCAGACTAGTAAAATGGCCTGTGTGGTTACTCAAAAAACAAACTCAAAGTTCTCTCAGGGGTGCAGGGTATATAATGCCTCACTGTTGGAGATGTGAGAAGATCGAACTATTGTTTCTGATAAGCCGATCCCATTAGTAATTGTTCAAGGTTCGACGCGTTTCTATGTCTAATACAGACATTTCATCAGGAACCCTTAAGGCACACTAATCCCAATGTTGAAATGCACAATGGGTTCAGAACATTGACAGTTGAATTATAGGGGTGAGCTGTCATTAGTGAATGCGCAGCAGGGATATCTATGCAGTATAGGCTTAGGTAACTTGCCTGACCAGCTACCTTGTACAATGTATCAGGGTGTTAGGGACTTAGTGCTGCAGCCGTGATGACAGCGTAGTCATGTGACATGTAGTCATGTGACACTTGGTCATGTAATTACTCCCTCATTCCCCTCATAACGTTGGATAGTGCGGACTGCCACTGCGCATGTCCCTAGTGATGGTGCGGTCATGTGACGCTTTGCTGTCACCATTCTCTCATCTCTGTATACCTACTATTGCGCATGTTCGTGATGAATTTCACCCCAAAATGGATCCCCCTGTTTGTCCTGTGTTCAGAAACATATCCATTGTGGCCCTAATCTTCTGTCCGTATGTACAACGGGGCCCAAACTGAAAGGAGCAGCCGGTGGCTTTCAGATCAGACATTTTGCTTGAAGGTGTTTCAGGCCCCATTGCTCACTTATAGAGCCCTTGAGCGGCCAAAATGATAGAGAACCCCCAAAAATGACCCTATTTTGGAAACTAGACCCCTTAACGAATTAATCTAGGGGTGTACTGCGTATTTTGACCCCACCGTTTTTGAACGAATCGAAGCAAAGCAAAAGGAAAAAATTACTATTTTTGTTTTTTTGGCAATTGTGTCATTTTTAAAAATAGTTTTTTCTTTACAGCATACATAGGAATGAAGACATTCACCCCAAAATGGATACCCCTGTTTGTTCTGCATTTAGAAACATACCCATTGTGGCCCTAATCTTCTGTCTGGATGCACAATGGGGCCCAAACTGAACGGAGCATCAAACTTTAATTGTCTTTTAACTTTTACGTGATCGCCATTATCCATGGCTAATGGAGATCACATGACTGAGAAACACTCACCGCAGCCCCCCGTGACATCTCCAAGCTCTCAGCTACCATTAGTAGCCAGGAGCAAGGAGATTTTAAATTTCCTCTTGCCCTTACCAGCTTCTGCGCTTGCGACGGGCGCATGTGCTAAAGCTGGGGAAAGGTCTACCGATAAGGATCGCATCGGTAGACATCACCGGTGGCCTTGGTTAAGCAATTTTACCTCCCCTCATGGATTTGATCCGTGACGGGGGGGGGGGGGATGGGTGAAAAGTTAGCTTTTTTTTACTTTTATGTGATCACCGTTATCCATTGAATAACGGGGATCATGTGACTGGGAACCGCGTACCATGGCACCCCATGAAATCTTCAGGCTCTTGGCTACATTTCGTAGCCAGGTGCAGGGAGATTTTAAATTACCCCATCAATCTGCGGCTTTTGCGCCTGCGTCCGCTATTTTGGAGACGAACGCATGCGCAGAAGCCAGGGTAAAGTCTGCGGATAAATGCGGGGGCCTTAGGTACCTAATTTCATCTCTCCTCACGGATATGATTCTTTTTTTTTTTTTTTACAGTTTTTTCAACAATTTTTTTAAGCTTTTACATGACAACTGTTATCCATTGGATAGCAGCGATCATGTGATCGGGAACTGCTGCATACAGCGGCTCCCGGTGACAGCTCCCTGCTCTCAGCTACTCATACTAGCCGGGAGCAGGGTGTTTTTAAATTTCCCAGGCCTCCTGGCCCTCTGTGCATGCGTGTGACGTAATGCGTTTGGCGCGTATGAGCAGACGCCAGCGGCGGGTCCAGAGAGGAGAAGGAAGACGCCAGACAGCGCTGAGGATGGGGCGGGGGGGGGGGGGGGTGAGTATTCTCAGCTGCCCGCACGGATCTGATCTGTAAGGGGAGCTGAAACGTACATTTTTTTTACTGTCCATTGACTTTAACGCGATCGCCGGTATCCGGTGGATAGAGGCGATCGTATGATCGGGAGTGGGGTCCCGCGGCCCGGGATGACAGCTCCATGCTGTCGGCTACCTCCGGTAACCGGCAGTATGGAGCTGTCATGTCCAGAGCCTGCAGGGCTGTCATTCCCAGACGAGGCATGTTTTTACATCCTCTGGGAATTAAGCCCAGCAGGCCAGGACGTAAAAAAGCAATGGGCTGGTCACTAATGGGTTAATTTCAGCACCTTTTAGAACATAGCATTTGAAGTATGCAATAAGCTTCATTGATGAATTTCCCTGCATGGCAGAGGCGAACAATGAAATCTATTCTGGCTGGTAATTATGTGTTAGCATTGACAACTGTATGTTAATTTATGTTTATTGTGAATTTCATACACACGCCTAGTATTTGATCTAATTGGCATGTATTTGAGCCACTTCATTTAGTTTAATTGATTGCCCTCTTTTCCCAATATTTTGATGGCTTGTAATGATAATTTCTGGTTTTTGTAATTGTTTTTCTATATATGGATAACCTGAATATTTATGAATTTAAAAGTGTCTATACGAATTCACTATTATGCTTATCGTACGCTCAGTTCGTGGAGTGCACGCTGCGCTCCATTAGACATCGTGATAGACTCTATTCCCTTTTTAACCTGTGCATGGGCAAACCATGAAACACACGCTGCGTTCCATTTAGCGGTCATGACGGCTCCCACAGTAAGCGCTGTGTCGCCGCCTGTGACGCACATTCTGCGCCCGGCATTCTGCGACCTGGTTGCCTTCAACAACGAGAAAACACTTCCGGGTAATGAATGGTTTTATCCTCTATTTAAATCCGCTATAGTTTCTGCTGTATTAGACTTGAAAAAGGCGGCTTGAGCGCCGAAACGCGTTGTTATTATATCTGTGCAGCCAGTGGAAGAGAGTTTGTTTTCTCGGTTCACATTCCTTGGGCTATTTTTTTTGTTCCTGTCTGTATTTTCCGTACGCCCCCCCCCCCCCCGCAGTGAGTTCGGGGGAGCCGTGCAGGTGTCAATGCAGCCGGGGGCCTAATGAAAGGCCCCAGGGCTGCCTTAACAGACTGCCTATCAAGCCATTCCCGTGGGGTGGCTTGATAGACTGCCTGTCAAAAAGCAGTATGACGTAATACTATAGCATTACGTCATACCGCAGGAGCGATCAAAGCATCGCATGTTAAAGTCCCCCAGGGGGACTTCAAAGTAATGTAAAAAAAAAAAATCAATAAAGGTTTTTTTTAATTGAAATAAAAAAAGTTGTAAAAGTTTAAATCACCCCCCTTTTGCCATATCTATTATTAAAAAATCTAAATAATAAAATAAAAATATGTATTTGGTATCGCCGCGTCCGTAAAAGTCCAAACTATCAACGTAGTGCATTATTTTTTCCGCACGGTGAATGTCGTCCGAAAAAAAAAATAAAGAAATCCAGAAATGCACTTTTTTAGTTACCCTGTCTCCCAGAAAAAATGCAATAAAAAGCGATCAAAAAGTCGTATGTGTTCCAAATTGCTACTATCGGAAACTACAGGACATCCTGCAAAAATGAGTCCTTGCTAAACTATGTCGACCGAAAAATAAAAAAGTTATTGCGCGCACAAAATGATCACAGAAAATAATTGAAAAAAAATAAATGTCTGAAAAAAAAAGAGGAGTATAGTAAAAAAAATCTATACAACTTTGGTATCGTAGTAATCCTACCAGCCCATAGAATAAAGTTATGATGTTGCTTTTGTTGCAGTTTGTGTGCTGTAGAAACAAGACGCACTGAAAGATGGCGAAATGTCGTTTTTTTTTTTCATTTTACTCCACTTAGAATTTTTTAAAAGTTTTTCAGTACATTATATGGTACTTTAAATAGCACCATTGAAAAATACAACTCGTCCCGCAAAAAACAAGCCCTCATACAGCGATGTAGATGGATAAATAAAGGAGTTATGATTTTTTTTAAAGGGGGGAGGACAAAACGAAAATGGAAAAAGAAAAAGGGCCGCGTCATTAAGGGGTTAATAAGAAGTTGAGAACGGGGAGGTTTTTTTAAATACTGCACTGAATGTTATTGCTTCCTTTGGACTATTACCCTTCCCCCTATCAATGTTTCGGTCTCCTCACGCTTCCACCTGCATCCTTGGAATCCATGGATCAGCAGTGACGTCTGTCTATATGCCAATCGTACCAGGTCTACATTTGCTGAGCGGGTGAATTCCTCCTAGCAAGGATCCCTGCTCGGCACCAGGTGAGTCAACATCTTTATCGAGAGTGTTTTGTGACATTTATCTTCTAAGATCCATCTGGCGCTTTCCCATTTCTATACACCTTGTGTTCTCGGGGAATATGAGAGACACAAAAAGAGTCCATCTTCTCAACTGGGAGACAGATCTAGGGGAACAGTTACCAATGGCTGCCTTCCTTTAAATGCGCCAATAGATCGCCACTCAATGCTAACCTATCAGAGGTTCATATCAAGATATTGACAAGATGGTACTATACCCTTGCGAAATTAGCTAAATCCTTTTCTAATTTAAATGACCAGTGCTGGAGATTATGTGGCCATTCAAGCACACTATACCATATTTTTTGGAACTGCCAATTACTGCTTCCTTTTTGGAATGAGTTTTTTCCCTTCTGAAGTCGATTGTGAGAATTGACATCCATCCCAAGACCCCAAAATTGGCTTTCCTACTCTTGGAGAGCAATCTTATACCCCACTCACAGAGGAGATTAGCATGCTATATTCTCCTCACCATGAAGCTCTTTCTGTCTAGGAGATGAAGAGCTCCTACGTCTCCTTCCAGAGAAGAGCTAGTCCAGATGATCTCTGACCATAATCTTTATGAGAAACTTTATTCCCTAAAACATGATAGCTTAGTCAAGTACCTGTTCAAGTAGAATTCTAGGATACTCTATAACTTCAAGTAGGGCCTCCGCAGTGGAATGCCACCCTGCCCATGGCCGAGGACATTATTTTGCCTGTTCCGGGTCTGTGCGGGTCTTCTGCGTTCCGGACGGATCTTCTTTCTTCTGCAGACGGATGTGTTCAGGCGCGCTGGCACACATGCGCAGTAGGAGTTGTTCTTTTTCAAACTCCTGTTTTCCCACTGGATCTGCGACACTTCTGCAGTGTCAGCTGCGGACGGGCCGCTGATCAGACAGCTTCCATTGTGTTCAATAGAAAGCTGTCAGTGCGGGATCCGCAGAAAAATGGACCAAAAGGTCCGCAATACAAATCCGCATACTTAAATTATTTGATTCCCTATGGGCGGCTTAATTTGCGGATCTCCCACTCGGCTGTCCCATGCTGGTTACGCAAATGAAACCCCACCATAGACATGAGGCCCAACTCTCTACCCCCTTCCCCCCCCACCACCACCACATTTTGTTTGTCTTTCTTGCCTGTTCGTCAGTGTTAAAGAAGAGGTGGGGCATGCTCTATATTTTAAGCTGCTCATATTCAGTGCATCAATTGGACATTTCAAGACTCTACCAGTTAGACCAGTGGTCCCCAACCTTTTTGGCACCAGGGACCGGCTTCAAGCAAGACCATTTTTACAAGACCCGGCAGGGTGGGGAAGGGCTTTGGTTATATGGGGCGGGGTTATGAAGGGGGTTGGAGTTTAGTGCATAGGGCAGTATAATATATCCCCCCACCCCCCGCCTGGCAGCACACACATAGGGCAGTGGGCAGTATATAATCTATCTCCCCCCCCCAGCACACACATAGGGCAGCATATAATTTATCTCCCCCCCCCAGCACACACATAGGGCAGCATATAATTTATCTCCCCCCCCCCCAGCACACACATAGGGCAGCATATAATTTATCTTCCCCTCCTCCCCCTCCTCCCCGGCAGGATTACCTTGAAAACTGACCTAGGTCCTAACAGGTGTACAGGCGCGGCGGCTGCTGCTGCTTGCACAGAGGTGGCTCTTCCTGCTACTTGCAGGACGCTCTGTTGTTTGGCGCCACAGTCCTCAGCGCTTCAAGAAGGAGCCTTGTATACGAGCCCTAATAGTGACCCTGATAGTGGCCCCAGTAAAAATAATAATCCCCACAGTAGCCCAATTAGTAATATTAACCCCCATAGCAACGTTATAATTATAAACCCCCCCCAGTAATAAGCCCCCCCTCAGTAATAATAATACGCACCCTCAGTAATAATAAGCCCCCTCAGTAATAAGTCCCCAGCTCAGTAATAATAATAAGCCGCCACCACATTAATAATAATAAGCAGTAGAGATGAGCGAGCGTACTCGGAAAAGCACTACTCGCTCGAGTAATGTGCTTTATCCGAGTATCGCTGTGCTCGGGTCTGAAGATTCGGGTGCCGCTGCGGCTGACAGGTGAGTCGCAGCGGGGAGCAGGGGAGAGCGGGCGGGAGAGATGGAGAGATCTTACCTCCGTTCCTCCCCGCTCTCCCCTGCAGCTCCCCGCTCCGTGCCGGCACCCGAATCTTCAGACCCGAGCACAGCGATACTCGGATAAAGCACATTACTCGAGCGAGTAGTGCTTTTCCGAGTACGCTCGCTCATCTCTAATAAGCAGCCACCACAGTAATAAGCAGCCCCCCCGCCCAGAAATAAGCAGCCTCCCCCGCAGAAATAAGTTGAAAGTTTACGTCCCTCGAATGTTTGCCATGTGACCGCAGGTTTATAGAAATGCTCCAGGTATCCTGTACTAAATAAATCAATAGGATATATTGTACTAATGTGTCCCTACACCTCGTTTTCCCATTCTGCTCTGACTTATTGTTGTCTTCTGTGGCAGAGATTCCGCCTGAAACAAAGGTGTCTTTAGCCAGATAAATGTCTGTCCTCCAGCACAGGAAAAGTATCCTCTTCATCAGCCTGATACGAAGGTGGCGAGAACACCGAGGACCTGAGATTGATTGATGCACTACACACATTTGATGGACTAAAATATTTCTTGTGACAGAAGAAAGTGTTTCCCAGATGATGAAGGAAGCGCTCCATATGGATATATTATGGCATTCTTCAAATATAGTATAAGCCAAGCAATGCAGGAGACGTCGGTGCGGGGCAGATACAGATATGGGGGCATACATGATGCAATAATCCCATCAGTAAAACAAAATGTGATTGTTCCCAGTAAGAGAAGCAAAGTAATCTGGTAGAAACAATGCAGTTCAATGCTTAACATAAAGAGTTGATGTTACACTTCTCTTTTGTTAGCCATTAACCCCTTAAAGACACATCCTTTTTTATTTTTTCATTTTCGTTTCTTTGTTTCTACCCATTTTTAAAACATACTAACAAGAGATAACAAAATGCTCGGGTGCTTGTTACTCGAGCCGAGCTTTCAGTGATGCTCGAGAGCTCGTTTCGAGTAAAGAACCCCATTGAAGTCAATGGGGACCCGAGCATTTTTCAATGGAGCCGCTGCGAGAGCTGCTTGTGATTGGCTGAGCGCCTCAGCCAATCACAATCAGCTCTTTCAGCAGGCGGGGATTTTTAATCCCCACCTGCTGATAGAACAGCACTACAAAGGCGGGGACAGCGCAGAGAAGACGCGGCTGAGCCCCGGCAGCTGAAGGGAGGTGAGTAGCTATTTTTTTTTGTTTTTTACACTACTTTTACTGGATTTTCAGGGAAGGGCTTATATCCAAAGCCCTTCTCTGAAATCCATTGACGAGGGTGCCAGCAGCAGGATCCTGCGGTAGGGAATTGAAGAATTCCTCTGCTGCATCTGTCACAAATGTGGCAGATGTAGCAGCAGGGAATTCTTTTTACTAGCGGGGATGAAGGAAACATCTGCCACATGCAGCAGATGTGTTCTTCATCCCCGCTGGGGACACAGCAGCGGCGGATAGGTAAGTTTTTTTATTTATTTATTTTTTTACACTAAAATCCTTGTTTTTCAGGGAAGGGCTTATATGTAAAGCCCTTCCATGAAAAACAATGCAGGGGTGCCGTCAGACCATTGCCTTCAATGGAGCCGCCCGCAGCAGCTGCAGCTCTGTTAAAAACAATGGAGAGGGTGAAATTTTCTGTAGCACCCGAGCACCACAGTGGTGCTCGCTCGAGTAACAAGTACTTGCGAGTATGCTAATGCTTGACAAGCATCAAGCTTGGATGAGCATGCTCGCTCATCTCTAATCCTAACACTTTTATTTATGCATCAACATAGCTTTTTAAAAATTCTAAGTGGACTGAAATGGAAAAAAAAGTGCAATTCCACTATCTTTGAGGTATACACCGCAGCAAAAGTGACTTGATAACTTTATTCTATGGGTCAGCAGTACGATTACTGCAATAACCGTTAGTTTTTTTTCCGCTGTACTACTTTTAAAAAATAGATTTTAGTTTTTTTCCAAAGATATTTATTTTTTGCTGCCATCTTCTGAAAGCCATGACTTTTTTCTTTAACATAGTTGACTCTTTCAACATAGTTGGGCCCTTTTTTGCGAGACATCCCGTAGAGTCTATTGGTATCATTTGGGATTACATTTGACTTTTTGATCTTTTTTTCATTACTTTTTTTCCTTGGAGACAAGGGGTGACCAAAAAAGTACAATACTGACGTGTGTACTTTTCTTTCTGACGACGTTCGCCGTGCGGGATACATTAAGTGTTACTTTAATAGATCAGACTTTTAGGGATGCAGCGATACCGAACTTATTTTGGGGTTTTCTATTTAGATTTTTAATTATTTTTATTATTAGAATTTTAACATTTTTTTTAGTCCTCATAGGGGACATGAAGTAGCTATGGTATGATCGCTCCTGCGGTATGATGCAATACCATGATTTTACATCATACCACGTTCTGACAGGCAGCCTATCAAGCCATGCCACAGAGTAGGCACCATAGGCAGTCTTCAATAGCAGCTATGGGGGACTTCAGAAGGCCCACAGCTACCATGACAGCCTGAATGGCACCCTGTGATCCCATTACGGGTGGCCATTCCGGATCTCCGAACTCCAATCGGGGCATTTAAATGCAGCTCTCAGATTGGCATTCAAAGGGTTAACAGCTGCTATCAAAGGGATTGCTGATCTCAGTGGTTGGGTGCGATTATCAACTGTAAGAAACAGCCAGCACCCGTATTGTATGGAGCAGGATTGATCCCTGATCCCCCTCCATACAAACCCTGAACCTCCATAACATAACTGTATATCATGGAGCATTAATGGGTTAAAAGTTAGCATATCTGCAAGATTACTTTGTTTCTCTTACTGAGAACAATCACATTTTGCACTTCTGGCTAACACCGTACCAAACTTTTTCCTTTTTATCAGTAAAACAACACACAAAGCATTAGTAAGTATATATCAATGGTCATATCAGTCTCATTCTTATCTACACAGACTCCATACCACGCACTAAAGACGATTGCCCGAGGAGGAACAGGATGCTGCGCCCCTCAGAAAAGGAACACCAGACCTCGGAGATGAACGATAAAAATCAAAAGACGAGAAACTTGCGCACAATGTTTGTCAGTCGAATATTCATATTCCCTGAAACAGGCTTGTAGAATCCTTGCAGAGAACAAAGGTATTAACCTTTTCAGCACCAAGCTGTTTTAGGGTTTTAATAATTTTTATGTTTTTACTTTGTTAATTTTTTTTTTTTTGCATCAACACAATATTACGGGGTCTTGTATGTTTCCTTCTTGTTTTTGAAGGTTAAGTTGAATTTTCTATACAAACCATTTTGGGTTACAAATACGCATTATTAAAAATAAGCATTTAAATGGAAATTAATATTAATTCAATGTGTTGCATTAGGCAAAATGTAAGGGCTGGGTATAGTGCTGCAGCTGAGCAGCCACCATATGTCTGGATGCAGCTGCAATGCGGGCAAAAGCCCCAAGTCACTGGGACTCACAAGTGAATTAAAAGTAACTAGAGATGAGCGAGCATACTTGCTAAGGGCAATTACTCGAGCGAGCATTGCCCTTAGCGAGTACCTGCCCGCTCGAGAGACAAGGTACGGGTGCCAGCGCGGGGGAGCGGTGAGTAGCGGCAGTCAGCAGGGGTGAGCGGGGGCGAGAGAGGGAGAGAGAGATCTCCCCTCCTTTCCTCCCCGCTCTCCCCAGCAGCTCCCTGCGCGCCGCCGGCACTTGAACCTTTTGTCTCGAGCGGGCAGGTACTCGCTAAGGGCAATGCTCGCTCGAGCAATTGCCCTTAGCGAGTATACTCGCTCATCACTAAAAGTAACCTGATACCAGGTTTCTCCCTTACTAAACCATTCCCACCAGGTTTCCAGTCTGCAAAACACTTGCCAAATGTATTATCTATTAGTGCTGAGGAGTCCGGCAAACTTCTGGTAAAATAGTTTATATAACTCTGGAGCCGTATATTAATTAGCTTTCCCATTGGTGAAGAGGAAACCTCGTGCAAAACAGGGTAAAATAAACTGTGCATGTGTAAGGACTAAAAGTTAGTTGTGGGAAAGTTTGGGGTAAACTCCTTAATGCTGGGTTCCCATGGGATGCTTCCACCGTGCAAATCTCGCAGTTTTGCTGCAGCGAAAAAACGCAAGATTTCCGCGGGATGAGCGCAGCTTCAAAAACCGTGGCACTTAGCCACGGGTTTTGGAGCGGCTTCACCGCATGCTTTTCTGTTGCGGCCGGCTCTCCCATAGAGGAGAGAGGTCACAACGGAAAGAAAAAATGGACATGCTGCATCCTGAGAATCCACGCCACAGCACTGGCTTTGCCGCGACAGATTTTCCACCTCATGTGGACGAGATTTTAGGCAAAATGTAAGGGCTGACAAATCTTGTTCACATGGCTGGCTAACTCCAGGATTAGCGGCCACAGGTAGATATGCCGCAGCGAGATTCCGCAGGGAAATTCTGTGGCAAATCTGCCCTGTGTGAGCCCAGACTTAAAGTTTTTTGTAAAGAATGCTAAAAAGTTTGGTGCAGCAGAACCAGAAGGTTGCCGAGTGCTGTCTTGCTGATTCAGGAAGAGAGTCCCATGTGTAACGGCAGAACAACTGTGATTGCTGCAAAAAGAATAGCATTGAAGAGGGAGTGAGAGGTGGACATAAGAATGGGAGCTAAAGAAAGGTGCAGGAATTTATATACAGGTGCCGATACCGCCAAACTTTTCAATACTTACTCACCCATATGGCTGTGTGTAGTAAAAGAACTGTTTCACTGTTAATAAAGAGTTTTGAAGGAGAAATGTATTACTATTGGCAATATTCTTACAATGTCAGCAACGGCCAAGGGGAACTAGTTTTTCCTCCTATATGGTTTGCCGGTCCTATCCATCCCAACTTTGGAAATTGCCCTTCAGTTGTTGCTGAGTGCTGAGCTACAGCTGGAAAGAACAGTAAGGGGCCACTTCTAGCTGTTTTGCTGCAAGAAATAGACAGCTCCATACATTGCACAGTGGCCTAGGTTGGAACTGCAGGTTGAGTCCTATTAAAGTGAATGTGACTCAGCTGCAGTACCTACCAGTGCCACTGCGCAATATACAGAGCTGTCTGCACCCAGCAGCAAAATGGCTGGAAGTAGGACAACCCCTTTAAAGGGCTAGTTCAAGATTATAAAAACATTAAGAACAGTGCCATGTCTGGCTACAGGCTGTCTCTGGTATTGCAGCCCAATCCCATTCACTTCAATATAGCTAAATAGCAATGCCAGACAAAACCCATACACAGGTCTGTTTCTAAAAGAAAGCAGACAGGTTTTTCTATTCCTGTGCAGACCCTTTAAAGGTTAACTCATCTTACATGGTTGGACAGGAAAATTAGATTGTGATGCAATGCTGGTTGGCGTATTGGAGTACATGTTCCCGCAGAACCCGATATATAGAGAGCATTTACTATAAAGGACAAAATTATAGAGGATTGGGTATAAAACCTTTGCTAGTCATAGGAGGTCATGGTGGAAATACCAATTATTGAATCAAACTATGCGTGTTCTATATGAAATGTCCAACAACAAGAAGGTCCTTTTACCTCAAGGTCCTATCAGGTTAAGATTTACACAAGCGAGTCTAATATTTCCAGCCGTTCCAAGGAATTGGACAGCTGCAGGAAGCTGTGGTGACAGAATGTTCTATTACAAGCTGCCTGTGGCGAACTTCTACACAGCAGACTGATACATCTGGAAGCTACAATAAATGCTTAGTATGGAAATCCCAATGCAAATGCCCTATAAATTTCTATTTAATTTGCAATGAATGCGATGGTGTATAGGGTGCTCTGTAATTGTCACTAATGTTCACTCTCTTTTAGAATCTAATACTTGGGGTGGGGGCTACTGGTTCTCATTAAAGAGACTAGCTGAGTATACAGTCTTATTGGCAATGCTCCATGGGAAAGGAGTATGCCAATTAGATCTCTCTCGAAAGGCAGAAAACTATCTTGCTAGCGCCATCTAGCTATCTTCAATCTAGCATCAACCTAGCAAAGGTTCTGAATTGATGGTCTACATCAATACAATTTGCAGCACATACAAGTTGCACGGAGGTGCGGCCTGGTGGTGCTGCGATGAGGACTTTAGGCATCGACTGTTGGGTTTGGTTGGGTGTCAAAAGCTACTGATGTGTGGATTCAACTAATCCTGGCTCAGCGGTCGCAAAAGATGTCCTTTTCAGGGGGAGCCGCAGCAGTTAGGCCACAGCCCGTTGTGGGCCCATCCCGACCAAATGGCTCATGTTGGTTATTCAACGAGGTCTATTGCAGATTTTATGCCATGTGCAAGTTCCGGCATGAGTGTTCAGTATGCGGAGGGCAGCACTCAGCAATACGGTGCTTCTGCAGAACCTCTGCCCCGGTGGTTGCTCCCAGAAGCACAGTGAACCCTAGTGAGAAGCAGCTATCTGTAGCCATGGCTTGCCTGACACCACAAGAAGTGGGAGGCAAGCCTGCTCTGGGAAGGCTTTCAGCATTCCTTTTTTGCATTAACCCTTTGCAATCCAATTTTTGATTCAGGGTTTCCTAGGGGGGCTTTCTCTTTCTGTCATTATACAATGATGCTGTCTGCTGGCTAGAGCCAGTACTGCAGTATGTGACATGCTGGAGAGGCCCCCGATAAAAGAGCAGCCAGTAATATACCGTAAGAATACCCTGCCGGATGTCTTCCGACATCGGAGCTGTACAGCCTTCAATCAGAATGTCTTCAGACGTCAGACAGTGGATTGGAAAGGGTTAATCCTCATTAATATTTACCCCAGTTTAAAATCCGCAACGGAAAATAGCGCGTTGGTTAAAAAAAAATTGTTGAAATAAGTAGATTTGGGCCGCATGGCCGTCCCTTTCCGGAAACCTCCTTTCCCAAACTTGCATGTTTCCTCATTGGGACTAGTACCCAAGAAGGAGGCAGGCAAGTTTTACCTGATCCATCATTTGTCGTTCCCGTCTGACGAGTCGGTAAATGATGGCATCTCTAGAGAACAAGCCGCTGTCTCTTACACATCTTTCGATCGGGCGCTGTGTTTGGTACAATGTATCAAGAAAGAGAAGTGACAGCAAGTATGGTGCAAAATATCAAAAGTCCATTTTATTTCTCCACATTACAATCAGCGAAGTTTCAACTGTATTAGTCTTTGTCAAGCTTCTTTGTTAAGGCGGTGCATTTGGTATAGTCAGACGGCAAGTGGGCTCGGTTGGCGAAAGCGTACATTGAGTCGGCTTTTCGCTTGTTACCGATGCACCCTGATTGTTTTCACCTATTAGGTTGCAGGCTTGACAGGCAATTTTTCATGGATATGTGTCTACCGATGGGATGCTCCATATCATGCTACTACTTCAAGTTATTCAGCTCATTTTTGGAATGGATGCTCAAGTACAAGATGGGCATAACCTCGGTTATTCACTATTTGGACAATTTTTTGTTCGTGGGCCCCAAAGGGCATTAAGGGTTTGGAAATTTCGTTGCCATCTTTCTGTAAAGTGATGAGTCAGGCCGGCATACCGCTATCAGAGGAAAGAACGATGGGACCGATGTCACATTTAATATTTTGGGACATTGAAATAGACACAGTCAAGATAGTTTTCTGGCTGCTAGGAGGGAAGGTGGCTCGGTTGAGGCAGACGGTGAAAGTGGTGGGTAGTTGCAAGAAAGTGACTTTATACCAAATGCAAGTACTGTTGAGTCTATTGAATTTTGCTTGTAAAGTGATTTCAATGGGCCGCACCTTTTCAAGACAACTTTCTTGGCGACGGTAGAGATAAAAGAGTTCCATCATTTTGTACGTGTGACGTGGGACATGCGGGCCTACCTCCAGGTGTGGGAGGTTTTTCTGCACGCTTTCAACGGGCAGGTGATGTGCCTGAAGGAAGAATTGGCTTGCAGAGAGCTCAGGCTTTTTTCAGACATGGCGGGAGCCATCGGTTTTGGGGTCATTTTCAGGAACAGTTGGTGCAGAGCCCCCTGACCAATGGTTTGGAACGAAAGACAGTGGACTAAAAATATAACGCTGTTGGAATTTTTCCCACTGGCAGTGGCTCTGGAAGTCTGGGGTACAGACTTGGTGGATCGGAGGATTTATTTCTGGTCAGATAATGCTGCGGTGGTGCAGGTGATCAACAAACAATCCTCGTACTCCTCCCCGGTTTTGGCTTTATTTCGTCACTTGGTTTTGAGATGTCTACAAATGAACATATGCTTTCGGGCAAAACGTGTCCCGGGTTGTGATATGGGGCGGCTGATGCATACTCTCATTCACAGATGAAGACATTCAGGGAACTTCACCCGACAGCAGAGGCCGAGGGGGTACGTTGCCCTCTTTTATTATGGGAGCAGAGCAGAACTGCTGAGGTTGGTGCTTGCGTAACTTGCGGCTACAATGGCGGATTGCTTGCGGGATGACTGCTGAAGGGGTGAAAAATTTAGTGAAGTGGAAATCGGAGGCATACAAGTCATGCGTGCAGCCGGACTTGATGATTAGATAACTGGTATTGGCGTTTTAGGGATATGCACATTTTTCATAATTAGGATCGGTTTTGTTCCTGTTGGTATTGTGTGTTGCAGCTGGTGAGCCGTGGCACATATGGATTGTCGGGCACTCTTACATGCAATGGGTGTGTCCGTATGACCGGTTGGGAAGAACCTGGGCCTGGACGGAGTTACAGTGCATTGGCACGGTATAAGAAGTTTACAATGTCCAGGCTGCTGCACAAAGTCATGCGGATTGGCAGATGGACCCCACAGAGAGTGATACTGCTGATTCACGCAGGTGGAACGACTTTGGCGGTGTGAAGATGGGAGAGCTGCTAGTTTTAATGAAGCAGGACATGGTGCAATTTTGGGATTGTTTTGAAGACTCGGTGCTGGTTTGGTCTGACATTGTGGAACGAAAAAGCTGGAGAGGAGCACGGGATCCAGAAGCCATCGATCGGGTCAGGAACCTGATTAACTCTAAGATGTCAAGCTTCGTGCAATCCTTGGGTGGGATAGCGATTCTGCATTGGGAGCTGGAAGGCATACTCTCATTCACAGATGAAGACATTCAGGGAACTTCACCCGACAGCAGAGGCCGAGGGGGTACGTTGCCCTCTTTTATTATGGGAGCAGAGCAGAACTGCTGAGGTTGGTGCTTGCGTAACTTGCGGCTACAATGGCGGATTGCTTGCGGGATGACTGCTGAAGGGGTGAAAAATTTAGTGAAGTGGAAATCGGAGGCATACAAGTCATGCGTGCAGCCGGACTTGATGATTAGATAACTGGTATTGGCGTTTTAGGGATATGCACATTTTTCATAATTAGGATCGGTTTTGTTCCTGTTGGTATTGTGTGTTGCAGCTGGTGAGCCGTGGCACATATGGATTGTCGGGCACTCTTACATGCAATGGGTGTGTCCGTATGACCGGTTGGGAAGAACCTGGGCCTGGACGGAGTTACAGTGCATTGGCACGGTATAAGAGGTTTACAATGTCCAGGCTGCTGCACAAAGTCATGCGGATTGGCAGATGGACCCCACAGAGAGTGATACTGCTGATTCACGCAGGTGGAACGACTTTGGCGGTGTGAAGATGGGAGAGCTGCTAGTTTTAATGAAGCAGGACATGGTGCAATTTTGGGATTGTTTTGAAGACTCGGTGCTGGTTTGGTCTGACATTGTGGAACGAAAAAGCTGGAGAGGAGCACGGGATCCAGAAGCCATCGATCGGGTCAGGAACCTGATTAACTCTAAGATGTCAAGCTTCGTGCAATCCTTGGGTGGGATAGCGATTCTGCATTGGGAGCTGGAAGGCAAGAAGTGGGATGCTTTGAGAAGGGATGGGGGTTCATCCCAATGACATCGCACTGGACACCTTTGTATCTGGTTTACAGGACGGGCTGGAGG
The DNA here is from genome assembly GCF_035609145.1 of Eleutherodactylus coqui. NCBI lineage: Eukaryota > Metazoa > Chordata > Amphibia > Anura > Eleutherodactylidae > Eleutherodactylus > Eleutherodactylus coqui. The sequence goes on along the minus strand of NC_089848.1, from coordinate 92,471,261 downwards.
CAGGTATGCTGTATCCTTGATGGTGGAAACTTTTCATGCTAGCTACAATATAAAATAAGGAAGGTTAGCAAGCCAGCTGAGATCAGAGCTTACAAATGCCTGTTTTTCTGGATTTCAAGAACTTGGGATTTATGAAAGCATGGGAAGGGTTAAAAAGTTGTAATGTTATAAAAGTTATGTTAATAAAGCTGTGGCCCACCCCACGTTTAAAAGTCAGAAGTGGTTGAGTTTTGATTCAGGTAGAAAAGGGAGTGTGATGGGTTTGGAGAAGTACCTCCAGTCTCCCAGTCTGGGAAGAGGCTAATACTCACCGTTTTTAGTCAAGGGTCTTTGCGGTGCAGCAGCAGAAGATGGATCTAAAGAGCCTGAATATAGAGAAAAGAAGTGTGAGACTTCACCGAGAACAAACAAGTTTTGTGGCGACAAAAGAAATTAGTGAAAAGGGCTTATCCTGAAGAAAGTAGCAAAAGTGCGGCATTTCATCAGAGATGACAGTAGAGGCTGGGGACATAAAGGAGCTCAATGAGGCCTATTAGGAAAGCCCTGGACACAGAATTTTGGCATCCAAGAGTGGCAATTTTGGTACTTCTGCCAAAATTGCAAATTCTTAGACATTTACATTGTGCCATGCCACTTTTTAAAAATTGGGCAGGGCTCGGATCTTGGGATATCGCTGTATGTATTTTGTCACATTTGCTATAATCTGCAGAAACTGGTATAGATTATAGCCAAAGCCTACTCCAGCTCACGGCTCGCATAGGTTCTCATCTGACGCCTGGAAGCTTGCGCCTCTTAACACATTTGTCGCTCATAGCTGAGCACAGTGTTTGATTAGATAGGTGCATGAAGCATCAATCTAAGTAAATAGACCTCGATGGTTGTGATGCATGTAGGAGGGATATGAGAGAAATACAACCACTGTCTTCCTTGCATTGCTCCGTGCATAGTTCTATGGTAATATTCATCTAATACCTATCATGTGAACTTTATACCATGTGCTTTGTATATAGGGAAATGCAGGAGAGAAACAAAAAGTGTCCTTCCTGCTTCAATGAATCTCAATGAAACAAACAGAAATTAAGCATCATTGAATTTAGAATTTACCGAGATGTAAGACGGCTGCGGGTCTTGGGGCTCTCGCTGCTCCTGCTGTGGGAGAGAAATATCAATGGAACACTGTAAATATCCAGGTATATAATAGTTTCAGGCAATGTACCGCATGGCGTCTGTAAGATAAAGGGGTTGTCTGGTTACCGGATAACATGCCGTCTTTAGTACCCACTGTGCTTAAATAAGAAAAGGAAGTGTACTCACCCTTCCTCTGCCACTGCAATCCAGCACAGCAGCCCCGTTGTGGACCCGGCGTTTGTTGTAGCAGATTATGTCACTGGAAGTCAGAGGCCAACCGCTGTAGCCAATCAGAAGCTGCAGTGTCACCACTGCTGGTTCTCCTGGCATCTGCACTCAGATCCTGGGCACCATGATAGTAATAGTGCAGAATGGTGGCACTGCATCCCCCGATTGGCTGCAGCGGTCAATGGACTTCCAGTAACTTCATGTGTCACAACAAATGCCGGGACCAGAGCGTTGGATCGTGATGCCAAAGGATGGGTAACTACACTTCATTTTCTTATTTTAGCACAATGGGTGCTAAAGAGGGCATGTTGGCTGGTAACCGGAAAGCCCCTTTAACTGCTTGCCTTCCTGATTGGCCAACTGCAATCACTTAGTTATGGCCAATTCAGGATGCCATTAGCAGATGTATTTCCTATAGAGCATCTACAGTACTAGATACTCTGACTTACAAAGTCTGTTCTGGTGACAAAGCATATATCAAAATGATACAGAAGCTACAGAGATGATGCCACTAAATGACTTACATGTTTCTCTGCAGGCATTTTGGAACCCACCACTTTCTGGTTCTGAAAACAAGACATAATCAGATACAATGGATGAGAGGAGAACAGATCACATTACCAGTCTATAAGATTCTACATATGGATATTGTTCTATGTAATGTTCTTTGACTGCTACCGTAAATGAGGTGACACTCAAATTACAAATATGGTGACCCAATGAGCTCCAAAAGTGTAAATCCAGCTCTTCACCTTTACTAGGGTCCCTAATGAGGTCATCATTACTACTGGGGCTACTAATGGGGTAACTATTACTACTGGAGCCACTATAGGGGACACTAATACTACTGGGGCCACTGTAGTGGTTACTATTGGGGCTATTATGGAGGTCATATTACTACTGGGGCCACTAACAGGGTCACAAATACTACTGGGGCCACTAACAGGGAAACCATTACTACTGGGTCCTCTAACAGAGACACTATTATTACTGGGGCCATTAGCCTGGTCACTGTTACTACTGAGACCACTATGACTATTGGGGCCACTAAAAGGGACACATTCTATTGGGGCCACTACTAGGGACACTGTTATTTTTGGGCCTTTGATGGGGGTGGCAAGTGCTTGTTGTGGCCATTAAGAATAACAGTGTTTAAAACATACATTGCAGTAAACTAAGCTCCAAACCACACACCTCTTTGCCTTGGCCAGTATATTTTTGTGGCAAAGGTGGGAACCCTAGTTAGACACCAGTGTTCTTCTAGTAACATTGAGTGAACCAAACCAGTAGAACACTGTTTCTGGTAGGACTTTGCAAAAAAGCTCAGTTTGGGTTTGTGGCAAGCCAAACTTTTAGCAAAGGTCAACCTGAAAAAGGACTTTACTGGTTCAGTTTGCTCAACCATATCCGGCAGTATAACTCCAGCTGTGCGCCTTCTATAAACTTACTTGACTGATTCCCTACTTGGCCAGGCCTCCTTCATGAGATGTTCTATAGGCCTATAATGGAGAATGCAGATAAAGTTACAATCATAATTGGTCAAGAGGAAACTTACAAATAAAATTTAATCTATAGAATCTGTTCCTACTAAAGTCAAGCACCACAAAAGGAAAATCCTAAAGTAAAACAGTCAGGTCATCATTAATCTACAATGTTATAAAATTCAAATCTTCACCATATAATAGAAAATAATAAGCTTTCCACCAACCTTCTGATGGTTTCTCCTCCGATGTCCAAGTATTCTATGTCCATTTCTCCTTCATCTTCCTCCTCTTCCTTTTTCTGCTCATATTTCTCCCTTTTGAATAAACATGATAAAACATAGGTAAATAATAGAGATGAGCGAGCTTGATGCTCGTTCAAATATTAGGGTGTTCGAGATGCTCGTTACTCGAGACGAGCACCACGCGGTACTCGTCTCGATTAAACGAGCACTGACTATTGAATTCAATGGAGCCGGCAATACTGCCGGCTCCATTGAAAGCAATGGGCTGACGGCGATCTCAGGATGAATTTTCGGGAAGGGCTTAAAAATATAAGCCCTTACCTGAAAATCATTCTAAAATGTGTAAAAATAAAAAAATAAAAAAATGTCAGCATAAAGATTGTTCTCCTCTACCATAGCTGTAACAGCTGTGGCAGAGAAGAACGATGTTAGCCCATTGAATTCAATGGAGCCGGCAATACAGCCGGCTCCATTGAAAGCAATGGGCTGCCGGCAAGCGCGGGATGAATTTTCGGGAAGGGCTTTAAAATATAAGCCCTTACCTGAAAATCATCCTAAAGGCCTTAGTCACACGTGCGTTTTTTCCCGCGATTTGCGGATGCGCATCCGTCATGCGATCGGGGCTGAAAAATCGCCCGAAAATACTGCTCCTAGCCGCGTTTCAATAGAAACGGGCCGGAGCTGTCCAGCGCATTGAATTCAATGGAGTAAATCTGGGAAATTCACGAAAGTGATGGGAACGACACAGAAACGGATAGGGCAGGCGAGGGGCTACATGTTGGGCTGCATCTCAAGTTCCCAGGTCATACTATTAAGCCACAATAGCAGCAAGAGTGCCCCCCCCCCCGTACTGTCAGCATAAAGATCATTTTCCTCTGCCACAGCTGTAACAGCTGTGGCAGAGAAGAACGATGTTAGCCCATTGAATTCAATGGAGCCGGCAATACAGCCGCCTCCATTGAAAGCAATGCGCTGCGGGCGATCGCGGGATGAATTTTCGGGAAGGGCTTAAATATATAAGCCCTTCCCTGCAATTCATCCAGAAATGTGTAAAAATAAAAAAATATATATATATTCACCCGGTCCCGGCAGACGGAGTTCAGCCGCGGCCGGCGGCAGTTCTATGAACTGCTCTCTGTAGTATTCAGCAGCCGGGGATTTAAAATCCCTGCCTGCTGAATGAGCTGCCTCTGATTGGTCACAGCCTGACCAATCAGAGGCAGCTCTCACTCACACCCATTCATGAATTCATGAATGGGTATGAGTGAGAGCTGCCCCTGATTGGTCCCTGTGCTGAGCCAATCAGAGGCAGCTCTCACTCACACCCATTCATGAATTCATGAATGGGTGTGAGTGAGAGCTGCCTCTGATTGGTGAGGCTGTGACCAATCAGAGGCAGCTCATTCAGCAGGCGGGGATTTTAAATCCCCGGCTGCTGAATACTACAGAGAGCAGTTCAGGAGAACTGCCGGCCAGACCCGGCAGAACTCCAGCTGCAGCGGAAAGGGGAGTATACATTTTTTTTTTTTTTTTTACACATTTTAAGATGATTTTCAGGTAAGGGCTTATATTTTTAAGCCCTTCCCGAAAATTCATCCCGCGCTAGCCGGCAGCGCATTGCTTTCAATGGAGCCGGCTGTATTGCCGGCTCCATTGAATTCAATGGGCTAACATAGTTCTTCTCTGCCACAGCTGTTACAGCTATGGCAGAGGAGAACGATCTTTATGCTGACATAAATTTTTTTTTAATTTTTACACATTTTAGGATGATTTTCAGGTAAGGGCTTATATTTTTAAGCCCTTCCCAAAAATTCATCCCGCGCTCACCGGCAGCGCATTGCTTTCAATGGAGCCGGCTGTATTGCCGGCTCCATTGAATTCAATGGGCAAACATCGTTCTTCTCTGCCACAGCTCTTACAGCTATGGCAGAGGAAAATGATCTTTATGCTGACAGTGCGTGGGGGGAGGCACTCTTGCCGCTATTGTGGCTTAATAGTGGGACCTGTGAACTTGAGATGCAGCCCAACATGTAGCCCCTCGCCTGCCCTATCCGTTGCTTTGTCGTTCCCATCACTTTCGTGAATTTCCCAGATTTTCACAAATGAAAACCTTAGCGAGCATCGGCAATATACAAAAATGCTCGAGTCGCCCATTGACTTTAATGGGGTTCGTTAGTAGAAACGAACCCTCGAGCATCGCGGGAAGTTCGACTCGAGTAACGAGCACCCGAGCATTTTGGTGCTCGCTCATCTCTAGTAAATAACTCTGAAAGTCAATAAGAAACCGAGAACAAAACAACCTAAACTATATAGTGAATGCACCCCTGGCCGGGTCTCCTTCACAGGATTCTCTATAAGCCTATAATGGAGAATGCAGGTCCAGTTATCATCATAATTGGTCAAGCGTAAACATACAAAAAATGTTATCTATAAAAACTGTTTCTACCAAAACTCAAGTACCATAAAGTGTAGATCCAATAGTGAAACAGTCTGGTCATCCCTAATCTACAGTATTCTGCACCTTCTATAAACTTACTCGACTGATTCCCTACTTGGCCAGGCCTCCTTCATGGGATGTTGTATAGGCCTATAATGGAGAATGCAGGTAACGTTACAACCATAATTGGTCTAAAGCAGACCTGGGCAAAGCACGGCCCGCGGGCCACATCCGGCCCGCTGAATAGCTCGGACCGGCCCGCAAAGAGTGTCCTGGTGACTCACCAATGAGTCCGGTGTCAGCAACGGGAAGCAGCGAAACTATGCACTCCGAAGCCTTGTCCATTTTGTTCACTTCTGTGCTGTGCTAATAGTTATTCAGGCCTTACTTATTCAAGCACCTCTACCAATGACGTAGGCTTGAATAACTTTATTAAACAGCACATAAGTTAACAAAATGGACAAGGCTTCGGAGTTTGTAGTTTCACTGCTTCCCGATGCTGAGTAAGTGATGCCACTGTAACTTCTGAGTGCCAGGATGCTCGTTGCGGACCTTGGGGAGTGCCAGGACAATCGTTCCATGCTCGTCATTGGTAAGTGTCAGGACTTTTCCCTTTGCATTGTAATTAGAATAATAATACTAATAATATTCACTTTTTTCTTTGGATCTACCTACGTATGTGAAAAAAACATTCTCAATGATGCAGTTCAACAAATCCAGATACAGATCCTCTCTCAGTGATGATCACCTGTGTGCTGTCCTTCGCATAGCCACCTCGGATATTCAACCTGATTTTAATGCACTTGTTCAAGCCCAAAACAGGCTAGATTTCTCTCATTGAACGTTTTTGTATACATTAAAAATGGTAATGTTACGGTGTTTGTCACTGTTGTGATTTTTTTCTCTGTTTTGTATGTTGAAAAATGTATTAAAGAAATATCTGATTTAAAAAAATGGTAAGGATGCATATACTGTAATGCAGGTTCATTAAAGTTTATTATCTTTTCACTGACTCATTGTAAAGTTTCATTTACCATTTTTTTAAGAAGGGATAGTATATGTATGCAGTATACAGGTATTAGAAGAATGACGTTAAGGGCTCATGCACACTGCTGTAGTTTCGCCCGGCCCGTAACCCAGGCGAAACTACGGCGTGCTGCTGCGGAGAGGAGATGGGAGTGCTCCTTACCGCTCCCCTCTCCATTGGCAGACACGGGGGCCGCGCCGTAAAACGGGGTGAAACACCGGGTGTTCACCGCGCCGTATTACAGCGCCATTCATTTTCAATGGCGGCCGTTTTCTGGCCGCAAATCGGGCGGCTGGAATACGGCCCCATTAAGGCAATGTGCATGGAGCCTTTGTATGTTGGTCTGGCCCTCTAAAACCATTCCAATTTCTCATGTGGCCCCATGGGAAAATTAATTTCCCACCCCTGGTCTAAAGGAAACTTACAAATAAAATTTAATCTATAGAATCTGTTCCTACTAAAGTCAAGCACCAGAAAAGGAAAATCCTAAAGTAAAACAGTCAGGTCATTATTAATCTACATTGTTATAAAATTCAAATCTTCACCATATAATAGAAAATAATAAGCTTTCCACCAACCTTCTGATGGTTTCTCCTCCAATATCCAAGTATTCTATGTCCATTTTTCCTCCCTCTTCCTCCTCCTCCTTTTTCTCCTCATATTTGTCCCTTTTGAATAAACATGATAAAACATAGGTAAATAACTCTAAAAAGTCAATAAGAAACCAAGAACAGAACAACCTAAACTACAACTATATAGTGAATCCATGCATGGCCGGGTCTCCTTCACAGGATGCTCTATAAGTCTATAATGGAGAATGCAGGTCCAGTTATCATCATAATTGGTCAAGCGTAAACATACAAAAAATTTTATCTATAAAAACTGTTTCTACCAAAACTCAAGTACCATAAAGTGTAGATCCAATAGTGAAACAGTCTGGTCATCCCTAATCTACAATATTCTGCACCTTCTATAAACTTACTTTACTGACTCCATACTTGGCCAGGCCTTCTTCACGGGATGTTCTATGGGCCTATAATGGAGAATGCAGGTAAAGTTGCAATTATAATTGGTCAAGTGGAAACTTACAAATAAAGTCTGATCTGTAGAATCTGTTCCTACTGAACTCAAGCACTATAAAATGAAAATCCCAAACTGAAACAGTCTGGTCATCATTAATCTACAATGTTATAAAATTCACATTTTCACCATATAATAGGAAATAATAAGCTTTCCACCAACCTGCTGATGGTTTCTTCTCCAATATCCAGGTATTCTACCTCCATTTCTCCTTCCTCCTCCTCCTTTTTTTCCTCATATTTCTCTCTTTTGAATAAACAGGATAAAACACATAAGGTACAAACCAAGAACAAAACAACCTAAACGACAACTATATAGTTTGGCCGGGTCTCCTTCACAGGATGCTCTACTAAGCCTATAATGGAGAATGCAGGTCCAGTTATCATCATAATTGGTCAAGCGTAAGCATACAAAAACTTTCATGTATGAAAACTGTTTCTACCAAACTCAAGTACCATAAAATGTAGATCCAATAGTGAAACAGTCTGGTCATCCCTAATCTACAATGTTATACAATGCATATAGTCACAATACAGTAGGAAATAATCTTTTTCACCAACCTGCTGATGGTCTCTTTTCTGATGTTTTCTATATCCAATACTCCCTCCTCCTCTTCCAACTCCACTTCCTCCTCCTCCTCCTCCTCTTCATCTTCCTCCCTTTTGAATAGAAATAAATAAAACATATGTACATTATTCTGAAAGCCTGTAAGAGAACAAGAATAGAACAACCTAAACTACAGCTACATAGTAGACAATAACATATACAGCATTTTCCTCGTACACTTCTATAACTGATCTCCCTCTCGTTGTGAGCGGGGTGTTTTGATTTACGACCATGGCAGAGAAGTCACATTCACCAGCTCTGCCCAACCTTCTTATAACTATAAGGCTGGGTTCACACAGGGCGGATTTACCGTGGTTAATTCAGTGCGGAATTTCGCTGCGGCAAATCTGCCTTGGCCGCCAATCCCAGCCATGTTAATGGGATTTGTCAAAAATCTTGTCCACACGGAACGGTCAATCCAAAGCCACCGCGGATTCCCCGGCCGCAGCATGTGTATTTTTTTTTCCGTTGTGGCCGTGCCCTCCTCTATGGAAAAGCATGCGACCAAGCCACTCCAAAACCCGCAGCTGAGTGCTCTGGGCTTTGAAGCTGCGCTTTCCCAGTGGAAATCTAGCGTTTTTTCACTGTGGAAAAACTGCAAGATTTCCACTGGAAATACGACTGGTGGGAACCAAGCCTAACCCTGCTTCCCTGTAGACTTACGGAATCATCTCCACACTTGGCCATAAAGATATTTCGTTATATTTAAATCGCCTACAATAGAAAACAGAAATCTGGTTAGAATCATCAATAATTATGTGACCCTGCAGAGAATACATCTATATGTCACTCATCTCTCTCAGGCAAATGCATAGGAACAGGGGCGTAACTATAGGGGATGCAGGGGATGCGGTTGCACCCGGGCCCAGGAGCCTTAGGGGCCCATAAGGCCTCTCTTCTCCATATAGGGAGCCCAGTACTATGAATAAAGCATTATAGTTGGGGGCCCCATTACAGGTTTTGCATTGGGGCCCAGAAGCTTCAAGTTATGCCTCTGTGCAACATGGTTTAGGTATGGGTACGGGTACAGAAACAGATAGAGGGTGGGCCCCTGATCAAATTTTGCATCAGGGCCCCTGAGTCTTTAGATGCGCCCCTGCATAGGAATACAATGTAGCATCTCCTCCTCCAATGTTATGATAGATGACACAGAAAGATTGTATTTTATCTAAACATTGGTATCCACATCAGGCCTGCTCCTATATGACTCAGTAGGGTAATACTAGAGAAATACATGCATTATTATATATGGTAAGTACCGGTATCTTGGCTTGGCCCTCTTTACTCTCCACATCCATCTGTTATAGGAAGAAACATGACAAATATTATATATACATGTTATAGAAGATACCAGGAATATACATTATACCACTGGCATCAGATATAACAGCCAGTACAGGCAAACACTGGAGCACATAGTGTTATGTCTATTAGGTGATGTAAACCAGATGTTGGAGGTAAAAGTCCCACTAACAGGGGCCACACAAATTCTATAAGACTCTTTACAATGATTAGTGTTGAGCGAACCAAACTAGTAGAATCCTGTATCGGGTCAAACTGCTAAGATTGTGGTTTAATACAAAGCCAAAGTGAGCTTTTAGCAAAGTTCTACATGAAACATGGTTCTACTGGTTCAATTCATTCAACACTAGTCCTGAACATCAGTGTATAATACTGTCTAAGGGCCACGAAAAGCCCTGTATAACATTCTGACAGTATTATACAGGGTTTTATGGCTCTCAGACAGTGTTAGTCATCAGTTTTAGGACTTTTGGTGAACTTTTGGTTTGGTTTAAACTAATTCAAACCCAACCAAAAGTTTTTCAAAAGTTTTGCAAACCAATTGAACTTTTCAAAACTTTGCTAATCGCTAAAAGTGATCTGCATACCTCTCATCTGGGAAATGCTCCTCCTCCTCCAAAACTTTTTTCATCCTAATAGAGAGTAAAGAAAACAATGAGATTTAAACATCAATGACTCCTGGGATTTCTTAAGATACAGACAAAAGTTTATATTAGACAGATATGTGCTTCTAATTTACTAGACCCAACCTGAAGCTAAGACCTTGACCTAAACTGATAGCTGTGAATACCCGCTGTAGTGTACTTATACCCAACCTGTACCCGCACCTCTAGACCTGAACCCAAAGCCTGAGCACCAACACAGCAATCCCAACATCTACTGCCTACATGGGTCACCACCCATCTATGGCTGACATCTTTGGTATCGTTCACATGTGCAGGCTATTAGTATATGCAGTCACTCCTCCCCAATCTGGGCTGGGTTGAGTGGGTGACTGCATATTAGCCTGCCAGGAACAAGCTGCTCCTCCACATATTATTGTCTGGCTGACTACATATCTTCAGGGCTTAAGGCCATTGCGCCTGCCCTGCGGCGATTGTGCCGGTGGCGATTGTGCCTGCCTTATGGCGATCGTGCCTATGGCGACCGTGTCTGCTTTGCAGACCTTCAGGTATTGTATTTTTGGCTTTTTCAGTGAATAAGGATAAAACACATAAGGTACATAATTCTGAAAGTCAATAAGAAACCAAGAACAAAACAACCTAAACTACAACTATATAGTTTGGCCGGGTCTCCTTCACAGGATGCTCTACTAAGCCTATAATGGAGAATGCAGGTCCAGTTATCATCATAATTGGTCAAGCGTAAGCATACAAAAACTTTCATGTATGAAAACTGTTTCTACCCAACTCAAGTACCATAAAATGTAGATCCAATAGTGAAACAGTCTGGTCATCCCTAATCTACAATGTTATACAATGCATATAGTCACAATACAGTAGGAAATAATCTTTTCACCAACCTGCTGATGGTCTCTTTTCTGATGTTTTCTATATCCATTACTCCCTCCTCCTCTTCCAACTCCACTTCCTCCTCCTCCTTCTCCTCTTCATCTTCCTCCCTTTTGAATAAAAAAAAAATAAAACATATGTACATTATTCTGAAAGCCTGTAAGAGAACAAGAATAGAACAACCTAAACTACAGCTATATAGTAGACAATAACATATACAGCATTTTCCTCCTACACTTCTATAACTGATCTCCCTCTCATTGTGAGCGGGGTGTTTTGATTTACGACCATGGAAGAGAAGTCACATTCACCAGCTCTACCCAACCTTCTTATAACTATAAGGCTGGGTTCACACAGGGCGGATGTACCGTGGTTAATTCAGTGCGGAATTTCGCTGCGGCAAATCTGCCTTGGCCGCCAATCCCAGCCATGTGGACGGGATTCATCAAAAATCTTGACCACACGGAACGGTCAATCCAAAGCCAGCGCGGATTCCCCGGCCGCAGCATGTGTATTTTTTTTCCCGTTGTGGCCGTGCCCTCCTCTATGGGAAAGCATGCGACCAAGCCACTCCAAAACCCGCAGCTGAGTGCTCCGGGCTTTGAAGCTGCGCTTTCCCAGTGGAAATCTAGCGTTTTTTCACTGTGGAAAAACTGCAAGATTTCCACTGGAAATACGACTGGTGGGAACCAAGCCTAACCCTGCTTCCCTGTAGACTTACGGAATTGTCTCCACACTTGGCCATAAAGATATTTCGTTATATTTAAATTGCCTACAATAGAAAACAGAAATCTGGTTAGAATCATCAATAATTATGTGACCCTGCAGAGAATACATCTGTGTGTAACTCATCTCTCTCAGGCAAATGCATAGGAACAGGGGCGTAACTATAGGGGATGCAGGGGATGCGGTTGCACCCGGGCCCAGGAGCATTGGGGGGCCCATGAGGCCTCTCTTCTCCATATAGGGAGCCCAGTACTATGAATAAAGCATTATAGTTGGGGGCCCCATTACAGGTTTTGCATTGGGGCCCAGAAGCTTCAAGTTATGCCTCTGTGCAGCATGGTTTAGGTATGGGTACGGGTACAGAAAAAGATAGAGGGGGGGCCCCTGATCAACTTTTGCATCAGGGCCCCTGAGTCTTTAGATGCGCCCCTGCATAGGAATACAATGTAGCATCTCCTCCTCCTATGTTATGATAGATGACACAGAAAGATTGTATTTTATCTAAACATTGGTATCCACATCAGGCCTGCTCCTATATGACTCAGTAGGGTAATACTAGAGAAATACATGCATTATTATATATGGTAAGTACCGGTATCTTGGCTTGGCCCTCTTTACTCTCCGCATCCATCTGTTATAGGAAGAAACATGACAAATATTATATATACATGTTATAGAAGATACCAGGAATATACATTTTACCACTGGCATCAGATATAACAGCCAGTACAGGCAAACACTGGAGCACATAGTGTTATGTCTATTAGGTGATGTAAACCAGATGTTGGAGGTAAAAGTCCCAGTAACAGGGGCCACACAAATTCTATAAGACTCTTTACAATGATTAGTGTTGAGCGAACCAAACTAGTAGAATCCTGTATCGGGTCAAACTGCTAAGATTGTGGTTTAATACAAAGCCAAAGTGAGCTTTTAGCAAAGTTCTACATGAAACATGGTTCTACTGGTTCAATTCATTCAACACTAGTCCTGAACATCAGTGTATAATACTGTCTAAGGGCCACGAAAAGCCCTGTATAACATTCTGAGAGTATTATACAGGGTTTTATGGCTCTCAGACAGTGTTAGTCATACGTTTTAGTGGTTTTAGTGAACTTTTGGTTTGGTCTAAACTAATTCAAACCCAACCAAAAGTTTTTCAAAAGTTATGCAAACCAATTGAACTTTTCAAAACTTTGCTAATGGCTAAAAGTGATCTGCATACCTCTCATCAGGGAAATGCTCCTCCTCCTCCAAAACTTTCTTCATCCTAATAGAGAGTAAAGAAAACAATGAGATTTAAACATCAGTGACTCCTGGGATTTCTTAAGATACAGACAAAAGTTTATATTAGACAGATATGTGCTTCTAATTTACTAGACCCAACCTGAAGCTAAGACCTTGACCTAAACTGATAGCTGTGAATACCCGCTGTAGTGTACTTATACCCAACCTGTACCCGCACCTCTAGACCTGAACGCAAAGCCTGAGCACTAACCCATCATTCCCAACATCTACTGCCTACATAGTCAGAATAGTGAGAATGAGCTCAGGGTATGAGAGGTTTCAAGGCATCATAAGGGAAATTGAACTTACCTAAAAATTTGCAAAACACTCTCCACGACTACCAAAACTAGAGGGGGACAAAGAAGAATGAGCAGAGATGAGATTATAGTATTTCCTGATAAGTATCTGTGATACATTTATAGGATGGAGAAAGGTGAGAGCGGAGAAGAGCTGGACTCACATAGAGGAGGCATATAGGAAGAGGGGCGAAATAATGGGGGACACTAGGAGATCCTGAGAGAGCAGACTTACCTCCACAACGACTACAACACTCTACAGAATGTTAGCGCTGCGGCTCCTTATATACCGCGTGCAACGTCATAATGACCGCAGCCAGGCCGACCATCTCAACATTCCGCGGCCACACCTGGAAGCATCAGCTGTTATTTAAAGGGACAGTACGAGGCCGCACAGCCAATCCAATGCAATGTAGATGAAATGGGAAATTTCTTCCATCTGACACCTGATATATAATATTCTGGGGTCATTTTTTGCATAATATATACATGTACATACATATAGCCATAGACACACACACACATCTGTACACAAATACGGCATATACTGTAAATATACAGGTACACATACAGACATATACTGTGTATATATTTAAATATATGCAGTAAGCGTGAATACATATATCTAAATATATAGACAAATCCATGCACATAAATATACCGGGTTATTACATATAATCTTTCTGATCAGAACCCTCATAAGTTTTTTGACACTCCGATATATAAATTTTATATCAATGGGATCAAACTCAAAAATGTTCATTTAGCAGAACTGTCTGACAGTAAGACATCCTTGTTGCCCATAGCAACCAATTACAACGCAGCTTTCATTTCTCAGTCTGCTGGGGTACGATGAAAGCTGCGCTGTGATTGGTTGCTATGGGCAACAAGGACGTCTTACTGTTAGACAGTTTTGCTAAAGGAGGCCCTAAAAGTTTTATTCTGCCATTGTTGTTGCTATGGGGATATGAGACAAAATGGCTACTAGCACAGACAGAAGAACCTTTTGTGTCCTTGACATCTACCAGTCTGTTATTAGTGTGCAACATCGTTTTTGAACAAAGTTTGGTGAAGATCCCCCCAGCGGGCGCACAGTTCGTAAGTAGTACTCCAATTCAAAGGAAAAAAGGTTCCACCTGTCAGTGAAAATCATCCGGTAGCGCGGAAACAGTGGAGCGCGTCCGTGCAAGTTTCACACAAAAATCCTCAGAAATCCCGTCACAGTAAGCAGAGAATTGGACGTCCCTACCGATTGCAATTGTTACCGGCCCTGAAACCGGATGATAAAGAGCGGCGACATTCTTCCTGCGAGAGTCTGCAAACTGTAATGGAGAGCGATGGTTTCATGGAGTCCTTAGTATTTAGTGATGAATCTGCCTTCCACCTTTCGGGAACAGTTATGTAACGTAATGTCAGAATTTGGGGAGGGGAAACCCGAATGTCTACGTGAAGCTAATAATGTGCGACTCCAAGGTGAATGTATTTTGTGTTATAACCTGTATGAAAGTGTCCGGCCTCTTCTGATTCCAAGGGGAAACAATCCTGGGGATTTCGTACCTGGACACTACAGATATGGCTTCTGCCGCAGATGGATCATAAAATCCCAGGTTTCATCTTCCAAAATGATGCCCCCCCAAGTCAGAAGTGAGTTCAGTAGGCGACAACCAGACAGATGGATTGGCCATGATCTTCTTCCTTGGCCTCCACGCTCCACTTTATGTTTTGTGATATATTATTTATGGGGGAGTATAAGGGCTTAGTCAGACGGGCGTTTTTTGCCGCGATTTGCGGATCGCATGACGGATGCGCATCCGCGAATCGCGTGATCGGTGCGCGCAAGTCGCCCGCAAATCGCCTGCAAATCTGCTCCTAGCCGCGTTTCATTAGAAACGGGCCGGAGCTGTCCAGCGCATTGCATTCAATGGAGACGGCAATACAGCCGTCTCCATTGAAAGCAATGCGCTGCGGGCGAGCCCGGGATGAATTGTCGGTAAGGGCTTAAATATATAAGCCCTTACCTGCAATTCATCCTAAAATGTGTTAAAATGAAAAAAAATTGCATTCTCACCTTCTGCCGGCAGCTCCGAGCGGCCGTCCTGCAGTGGGTGTGAAGGGGGTGTGAGTCAGACCTGCCCCCTGATTGGCTCAGCGCTGAGCCAATCAGAGGCATGCCTCACTCACACCCATTCATGAATTCATGAATGGAGGTGAGTCAGACCTGCCCCTGATTGGCTCAGCGCTGAGAGGCAGCAGTCACTCACCCATTCATGAATTCATGAATGGGTGTGTGAGTGAAACCGGCCTGTGATTGGTCAGGCTGTGACCAATCAGAGGCAGATCATTCAGCAGGCGGGGATTTTAAAGCCCCGCCGGCTGAATAGTGCCGAGAAGCAGTTCAGGAGAACTGACAGCGGCCGCGGCTGGACTCTGGCTGCAGCGGAAAGGTGAGTATACAATTTTTTTTTATTTTAACACATTTTAGCATGAATTGCAGGGAAGGGTTTATATATTTAACCCCTTCCCGACAATTCACCCCGCGCACGCCGGCAGCCCATTGCTTTCAATGGAGCGGCTGTATTGCCGCTCCATTGAATTCAATGGGCAAACATCGTTCTTCTCTGCCACAGCTGTTACAGCTGTGGCAGAGAAGAATGATTTGTCTTCTATATGTTCTCAATGGGGTCGGCGCTGCTGCCGCCGGCCCCATTGAGCGCATATACAGAAGCGAACAGGAATCGCAGATAGGTGCGATCTGCGATTTTTTGTTCTATAATCTTTCGGACGAGCGCATAAAAAGCGCTCATGTGTCCGATACCATTGCAAAGCAATGGTTTTATAAAATCGCCGGACGCATGCGCATGCGCAAATCGCGGCAAAAAACGCCCGTCTGACTAAGCCCTTAGAGTTTACAGGCCCCCCTTACCACCCACCATGTATGATCTCCATTGCATCAGTCAGTTGTGATCTTCTTTAACATGTATGGCTATAACATGTATGGCAGGAACTTGACTACAGGCTCCATGTGTGTCCAGTGGTCAGGGGTCACCCTATGGAACACTGCACCCTATAGGGAGGATTAATTGCTAATTGGTGGAGGTTCCATCGTTGAGACCCCACAATGACAGGATTGCAGCCCCAACATGTTCAAAAGTATGAGCAGTGAAGAAAATAGCACATATGCACCTCCACTCCATCCACTTTAATGAGACCACTGGAGATAGCCACGTTCAAGCACTGCCACTATTAGTGCACATACACGTCCCAAGTACCCAAGAAGGAGGCAGGCAAGTTTCACCTGATCCATCATTTGTCGTTCCCGTCTGGCTAGTCGGTAAATGATGGCATCTCTAAGGCCTCATGTCCACGGGCAAAAGAAGAATTAAAATCCGCAGCGGATTTTAACTCTTCTCCTGCCCGCGGATCCGCATCCCATAGGGATGCATTGACCACCCGCGGGTAGATAAATACCCGCGGATGGTCAATAAAAGTGATTTAAAAAAAAATGGGGCATGAAAAAATCTGGACATGCTCCATTTTCGTGCGGGTCTGAAGCCTATGGAAGCCGTCCGGATCCGCGGGAGACAAAAATTGGAATTTACTCACCTGCTCCAGATCTTCCCTTTGCCGCGACTTCATCCTCTCTCCATCGCGGTCGGATCTTTTTTCTTCGGGCCGGCGCATGCGCGGGGCACACAACCGACGTGCCCTGCGCATCCGCCGGGTCGAAGAAAGAAGATCCGGTCGCGACGGAGAGAAGATGAAGCCGCGGCGAAGGGAAGATCCGGAGCGGGCGAGAGGTGAGTTAATTCTTATTTTTATGCCTCATGTCCGCGGGGCAGGAGGGACCCGCTACGGATTCTCCATGGAGAATCCGGAGCGGGCCTGATTTTCCCCGTGGACATGAGGCCTAAAGAGCAAGCCGCTGTCTCTTACACATCGGGCGCTGCGTTTGGTACAATGTATCAAGAAAGAGAAGTGACAGCAAGTATGGTGCAAAATATTAAAAGTTCATTTTATTTCTCCACATTACAATCAGCGAAGTTTCAACTGTATTAGTCTTTGTCAAGCTTCTTTGTTAAGGCGGTGCATTTGGTATAGTCAGACGGCAAGTGGGCTCGGTTGGCGAAAGCGTACATTGAGTCGGCTTTTCGCTTGTTACCGATGCACCCTGATTGTTTTCACCTATTAGGTTGCAGGCTCAACGGGCAATTTTTCATGGATATGTGTCTACTGATGGGATGCTCCATATCATGCTACTACTTCGAGTTATTCAGCTCATTTTTGGAATGGATGCTCAAGTACAAGATGGGCATAAGGTCAGTTATTCACTATTTGGATGATTTTTTGTTTGTGGGCCCAAAAGGACATCGAGGGATTGCAAAATTTTGTTGGCGTCTTTCTGTAAGCTGATGAGTCAGGCCGGCATACCGCTATCAGAGGAAAAAACGATGGGACCGGTGTCACATTTAATATTTTGGGACATTGAAATAGACACAGTCGAGATGGTTTTCTGGCTGCTAGGAGAGAAGGTGGCTTGGTTGAGGCACACGGTGAAAGTGGTGGGTAGTTGCAAGAAAGTGACTTTATACCAAATGCAAGTACTGTTGAGTCTATTGAATTTTGCTTGTAAAGTGATTTCAATGGGCCGCACCTTTTCAAGACAACTTTCTTGGCGACGGTAGAGATAAAAGAGTTCCATCATTTTGTACGTGTGACGTGGGACATGCGGGCCTACCTCCAGGTGTGGGAGGTTTTTCTGCACGCTTTCAACGGGCAGGTGATGTGCCTGAAGGAAGAATTGGCTTGCAGAGAGCTCAGGCTTTTTTCAGACATGGCGGGAGCCATCGGTTTTGGGGTCATTTTCGGGAACAGTTGGTGCAGAGCCCCCTGACCAATGGTTTGGAACGAAAGACAGTGGACTAAAAATATAACGCTGTTGGAATTTTTCCCACTGGCAGTGGCTCTGGAAGTCTGGGGTACAGACTTGGTGGATCGGAGGATTTATTTCTGGTCAGATAATGCTGCGGTGGTGCAGGTGATCAACAAACAATCCTCGTACTCCTCCCCGGTTTTGGCTTTATTTCGTCACTTGGTTTTGAGATGTCTACAAATGAACATATGCTTTCGGGCAAAACGTGTCCCGGGTTGTGATATGGGGCGGCTGATGCATACTCTCATTCACAGATGAAGACATTCAGGGAACTTCACCCGACAGCAGAGGCCGAGGGGGTACGTTGCCCTCTTTTATTATGGGAGCAGAGCAGAACTGCTGAGGTTGGTGCTTGCGTAACTTGCGGCTACAATGGCGGATTGCTTGCGGGATGACTGCTGAAGGGGTGAAAAATTTAGTGAAGTGGAAATCGGAGGCATACAAGTCATGCGTGCAGCCGGACTTGATGATTAGATAACTGGTATTGGCGTTTTAGGGATATGCACATTTTTCATAATTAGGATCGGTTTTGTTCCTGTTGGTATTGTGTGTTGCAGCTGGTGAGCTGGGGCACATATAGATTGTCGGGCACTCTTACATGCAATGGGTGTGTCCGTATGACCGGTTGGGAAGAACCTGGGCCTGGACGGAGTTACAGTGCATTGGCACGGTATAAGAGGTTTACAATGTCCAGGCTGCTGCACAAAGTCATGCGGATTGGCAGATGGACCCCACAGAGAGTGATACTGCTGATTCACGCAGGTGGAACGACTTTGGCGGTGTGAAGATGGGAGAGCTGCTAGTTTTAATGAAGCAGGACATGGTGCAATTTTGGGATTGTTTTGAAGACTCGGTGCTGGTTTGGTCTGACATTGTGGAACGAAAAAGCTGGAGAGGAGCACGGGATCCAGAAGCCATCGATCGGGTCAGGAACCTGATTAACTCTAAGATGTCAAGCTTCGTGCAATCCTTGGGTGGGATAGCGATTCTGCATTGGGAGCTGGAAGGCAAGAAGTGGGATGCTTTGAGAAGGGATGGGGGTTCATCCCAATGACATCGCACTGGACACCTTTGTATCTGGTTTACAGGACGGGCTGGAGGCAGGTATGCTGTATCCTTGATGGTGGAAACTTTTCATGCTAGCTACGATATAAAATAAGGAAGGTTAGCAAGCCAGATGAGATCAGAGCTTACAAATGCCTGTTTTTCTGGATTTCAAGAACTTGGGATTTATGAAAGCATGGGAAGGGTTAAAAAGTTTTAAAAAGTTGTAATGTTATAAAAGTTATGTTAATAAAGCTGTGGCCCACCCCACGTTTAAAAGTCAGAAGTGGTTGAGTTTTGATTCAGGTATAAAAGGGAGTGTGATGGGTTTGGAGAAGTACCTCCAGTCTCCCAGTCTGGGAAGAGGCTAATACTCACCGTTTTTAGTCAAGGGTCTTTGCGGTGCAGCAGCAGAAGATGGATCTAAAGAGCCTGAATATAGAGAAAAGAAGTGTGAGACTTCAACGAGAACAAACAAGTTTTGTGGCGACAAAAGAAATTAGTGAAAAGGGCTTATCCTGAAGAAAGAAGCAAAAGTGCGGCATTTCATCAGAGATGACAGTAGAGGCTGGGGACATAAAGGAGCTCAATGAGGCCTATTAGGAAAGCCCTGGACACAGAATTTTGGCATCCAAGAGTGGCAATTTTGGTACTTCTGCCAAAATTGCAAATTCTTAGACATTTACATTGCGCCATGCCACTTTTTAAAAATTGGGCAGGGCTAGGATCTTGGGATATCGCTGTATGTATTTTGTCACATTTGCTATAATCTGCAGAAACTGGTATAGATTATAGCCAAAGCCTACTCCAGCTCACGGCTCGCATAGGTTCTCATCTGACGCCTGGAAGCTTGCGCCTCTTAACACATTTGTCGCTCATAGCTGAGCACAGTGTTTGATTAGATAGGTGCATGAAGCATCAATCTAAGTAAATAGACCTCGATGGTTGTGATGCATGTAGGAGGGATATGAGAGAAATACAACCACTGTCTTCCTTGCATTGCTCCGTGCATAGTTCTATGGTAATATTCATCTAATACCTATCATGTGAACTTTATAACATGTGCTTTGTATATAGGGAAATGCAGGAGAGAAACAAAAAGTGTCCTTCCTGCTTCAATGAATCTCAATGAAACAAACAGAAATTAAGCATCATTGAATTTAGAATTTACCGAGATGTAAGACGGCTGCGGGTCTTGGGGCTCTCGCTGCTCCTGCTGTGGGAGAGAAATATCAATGGAACACTGTAAATATCCAGGTATATAATAGTTTCAGGCAATGTACCGCATGGCGTCTGTAAGATAAAGGGGTTGTCTGGTTACCGGATAACATGCCGTCTTTAGTACCCACTGTGCCTAAATAAGAAAAGGAAGTGTACTCACCCTTCCTCTGCCACTGCAATCCAGCACAGCAGCCCCGTTGTGGACCCGGCGTTTGTTGTAGCAGATTATGTCACTGGAAGTCAGAGGCCAACCGCTGTAGCCAATCAGAAGCTGCAGTGTCACCACTGCTGGTTCTCCTGGCATCTGCACTCAGATCCTGGGCACCATGATAGTAATAGTGCAGAATGGTGGCACTGCATCCCCCGATTGGCTGCAGCGGTCAATGGACTTCCAGTAACTTCATGTGTCACAACAAATGCCGGGACCAGAGCGTTGGATCGTGATGCCAAAGGATGGGTAAGTACACTTCATTTTCTTATTTAAGCACAATGGGTGCTAAAGAGGGCATGTTGGCTGGTAACCGGAAAGCCCCTTTAACTGCTTGCCTTCCTGATTGGCCAACTGCAATCACTTAGTTATGGCCAATTCAGGATGCCATTAGCAGATGTATTTTCTATAGAGCATCTACAGTACTAGATACTCTGACTTACAAAGTCTGTTCTGGTGACAAAGCATATATCAAAATGATACAGAAGCTACAGAGATGATGCCACTAAATGACTTACATGTTTCTCTGCAGGCATTTTGGAACCCACCACTTTCTGGTTCTGAAAACAAGACATAATCAGATACAATGGATGAGAGGAGAACAGATCACATTACCAGTCTATAAGATTCTACATATGGATATTGTTCTATGTAATGTTCTTTGACTGCTACCGTAAATGAGGTGACACTCAAATTACAAATATGGTGACCCAATGAGCTCCAAAAGTGTAAATCCAGCTCTTCACCTTTACTAGGGTCCCTAATGAGGTCATCATTACTACTGGGGCTACTAATGGGGTAACTATTACTACTGGAGCCACTATAGGGGACACTAATACTACTGGGGCCACTGTAGTGGTTACTATTGGGGCTATTATGGAGGTCATATTACTACTGGGGCCACTAACAGGGTCACAAATACTACTGGGGCCACTAACAGGGAAACTATTACTACTGGGTCCTCTAACAGAGACACTATTATTACTGGGGCCATTAGCCTGGTCACTGTTACTACTGAGACCACTATGACTATTGGGGCCACTAAAAGGGACACATTCTATTGGGGCCACTACTAGGGACACTGTTATTTTTGGGCCTTTGATGGGGGGTGGCAAGTGCTTGTTGTGGCCATTAACTATAACAGAGTTTAAAACATACATTGCAGTAAACTAAGCTCCAAACCACACACCTCTTTGCCTTGGCCAGTATATTTTTGTGGCAAAGGTGGGAACCCTAGTTAGACACCAGTGTTCTTCTAGTAACATTGAGTGAACCAAACCAGTAGAACACTGTTTCTGGTAGGACTTTGCAAAAAAGCTCAGTTTGGGTTTGTGGCAAGCCAAACTTTTAGCAAAGGTCAACCTGAAAAAGGACTTTACTGGTTTAGTTTGCTCAACCATATCCGGCAGTATAACTCCAGCTGTGCGCCTTCTATAAACTTACTTGACTGATTCCCTACTTGGCCAGGCCTCCTTCATGAGATGTTCTATAGGCCTATAATGGAGAATGCAGATAAAGTTACAATCATAATTGGTCAAGAGGAAACTTACAAATAAAATTTAATCTATAGAATCTGTTCCTACTAAAGTCAAGCACCACAAAAGGAAAATCCTAAAGTAAAACAGTCTGGTCATCATTAATCTACAATGCTATAAAATTCAAATCTTCACCATATAATAGAAAATAATAAGCTTTCCACCAACCTTCTGATGGTTTCTCCTCCGATGTCCAAGTATTCTATGTCCATTTCTCCTTCCTCTTCCTCCTCTTCCTTTTTCTGCTCATATTTCTCCCTTTTGAATAAACATGATAAAACATAGGTAAATAATAGAGATGAGCGAGCTTGATGCTCGTTCAAATATTAGGGTGTTCGAGATGCTGCCCCTGATTGGTCCCTGTGCTGAGCCAATCAGAGGCAGCTCTCACTCACACCCATTTATGAATTCATGAATGGGTGTGAGTGAGAGCTGCCTCTGATTGGTGAGGCTGTGACCAATCAGAGGCAGCTCATTCAGCAGGCGGGGATTTTAAATCCCCGGCTGCTGAATACTACAGAGAGCAGTTCAGGAGAACTGCCGGCCAGACCCGGCAGAACTCCAGCTGCAGCGGAAAGGGGAGTATACATTTTTTTTTTTTTACACATTTTAAGATGATTTTCAGGTAAGGGCTTATATTTTTAAGCCCTTCCCGAAAATTCATCCCGCGCTCACCGGCAGCGCATTGCTTTCAATGGAGCCGGCTGTATTGCCGGCTCCATTGAATTCAATGGGCAAACATCGTTCTTCTCTGTCACAGCTGTTACAGCTATGGCAGAGGAAAATGATCTTTATGCTGACAGTGCGTGGGGGGGGGGGGCACTCTTGCCGCTATTGTGGCTTAATAGTGGGACCTGGGAACTTGAGATGCAGCCCAACATGTAGCCCCTCGCCTGCCCTATCCGTTGCTTTGTCGTTCCCATCACTTTCGTGAATTTCCCAGATTTTCACAAATGAAAACCTTAGCGAGCATCGGCGATATACAAAAATGCTTGAGTCGCCCATTGACTTTAATGGGGTTCGTTACTAGAAACGAACCCTCGAGCATCGCGGGAAGTTCGACTCGAGTAACGAGCACCCGAACATTTTGGTGTTCGCTCATCTCTAGTAAATAACTCTGAAAGTCAATAAGAAACCGAGAACAAAACAACCTAAACTATATAGTGAATGCACCCCTGGCCGGGTCTCCTTCACAGGATTCTCTATAAGTCTATAACGGAGAATGCAGGTCCAGTTATCATCATAATTGGTCAAGCGTAAACATACAAAAAATTTTATCTATAAAAACTGTTTCTACCAAAACTCAAGTACCATAAAGTGTAGATCCAATAGTGAAACAGTCTGGTCATCCCTAATCTACAGTATTCTGCACCTTCTATAAACTTACTCGACTGACTCCATACTTGGCCAGGCCTCCTTCATGGGATGTTGTATAGGCCTTTAATGGAGAATGCAGGTAACGTTACAACCATAATTGGTCTAAAGCAGACCTGGGCAAAGCACGGCCCGCGGGCCACATCCGGCCCGCTGAATAGCTCGGACCGGCCCGCAAAGAGTGTCCTGGTGACTCACCAATGAGTCCGGTGTCAGCAACGGGAAGCAGCGAAACTATGCACTCCGAAGCCTTGTCCATTTTGTTCACTTCTGTGCTGTGCTAATAGTTATTCAGGCCTTACTTATTCAAGCACCTCTACCAATGACGTAGGCTTGAATAACTTTATTAAACAGCACATAAGTTAACAAAATGGACAAGGCTTCGGAGTTTGTAGTTTCACTGCTTCCCGATGCTGAGTAAGTGATGCCACTGTAACTTCTGAGTGCCAGGATGCTCGTTGCGGACCTTGGGGAGTGCCAGGACAATCGTTCCACGCTCGTCATTGGTAAGTGTCAGGACTTTTCCCTTTGCATTGTAATTAGAATAATAATACTAATAATATTCACTTTTTTCTTTGGATCTACCTACGTATGTGAAAAAAACATTCTCAATGATGCAGTTCAACAAATCCAGATACAGATCCTCTCTCAGTGATGATCACCTGTGTGCTGTCCTTCGCATAGCCACCTCGGATATTCAACCTGATTTTAATGCACTTGTTCAAGCCCAAAACAGGCTAGATTTCTCTCATTGAACGTTTTTGTATACATTAAAAATGGTAATGTTACGGTGTTTGTCACTGTTGTGATTTTTTTCTCTGTTTTGTATGTTGAAAAATGTATTAAAGAAATATCTGATTTAAAAAAATGGTAAGGATGCATATACTGTAATGCAGGTTCATTAAAGTTTATTATCTTTTCACTGACTCATTGTAAAGTTTCATTTACCATTTTTTTAAGAAGGGATAGTATATGTATGCAGTATACAGGTATTAGTAGAATGAAGTTAAGGGCTCATGCACACTGCTGTAGTTTCGCCCGGCCCGTAACCCAGGCGAAACTACGGCGTGCTGCTGCGGAGAGGAGATGGGAGTGCTCCTTACCGCTCCCCTCTCCATTGGCAGACACGGGGGCCGCGCCGTAAAACGGGGTGAAACACCGGGTGTTCACCGCGCCGTATTACAGCGCCATTCATTTTCAATGGCGGCCGTATTCTGGCCGCAAATCGGGCGGCTGGAATACGGCCCCATTAAGGCAATGTGCATGGAGCCTTCGTATGTTGGTCTGGCCCTCTAAAACCATTCCAATTTCTCATGTGGCCCCATGGGAAAATTAATTGCCCACCCCTGGTCTAAAGGAAACTTACAAATAAAATTTAATCTATAGAATCTGTTCCTACTAAAGTCAAGCACCAGGCAAGGAAAATCCTAAAGTAAAACAGTCTGGTCATTATTAATCTACATTGTTATAAAATTCAAATCTTCACCATATAATAGAAAATAATAAGCTTTCCACCAACCTTCTGATGGTTTCTCCTCCAATATCCAAGTATTCTATGTCCATTTTTCCTCCCTCTTCCTCCTCCTCCTTTTTCTCCTCATATTTGTCCCTTTTGAATAAACATGATAAAACATAGGTAAATAACTCTAAAAAGTCAATAAGAAACCAAGAACAAAACAACCTAAACTACAACTATATAGTGAATCCACCCTTGGCCGGGTCTCCTTCACAGGATGCTCTATAAGTCTATAACGGAGAATGCAGGTCCAGTTATCATCATAATTGGTCAAGCGTAAACATACAAAAAATTTTATCTATAAAAACTGTTTCTACCAAAACTCAAGTACCATAAAGTGTAGATCCAATAGTGAAACAGTCTGGTCATCCCTAATCTACAATATTCTGCACCTTCTATAAACTTACTTTACTGACTCCATACTTGGCCAGGCCTTCTTCACGGGATGTTCTATGGGCCTATAATGGAGAATGCAGGTAAAGTTGCAATTATAATTGGTCAAGTGGAAACTTACAAATAAAGTCTGATCTGTAGAATCTGTTCCTACTGAACTCAAGCACTATAAAATGAAAATCCCAAACTGAAACAGTCTGGTCATCATTAATCTACAATGTTATAAAATTCAAATTTTCACCATATAATAGGAAATAATAAGCTTTCCACCAACCTTCTGATGGTTTCTTCTCCAATATCCAGGTATTCTACCTCCATTTCTCCTTCCTCCTCCTCCTTTTTTTCCTCATATTTCTCTCTTTTGAATAAACAGGATAAAACACATAAGGTACAAACCAAGAACAAAACAACCTAAACTACAACTATATAGTTTGGCCGGGTCTCCTTCACAGGATGCTCTACTAAGCCTATAATGGAGAATGCAGGTCCAGTTATCATCATAATTGG
Organism: Eleutherodactylus coqui; assembly: GCF_035609145.1. Taxonomy (NCBI): domain Eukaryota; kingdom Metazoa; phylum Chordata; class Amphibia; order Anura; family Eleutherodactylidae; genus Eleutherodactylus; species Eleutherodactylus coqui. The sequence goes on along the minus strand of NC_089848.1, from coordinate 92,445,182 downwards.
TCAAGCGTAAGCATACAAAAACTTTCATGTATGAAAACTGTTTCTACCAAACTCAAGTACCATAAAATGTAGATCCAATAGTGAAACAGTCTGGTCATCCCTAATCTACAATGTTATACAATGCATATAGTTACAATACAGTAGGAAATAATCTTTTTCACCAACCTGCTGATGGTCTCTTTTCTGATGTTTTCTATATCCAATACTCCCTCCTCCTCTTCCAACTCCACTTCCTCCTCCTCCTCCTCCTCTTCATCTTCCTCCCTTTTGAATAGAAATAAATAAAACATATGTACATTATTCTGAAAGCCTGTAAGAGAACAAGAATAGAACAACCTAAACTACAGCTATATAGTAGACAATAACATATACAGCATTTTCCTCCTACACTTCTATAACTGATCTCCCTCTCGTTGTGAGCGGGGTGTTTTGATTTACGACCATGGAAGAGAAGTCACATTCACCAGCTCTACCCAACCTTCTTATAACTATAAGGCTGGGTTCACACAGGGCGGATTTACCGTGGTTAATTCAGTGCGGAATTTCGCTGCGGCAAATCTGCCTTGGCCGCCAATCCCAGCCATGTTAATGGGATTTGTCAAAAATCTTGTCCACACGGAACGGTCAATCCAAAGCCACCGCGGATTCCCCGGCCGCAGCATGTCTATTTTTTTTTCTGTTGCGGCCGTGCCCTCCTCTATGGGAAAGCATGCGACCAAGCCACTCCAAAACCCGCAGCTGAGTGCTCCGGGCTTTGAAGCTGCGCTTTCCCAGTGGAAATCTAGCGTTTTTTCACTGTGGCAAAACCGCAAGATTTCCACTGGGAATACGACTGGTGGGAACCAAGCCTAACCCTGCTTCCCTGTAGACTTACGGAATCATCTCCACACTTGGCCATAAAGATATTTCGTTATATTTAAATCGCCTACAATAGAAAACAGAAATCTGGTTAGAATCATCAATAATTATGTGACCCTGCAGAGAATACATCTATATGTCACTCAGGCAAATGCATAGGAACAGGGGCGTAACTATAGGGGATGCAGGGGATGCGGTTGCACCCGGGCCCAGGAGCCTTAGGGGGCCCATAAGGCCTCTCTTCTCCATAGAGGGAGCCCAGTACTATGAATAAAGCATTATAGTTGGGGGCCCCATTACAGGTTTTGCATTGGGGCCCAGAAGCTTCAGGTTATGCCTCTGTGCAGCATGGTTTAGGTATGTGTACGGGTACAGAAACAGATAGAGGGGGGGCCCCTGATCAACTTTTGCATCAGGGCCCCTGAGTCTTTAGATGCGCCCCTGCATAGGAATACAATGTAGCATCTCCTCCTCCTATGTTATGATAGATGACACAGAAAGATTGTATTTTATCTAAACATTGGTATCCGCATCAGGCCTGCTCCTATATGACTCAGTAGGGTAATACTAGAGAAATACATGCATTATTATATATGGTAAGTACCGGTATCTTGGCTTGGCCCTCTTTACTCTCCGCATCCATCTGTTATAGGAAGAAACATGACAAATATTATATATACATGTTATAGAAGATACCAGGAATATACATTATACTACTGGCATCAGATATAACAGCCAGTACAGGCAAACACTGGAGCACATAGTGTTATGTCTATTAGGTGATGTAAACCAGATGTTGGAGGTAAAAGTCCCAGTAACAGGGGCCACACAAATTCTATAAGACTCTTTACAATGATTAGTGTTGAGCGAACCAAACCAGTAGAATCCTGTATCGGGTCAAACTGCTAAGATTGTGGTTTAATACAAAGCCAAAGTGAGCTTTTAGCAAAGTTCTACATGAAACATGGTTCTACTGGTTCAATTCATTCAACACTAGTCCTGAACATCAGTGTATAATACTGTCTAAGGGCCACGAAAAGCCCTGTATAACATTCTGAGAGTATTATACAGGGTTTTATGGCTCTCAGACAGTGTTAGTCATCAGTTTTAGGACTTTTGGTGAACTTTTAATTTGGTTTAAACTAATTCAAACCCAACCAAAAGTTTTTCAAAAGTTTTGCAAACCAATTGAACTTTTCAAAACTTTGCTAATCGCTAAAAGTGATATGCATACCTCTCATCTGGGAAATGCTCCTCCTCCTCCAAAACTTTCTTCATCCTAATAGAGAGTAAAGAAAACAATGAGATTTAAACATCAATGACTCCTGGGATTTCTTAAGATACAGACAAAAGTTTATATTAGACAGATATGTGCTTCTAATTTACTAGACCCAACCTGAAGCTAAGACCTTGACCTAAACTGATAGCTGTGAATACCCGCTGTAGTGTACTTATACCCAACCTGTACCCGCACCTCTAGACCTGAACCCAAAGCCTGAGCACCAACACAGCAATCCCAACATCTACTGCCTACATGGGTCACCACCCATCTATGGCTGACATCTTTGGTATCGTTCACATGTGCAGGCTATTAGTATATGCAGTCACTCCTCCCCAATCTGGGCTGGGTTGAGTGGGTGACTGCATATTAGCCTGCCAGGAACAAGCTGCTCCTCCACATATTATTGTCTGGCTGACTACATATCTTCAGGGCTTAAGGCCATTGCGCCTGCCCTGCGGCGATTGTGCCGGTGGCGATTGTGCCTGCCTTATGGCGATCGTGCCTATGGCGACCGTGTCTGCTTTGCAGACCTTCAGGTATTGTATTTTTGGCTTTTTCAGTGAATAAGGATAAAACACATAAGGTACATAATTCTGAAAGTCAATAAGAAACCAAGAACAAAACAACCTAAACTACAACTATATAGTTTGGCCGGGTCTCCTTCACAGGATGCTCTACTAAGCCTATAATGGAGAATGCAGGTCCAGTTATCATCATAATTGGTCAAGTGTAAGCATACAAAAACTTTCATGTATGAAAACTGTTTCTACCCAACTCAAGTACCATAAAATGTAGATCCAATAGTGAAACAGTCTGGTCATCCCTAATCTACAATGTTATACAATGCATATAGTCACAATACAGTAGGAAATAATCTTTTTCACCAACCTGCTGATGGTCTCTTTTCTGATGTTTTCTATATCCATTACTCCCTCCTCCTCTTCCAACTCCACTTCCTCCTCCTCCTCCTCCTCTTCATCTTCCTCCCTTTTGAATAAAAAATAAATAAAACATATGTACATTATTCTGAAAGCCTGTAAGAGAACAAGAATAGAACAACCTAAACTACAGCTACATAGTAGACAATAACATATACAGCATTTTCCTCCTACACTTCTATAACTGATCTCCCTCTCGTTGTGAGCGGGGTGTTTTGATTTACGACCATGGCAGAGAAGTCACATTCACCAGCTCTGCCCAACCTTCTTATAACTATAGGGCTGGGTTCACACAGGGCGGATGTACCGTGGTTAATTCAGTGCGGAATTTCGCTGCGGCAAATCTGCCTTGGCCGCCAATCCCAGCCATGTTAATGGGATTTGTCAAAAATCTTGTCCAGACGGAACGGTCAATCCAAAGCCACCGCGGATTCCCCGGCCGCAGCATGTCTATTTTTTTTTCCGTTGTGGCCGTGCCCTCCTCTATGGAAAAGCATTCGACCAAGCCACTCCAAAACCCGCAGCTGAGTGCTCCGGGCTTTGAAGCTGCGCTTTCCCAGTGGAAATCTAGCGTTTTTTCACTGTGGAAAAACTGCAAGATTTCCACTGGAAATACGACTGGTGGGAACCAAGCCTAACCCTGCTTCCCTGTAGACTTACGGAATCATCTCCACACTTGGCCATAAAGATATTTCGTTATATTTAAATTGCCTACAATAGAAAACAGAAATCTGGTTAGAATCATCAATAATTATGTGACCCTGCAGAGAATACATCTGTGTGTAACTCATCTCTCTCAGGCAAATACATAGGAACAGGGGCATAACTATAGGGGATGCAGGGGATGCGGTTGCACCCGGGCCCAGGAGCATTGGGGGGCCCATGAGGCCTCTCTTCTCCATATAGGGAGCCCAGTACAATGAATAAAGCATTATAGTTGGGGGCCCTGTTACAGGTTTTGCATTGGGGCCCAGAAGCTTCAGGTTATGCCTCTGTGCAGCATGGTTTAGGTATGGGTACGGGTACAGAAACAGATAGAGGGGGGGCCCCTGATCAACTTTTGCATCAGGGCCCCTGAGTCTTTAGATGCGCCCCTGCATAGGAATACAATGTAGCATCTCCTCCTCCTATGTTATGATAGATGACACAGAAAGATTGTATTTTATCTAAACATTGGTATCCACATCAGGCCTGCTCCTATATGACTCAGTAGGGTAATACTAGAGAAATACATGCATTATTATATATGGTAAGTACCGGTATCTTGGCTTGGCCCTCTTTACTCTCCGCATCCATCTGTTATAGGAAGAAACATGACAAATATTATATATACATGTTATAGAAGATACCAGGAATATACATTATACTACTGGCATCAGATATAACAGCCAGTACAGGCAAACACTGGAGCACATAGTGTTATGTCTATCAGGTGATGTAAACCAGATGTTGGAGGTAAAAGTCCCAGTAACAGGGGCCACACAAATTCTATAAGACTCTTTACAATGATTAGTGTTGAGCGAACCAAACTAGTAGAATCCTGTATCGGGTCAAACTGCTAAGATTGTGGTTTAATACAAAGCCAAAGTGAGCTTTTAGCAAAGTTCTACATGAAACATGGTTCTACTGGTTCAATTCATTCAACACTAGTCCTGAACATCAGTGTATAATACTGTCTAAGGGCCACGAAAAGCCCTGTATAACATTCTGACAGTATTATACAGGGTTTTATGGCTCTCAGACAGTGTTAGTCATCAGTTTTAGAACTTCTGGTGAACCTTTGGTTTGGTAAACCCCTTGAGTGGCAGGTTTCCTACCACCCTGTCGTGCCCACCAGGGCAGGTTTTTTAAAATGGTCTAATCATTGAATTTCAACTAATTTTGCAGTTGCGTCTCAAGAGCCATAACTTTTTCATTTTTCCATTGACATGGCCATATAAGGGCTTGTTTTTTGCGGGACAAGTTGTGATTTTTTAAACAGGGGGGAGGAAAAACAGAAATGTGGAAAAAAGAAAAAAGGGGCCATGTCATTAAGGGGTTAAATAATGTATTAACTTCCTTCTCTGGGTCATTACGACGCACATGGATACCACATGTGTGATTGTATTTTTGATTTTTTACAAAGTAAAGGGAGACAAGTGTTTTTTTAATTTTTTTAATAATTTTTTTACTTTTTTTTTTTTTAATTTTTTTAAAAATTTTTATTTTTTTTTGTCCATTTAGGGGACTTCCACAGGGACCCATCAGGACCCCTGATCACATTCCAGGGGTCCGATGGTGACAGCCCTTTACATGCTGCAGTGACAGCCCTTTACATGCTGCAGTCACATAGACTGCAGCATGTAAAGGGTTAACACAGCAGAGATCGGAGGTTTTCTCTGATCTCTGCTGTAAGAGCTAGTACCTAGCTGTCCTCTGACAGCCAAGCACCAAGCTCTCCCTGCCACAGAGACCATCGGCTTGCTTCTGACAAGCCGATGGTCTCTAGGGCAACCTGTAAACAAAGCAAGGAGATTGCCGACATGTCGGCAATATCTTCTGCTGGTTTTTCAAAGCCCTTGCTTTGTTCTCTGTGGGACTGTGCAGGCAGAGCACAATGTCACAGCTTGTGGCATTGTGCTCTGCAGCTCCCATAGTGATACATAGCCCGGAAATCTTCCGGGCTATGTTGCTATGAGCAGTCGAGCTCGTTACGGAACTTTTCCGGGCGTGCCACTCAAGGGGTTAAACGAATTCAAACAGAACCAAATGTTTTTCAAAAGTTTTGCAAACCAATTGAACTTATCAAAACTTTGCTAATGGCTAAAAGTGATATGCATACCTCTCATCAGGGAAATGCTCCTCCTCCTCCAAAACTTTCTTCATCCTAATAGAGAGTAAAGAAAACAATGAGATTTAAACATCAGTGACTCCTGGGATTTCTTAAGATACAGACAAAAGTTTATATTAGACAGATATGTGCTTCTAATTTACTAGACCCAACGTGAAGCTAAGACCTTGACCTAAACTGATAGCTGTGAATACCCGCTGTAGTGTACTTATACCCAACCTGTACCCACACCTCTAGACCTGAACCCAAAGCCTGAGCACTAACCCATCATTCCCAACATGTACTGCCTACATAGTCAGAATAGTGAGGATGAGCTCAGGGTATGAGAGATTTCAAGGCATCATAAGGGAAATTGAACTTACCTAAAAATTTGCAAAACACTCTCCACGACTACCAAAACTAGAGGGGGACAAAGAAGAATGAGCAGAGATGAGATTATAGTATTTCCTGATAAGTATCTATGATACATTTATAGGATGGAGAGAGGTGAGAGCGGAGAAGAGCTGGACTCACATAGAGGAGGCATATAGGAAGAGGGGCGAAATAATGGGGGACACTAGGAGATCCTGAGAGAGCAGACTTACCTCCACAACGACTACAACACTCTACAGAATGTTAGCGCTGCGGCTCCTTATATACCGCGTGCAACGTCATAATGACCGCAGCCAGGCCGACCATCTCAACATTCCGCGGCCACACCTGGAAGCATGAGCTGTTATTTAAAGGGACAGTACGAGGCCGCACAGCCAATCCAATGCAATGTAGATGAAATGGGAAATTTCTTCCATCTGACACCTGATATATAATATTCTGGGGTCATTTTTTGCATAATATATACATGTACATACATATAGCCATAGACACACACACATCTGTACACAAATACGGCATATACTGTAAATATACAGGTACACATACAGACATATACTGTGTATATATTTAAATATATGCAGTAGGCGTGAATACATATATCTAAATATATAGACAAATCCATGCACATCAGTATTGTATACAAGGTTATTACATATAATCTTTCTGATCAGAACCCTCATAACTCACGTTTTTTGACACTCCGATATATAAATTTTATATCAATGGGATCAAACTCAAAAATGTTCATTTAGCAGAACTGTCTGACAGTAAGACATCCTTGTTGCCCATAGCAACCAATTACAACGCAGCTTTCATTTCTCAGTCTGCTGGGGTACGATGAAAGCTGCGCTGTGATTGGTTGCTATGGGCAACAAGGACGTCTTACTGTTAGACAGTTTTGCTAAAGGAGGCCCTAAAAGTTTTATTCTGCCATTGTTGTCGCTATGGGGATATGAGACATTCTTCCTGTGAGAGTCTGCAAACTGTAATGGAGAGCGATGGTTTCATGGAGTCCTTAGTATTTAGTGATGAATCCGCCTTCCACCTTTCGGGAACGTAATGTCAGAATTTGGGGAGGGGAAACCCACTGGTCTACATGGAGCGATTAATGCGCGACTCCAAGGTGAATGTATTTTGTGTTATAACCTGTATGAAAGTGTCCGGCCTCTTCTTATTCCATGGGGAAACAATCCTGGGGATTTCGTATCTGGACACTACAGATATGGCTTCTGCCGCAGATGGATCAGAAAATCCCAGGTTTCATCTACCAAAATGATGCCCCCCCCCAAGTCAGAAGTGAGTTCAGTAGGCGACAACCAGACAGATGGATTGGCCATGATCTTCTTCCTTGGCCTCCCTGTTCCCCGGACTTTATGTTTTGTGATATATTTTTTATGGGGGAGTATTAGAGTTTACAGGCCCCCCTTACCACCCACCATGTATGATCTCCATTGCCTCAGTCAGTTGTGATCCGCTAAAACATGTATGGCAGCAACTTAACTACAGGCTCCATGTGTGTCCAGTGGTCAGGGGTCTCCCTATAGGATGCTGCATCCTATAGGGAAGATTAATTGCTAATTGGTGGAGGTTCCATCGTTGAGACCCCACAATGACAGGATTACAGCGGCAACATGTTGCAAAGTATGAGCAGTGAAGAAAATAGCACATATGCACCTCCACTCCATCCACTTTAATGAGACCACTGGAGATAGCCACGTTCAAGCACTGCCACTATTAGTGCACATACACTTTAGGACGCGTCGGGGCTGCATTCTTAGGAATGGGGAAGCAAGTAGTCTTACACCCACCAATCAGCAAGCCACCCCTTAGGCTTCATGTCCACGGGCAAATTAAGAATTACAACCCGCAGAGTTTTTCCCGCACGCGGATCCACGCCCCATAGGGATGCATTAGACACCCGCAGGTAGTTAAATACCTGCGGATGTCATTTTTCCCTGCAGGCGCAGGTCCCGCGTGCAAGAAAAAAAATGGACATGCTCCATTCTAGTGCGGGTCTCCCGCAGGCTGGAAGCCGTCCGTATCCGCAGGAGACCCGCAGCTGAATTAAAGGGGTTCTGACACAAATAATGTTTTTATGGTTTAGCAGCCATTGTTCCCTGGTGTGCCTAATGGACCCAGGGAAGCCATGGGTTAATGGCTGCTAAAGCATAAAAAGATAACACTTACCTGTTCTCCTGTTGTTGTTGACATCGGGGGGTCATCTCCCGGCAGCATATTAGCACTTTCTGCTTAGGTTAAGCAGCCTGACTAGAGCCACCTGATTGGTGCACGCTGTGCAGTCACGTGGTGCCGAAGAGCCAACCAGGTGGCTCTAATCAGCAGCGCTGCTTAACCTAAGCAGAAAGTGCTAGTATGCCTCCCGGCAGGCAGTCTTCTTCCTCCAGCAGCCGCGCCGCTCCGGGATCGCGCGCATGCGCAGTGGAGAGGTGCCCTCTGACAGGAGTCAGGACGGGCCGCATCTCCACTGCGCATGCTCAGCACTCCGGAGTTCAGCAGGACGGACGGGCCGCCCACAGCAAGCACTGTGCGGTCCGTCCGTTCACCTCGGAAGTGCCTGACGGACGGACCAGAGCAGGAAGCGGTCTTTTTGACCGCTCCTGCTCTGCTTTAAAGGCACAGAAGAAGATGCCGGCTGGAGGGGACATGCCTGGCGATCGGGCCAGGCCAGGCAAGGTGAGTACAATTTTTTTTTTTTCATGTCAGAACCCCTTTAAACTCACCTGCTCCGGACGGTACGGGTCTTCCCTTCTTCGCGGCTGGATCTTCTTTCTTCGGCCCGGTGGATGTGCCTGGCGAATGCGCGTTGCACGCAGCCGGCGTGCCGAGCACATACGCCGGGCCGTAGAAAGAAGATCCGGCCGTGACGGAGAGAAGATCAGGCCGCGAAGAAGGGAAGATCCGGAGCGGGCGAGAGGTGAGTAATTGTTATTTTCAGCCCTCATGTCCGCGGGGCAGGAGGGACCCGCTGCGGATTCTCCATGGAGGGCCTGATTTCCCCGTGGACATGAGGCCTGACCCTATGAATTACCTTTGTGGGAAAACTCATTAACGTACATCAACAGATATTGCAAATGCTTAGGATTTTGTATATAGATTTACCCGAATGTTCGCTACCTTTCAGTGGTTTCGTTTTCACTAGCAGTATTCTGGGACGTTAATTGTACGGCCAAGAAAAGAAAGGACCTGTCCCATCCTTCCCGCATGTAGTGCATACATCGTACGGATAAGATCGGGCGGAACCTATCTTCCCATGGCTATCTTCAGACTCCTGCGCTCTGGCATGGAGTTTGAAAAGCTGACGAAGGGTTGAGGCGTGACTACGCTCCCTGCCGGCAAGCGTAGTTGCGCCCACGTCTAAAACCGCCATAACACACAGAAAGGTAGGGGGGGTCCTATCTTTTCTCGTGTGCAGGATTTGCACGAGAATGAACCCATTGAAATCATTAGACTTGTTTTGTCAAGGTTCATGCATACAAAATCATGCGCAAACACGTTTGACTGCTTAAAGGGGTTGTCCCGCGCCGAAACGGGTTTGTTTTTTTTTCAACCCCCCCCCCGTTCGGCGCGAGACAACCCCGATGCAGGGACGTACAGAAAGCTCACCGGAGCGCTTACCTTAATCCCCGCGCTCCGGTGACTTCTATACTTACCTGTGAAGATGGCCGCCGGGATCCTCTGCCTCCGTGGACCGCAGCTCTTCTGTGCGGTCCATTGCCGATTCCAGCCTCCTGATTGGCTGGAATCGGCACGTGACGGGGCGGAGCTACACGGAGCTACACGGAGCCCCATAGAGAACAGGAGAAGACCTGGACTGCGCAAGCGCGGCTAATTTGGCCATCGGAGGGCGAAAATTAGTCGGCACCATGGAGACGAGGACGCCAGCAACGGAGCAGGTAAGTATAAAACTTTTTATAACTTCTGTATGGCTCATAATTAATGCACAATGTATATTACAAAGTGCATTATTATGGCCATACAGAAGTGTATAACCCCACTTGCTGCCGCGGGACAACCCCTTTAAGCGCTTAGACCAAACTTTTCAGATGTCCGTGCTTCTGACCTAAGGGCTTCTTCACACGACCGTATTTGTGCATGTAGGCATGCAGAACACAGAGAATAGAACCCATTGATTTCAATGGGTTTGTTCCCATGAGCGCAATTTTCACCCGCATTTCGCGTGTGCCTAAAAATATAAGACCCGCTCTATCTATCTGCATCTTGCGCAGCAAAGACCCCATAGAAGTCTTTGGCAGGTGCGCAAATAGGCAAGGGAATGCACTGCGCAAAACCTCAAAAAAAGAGCACATCTGCCCTCATTAGGCTAAATAGCCTTTTAATCAATGGAAGGGTGTGTCGTGCGTGTGAACTGGTCCTGTGTGCCCAAAAAGTTCAGTACTATCACAGACCTTGTTCATATGCAAATACATTGCGTTGCGGCGAGTATATTTGCGCACACGGCCGCGTGAAGCCGTCCTAATGCAGAATTTCTGATTATTATAGGTTTTTTAAGGAATTGTCAATTTGACCTTCTGCACCAAAATCTACTCCACCTGCAGCCTAACATTAGAATATCCCTTTCTCAGCCTCGCATTACACTGTTAGTTTGTATAATAGGGCACAATTTGCTGTTTTTTTTTGCCAATACTCCATTTAGATTTTTTTCAAGAGCCGTAAAGAAACCATTTTGGAGATTTATTATGGCTGCCTGTGACATTTTCTCAGATATATGCACTTTTAAGTGAGTTTTAGTTTTGGATATCAAATGGATTTGAGGAAAAGATTGTTCAGAGGCTACATTTCTTCTACAGCCGACGCACACAAGTTGATCGTCAAACTGCATTTTAAAAATATGTCCTTTTAATGACAGAAGGAGAGGAGCTTTAAAATCAATAACTCTACTTAATGCGACTTTAAAGTCTATAGCAAAAAAAAGTTCCGAAAATGACTGCGACCGCAAAGTATCTCATGATGGAAATTTCAAATGACTATTACATGAAGAAAATGAAGTAAATCCTGGAAGAGTCAGCTCTCCCAATGAGAAGCGAATAAAGAAAGATAGCCGCTCCAAGATTTCAGATTACAAATGCAGCAAGGCTTATCTTGAAGATTGCGGTGCGCTACGTAGTTATCTTAGCACCTACGCTGATTGCGTACCCAGCAGTCATTAGAAAGTGATGACTATGCAAGTAGCGTAGTGATCGATAGTGATTAAGCCTTTGCAATCCAATTTTGGATTCAGGGTTTCCTAGGGGACTTTCTCTTTCTGCCATTATACAATGGCGCCATCTGCTGGCTAGAGCCAGTATTGCGGCATGGGATATACTGGAGAGGCCCCCCGACAACAGAATGACTGGTGCACTGGATCACGGCGCCCAGGGAGGTCACAAAGACCGGGACTCCTCTGTGCGGCCTCCTTGCAGCCCGGGCAATAGGGCGGGCACGGAGACCCCCAGAGCTGCAGGGCCTGACACAGATCATTGCAGGAGATAGTGCACCTTGCTATTTATGGTGAATTGCATTGTTATAAAGTATTTATGGAAAATCAAGTATGGCACTGAACTTTTACAGATATGAAAAAGCAAAGAGCGAAAGACATCTATGTGGAAACCTCTGAAGAGGCAAATTGTACTTTTTTGCATACGCAGGACCTGTTCACAAGCACATGCAACATCTCCCTTGGTCTGATTTAAAAAGCTATTCAGCCTAACGAGGTCCAGATGTGTTCTTTTCCCCACGTTTTTAAGCTTTATTTCCCACATTTGCTTGTGGATTGTGTGCATTTTTGCACACCCACCATAGACTTCTATGGGGTCCTTAGGTGCATAAGTGGGAATAAGCCCATTGAAATTTATGCACGCAAATACACCCATATGAAGGAACCCAAAGAATGCAGAGCTCCTGCACAGTGGGGGGCTCTATGGGAATTCTCTGCAAGGATTTTTAACCCTTTCCAATCCACTGTCTGACGTCTGAAGACATTCTGATTGAAGGCTGTACAGCTCCGATGTCAAAAGACGTCCGGCAGGGTATTCTTACTGTATATTACTGGCCGCTCTGTTGTCGGGGGCCTTTCCAGCATGTCCCATACTGCAGTACTGGCTTTAGCCAGCAGATGGCGCCATTGTATAATGGCAGAAAGAGAAAGCCCCCTAGGAAAACCCTGAATCCAAAATTGGATTGCAAAGGGTTGAAAGGTCCTTGCAGAGATAGATAAGGACTGCCTGGACTGTATGGCCAGTACTGAAGTGGTTAAGAACTTTTTCCAAAGTTCGCCAAAACATGGTCAATAAACAAAGCCAAGGATTAACACAAGACTTGCCAAAGCGGTCTAGATTTAAGACAGTAATAATAATTCCCCCCCCCCCCCTCCTCGCCAATGTATTCATTTTTTCCTGAAGCGTCCTTTTAAATCTGCCAGCTATTTGCACACTCTGATACTTTCAATTCTTCAGCTGCTCTTCATTTAGGCAAGATCTTTTTTTAAACTAAATATAATTATAACCTGTTTAAGTGATCAGTGAGGATAATGTATTCATTTATTCACCAAGCCGAACATCTTTTTTTTTTTTTCAGGCCTCACATCACAATCAGACTCTGGCGTTTACCGTAATTTATGGTGTCACTCAAACTGAAAACAGCATTATAATTTTGACAGCGTGACACGAGTGAGTGAGGAGTGTTCAGCGGAGGACGAGTGACAGTCGGACAAGGATTCCTTTAATACCTCTTAATTGTTTTGATTTCTTTGGTTTTCGCCAGATTGACAATTTTTACGAGTTACACACAAAAAAAAAAAAGATATTTATAGTTATAATTGACAAATGTCTTGAGAACGCGATGTCTGAGTTAATTCAAAGAGAGACGTTCCATGCTTATTAAAAGGATGTATTAAATTCCCCTGTTAAGAAAAGTACAGAGTAATGCTTTTTAGGTTTACTGACACCAAAAAAAGTTTTTACTGCCTGAAGAATATTATAACATGGGGCTTGTTTGGAGCAAGTCTTGGTTTTTGAAAATGCAATTTTGCTACTGGGAGCCTATCTTAAAGGGTTTTTTCACTTTCAACTATTCCTCTGGATATAGCGGTCTCTTGACAATTCGATTACCACAAAGTGCTCCCCTATTGGAATCCCCAGAGATCAGATGTAGTCTGTGGGGAAAGCTGACAGTAAAAGAGTTTAATTTCTCTTAAGTGCCACAACAGGACAAATAAAGCATTATATGCAGTACTGAAGGGTCTATGAGGTCTTCCAGAGTTGAAGACTCTTTTTGTAGTCACTTTGGCTAAGAGAGAAGGATCCTGAACCCCCCCCACCCACCAAGCAACACCACTATTTGTATTTTCTTCTTCAAAAGACCCTCTGGTTTCAGGAGGAGTGCAAAAACATAAAACTGTTGGTTCGGCACAGCAGTCCTAAAATAATTTGAATAATCAGAAGGACCAGATGGAAATTGCTCCTTTAATTGATAAAGCAGACAACCGGTATTGGAAAACGCGTTTTGGGGTAAAAACCCTTCATCAGTTCAGCTGGATTAAATACTAAAACAGTTGGAGACCCGAGCAGGGAGAGGTAAATAACTCCTGCTAGCCCCTTTTTCCTATACTCTACACCGGTATCCCAGCATCATCCTCCACAGTTGGGACCACTCCCTGCTCAGGTCTCCGACTGTTTTTGGGTTTAATTCAGTTGAACTGATGAAGGGGTTTTGGCCAAAATGCGTTTTCCAATATCAGTTGTCTATCTAATCAGTCTGGTTATTCAAATAATTTTTGAAAAGGTGCACCGAGTCACCAGTTTTCGCCCTCCTCCATAGACTCACACTCACTTAGGTGGTGAGTCCTCTGGTTGGCAGCACCTCCAGAATGTCCTGCACACTCCAAACCTTCACGGCCCTTGCCTCTATTTTGGGCCACTCATTTCCTATGGGTTTTACTCCACCCCCCTTTTTCTTTTTGTTTTTCCATTCCGTCTTTGGTTTCAGGACATAATTCTGTCCTTGGACCACAGGGTTTGGTGGTATAATACTTACATTTGAAATTTTCTGTCTAGCTAATGCACACTGTGCACTGCTCTTTGGTTGACCACTGCTGATCACACAGGGGGGGAGCACTGGCCAATCAGAGAGCAGGTATAGTGCACTGGTTATCCAACACTACCACGGCACTGTAGGGATTAGGTAGTTTAAATATTGTGTTGACCATCTTGGATGGTCGAAAATCGGACAGGCAGAATGGATGGACAGTAGAGATGAGCGAGCATACTCGCTAAGGGCAGTTACTCGATCGAGCATTGTCCTTAGCGAGTATCTCCCCGCTTGGAAGAAAAGGTTCGGCTGCCGGCGCGGGTGACAGGTGAGTTGCAGCCATGAGCAGGGGGGAGAGAGGGAGAGAGAGATCTCCCATCCGTTCCTCCCCGCTCTCCCCCCGCCGCTCCCTGCCCGCAGCCAAATCTTTGCTCCCGAGTGAGCAGGTACTCGCTAAGGGCAATGCTCGATCGAGAAATTGCCCTTAGCGAGTATGCTCGCTCATCTCTAATGGACAGCAAAAAGGAAATTCTGAAAATGGAAAAAAAGGGCCGCGTCCTTAAGGCGTTAAAAAAGTAGTGAGGCCAACGCAGAAAGAAGTAAAGTCACAAGTTTTTGTGCAGATACCTGATTTTTAAAGTTAGAAACTGGCGTAAAACATTTTATGAATGTCTCTTTTATATATTTTTTAATCAGATCATTTTTATTGAAATTATATTTTTGAATACAAATACCCCTTAATTTCATAACATGCGTGCATGCATAAATATAATATACCTTAAACATATCATTACCCCACCCAAACAATGCAATCAGTCCTAATTATATTTAAGCAAATCATAATCACCCACATTCACAACAATAAAAAATATAATTAGGCATACACAAAAAAAGGAAAAAAAAAGAAAAACCCAACTCGTCTCCAACCTCTCACCTCTCTCCCTCATCCCCTCCAAATCCCATCAGCTTTTCTACTATACCTACTTAAATAAAAAAAAATCCTAAAATCCTGCAGTTTTCACCCTAGCCACTAAACCTGATATTGGTATAGCATTTCCTGTTCTGCAGAAAAAGCTTTTCAGTGGTCATCTCATTATCATCCTAGGCAGGATTACAATGCAAATAAACGCTTCTATATAGATAACACAAGATCCACCATTCACAGTAGGTGATGTCACAGCTTACCTCCTCCCCTTCCCAACACAGGTCAGGGAGCATGTCTAGACCATAGAAGACAATGGGTCAGCTCTTGCCCATTCTGCAAATAGCCCAGGAAGCTGCTATAAAGCATGTCTCTGCCGCAAAAACAAGATGGTCGCCCTCATAGTCATGTATAGACTATAGGACAAAAAAATCTACAATTAGAAAATAAGAACAGATTAATAATGGAAAATACTTCATTATCTGAGATTTCACAAGTCTGATGTAGTTGAGATCTAATAACTCCATGATCTACGTGTCTCTTGTGTTAATAAGCAAGAAGAAGTATATAAGTTTTCCAGTTCTCTGTGCGGCTCATGTGATAGGTCAGCATATTGATGATTACTTATGTGCTCCTTCTGTGCGTCTGACTTATCAGGATGTGGCAGCCATAAGAAAGATGTCACTCTTAATGCGGATTAAGCCAACAGTTGTCAGCCAGAGGATAGACATCATTGAGGACAGGTCAAAGAGTTGCAGATGGCAGGACAATGGCTTCATAATCAATAAGCTCTATCTCAGAAATGCAATTTACTCATAAACTAGTTTGGCTTTTCGTGGACAGTTCTCCAAGTTTATGATGAAGATAGAACAACAATATTCTCAAATGTGACTCCGATATCTGGAGGTCATTAGGAAAAATTATCTATATAGCTTGTCATTAATTCAATTTAACCTTCGTCTTTGAGACTCGTCAAACACACATTGACTTGATTCTATTACTACATATTACTGTTTCTTCAAAAGGAATATACATCTCCTAGTAGATCCATCGAATCTTCATGAGTGGAGCTCATGAGCATCTTGCTGCTGAATGATCCATGCTTGGGTCATGCACAGAGAAGAATTGGACCAGGGTTGGCCATCAGCAGCCAGTTCAGCCATATACTGTAGCTGAGCTGGGGCAGCAATCACAAAATTGAGACTGATAGTGACAGAAACCCTGTAAAACGAAGACCAAAAAGGCATCATTTTCACACATTGAACAGTATGGTTCCATCCCAGTCCTGTCCAGGCTCCCGTCCCTAAGTAGTTTTTTTGCATAGAAGACATAAACCACTGACAGAATCACCACTGGATGTAAAGTCGTATCATGAAAGTAGTCTGACTGAGACGGTCACTGTCTAAAGGGTATTCTGGGACTTTACTGATGACCTATCCTCAGGACAGGGCATTAATAGTTGAATGATGGGGGTCCACTACTTGAGATAACTGATGATTAGGTGATCACTTAGCCCTCTGTCAGTGCAACTGGTCAGACGTCATGCATGTTGATCAGTGCCGGAAGTGTATTACCTGGCTTCACTCCTATTGAAATATTAATAAAAATAATAATCTTTATTTATATAATGCCAACAAATTCCCCAGCACTTACAAAAACAGGGGAATACAGAAAGACAAAAGAACAAAAATACAAAAACCACGGTCACACAGTAATCAGTTGATGGAGACAGTAGGGGTGAGGGTCCTGCTCCACCGAGCTTACATGCTACAAATAATGGGGTGATACAGAAGGTAAAAGGCCTGGAGATGTGCACGGTATGATGGGGTGGAGAGTGTGGGATGCTATACACATAAACAATGGTCAGACATTAAGCTGTGTGGAGGCTGAATCGGTGTGGCTGCCGGGACAGGGAGCACGTTGTCAGGCGAAGTACAAAGGGGTTTGGTTTAGGAGATATGGTATGCCTTCCTGAAGAGGTGCATTTTTAGAGCACATCTTAAGTTTCATGAATCAGGGATTGCGTGGATAGTTTTGGGTAGTGCGTTCCAGAGGACTGGTGCTGCTCTGGAGAAGTCTTGGAGGCGGAAATGAGAGGTTTGAATTAATGTGGCACTGATTTCGTTAGCAGAGCGTAGGGCCTGGGCTGGGTGGAGGATTGAGATGAGGCAGGCAATGCTATGGAGAGCGATATGGACGAAGGTAGTGAGTTTAAATTGAATTCTGTATTTGACTGGCAGCCAGTGCAGTGACCGGCACAGGGGTGAGGGGTCCGAGTAGTGACTGGACAGGAAGATGAGCCTGGCTGCCACATTCACCATGGATTGGAGGGGGTAGAGTCTGGAGCAGGGGAGGCTGATCAGCAGCGAGTTGCAATAATCGAGGCGAGAGTGGATGAGGGCAACGGTGAGTGTTTTTAGTGTGTCCACGGTAAGAAAAGGGCAGATTCTGTTGATGTTCTTAAGGTGCAGTTGACATGTTGGGGCCACAGATTGGATGGGGGGGGGGGGGGGGTAAAGGAAAGATCAGAGTCGAATATGACCCCAAGGCAGTGGGCGTGCTGCTTGGGAGTTGTAGTGCCGCACACTGAGATGGAGATGTCAGGATGAGGTCAGTTAGTAGAGGGCGGAAACACCAGTAGGTCAGTTTTTGAAAGGGTCAGTTTTAGGTAGAGAGAGGACATAGTGCTAGAGACGATGATGTTTTGGAGGAAAGGTGCAGAGATGTCACGGGAAGAGGTGTATAACTGGGTATCATCAGTGTAGAGGTGTTATTAGAGGCCAAATCTCCTGAATGCTTGTCCAACAGGGCCTGTGTAGATGGAGAAAAGGAGGGGGCCAAGGACCGAGCCTTGGGGGATCCCAACAGCAATGGGAAGAGGGAGGGGGAGTTAGAGCCAGTAAAAGAGACACTGAATGAGCGGTCAGATAGATAGGAGGAGAACCAGGAGAGAGCAGTGTCCTTTAGGCCAATGGAGAGAAGCATACTGAGGAGGAGTTTGTGGTCAACAGTGTCAAATGCAGCGGAGAGATCGAGGAGGATCAATAGAGAGTAGTCACCCCTTGATTTGGCAGCCAGGAAGTCGTTTGACACCTTTGTAAGGGCGGTTTTTGTTGAGTGTTGGGGGCGGAAGATGGACTGTAGGGGGTCGAGAAGAGAGTTTTCTGATAGATGGCTTATAAGGCGGTAGTAAACCAGGCCTTCTAATAGTTTGGAGATGAAGGGGAGGTTGGAAATGGGTTGGTAAAATCTATGGCATCAACACTTCCTATTACACAGCCATGAAAAAATTACTATTGAAGCCTGTGATTGGTTGAGTAATCAAATATACAATGAACAGAATGTGACCAGCCGCTGCTTTTTCGAGGTTCTAATCGGCTGGCATCGGAGCTCCCACGCTGGACGGGGCATCACTGCAGAAGGTGAGCATGCATTATTTCTTTATTTTACACTGTTTTAACTCCATAAAAATGTTTTCAAGTTACAGAAAACCCCTTTAATGATCCTAGTAGGGACTGTATGTCAATCGCACCCTGAGGAAATGATGAAAAATTTCCCCAATGTGGTTCTTTAAGCATTATGCATTATGTATGTGCAGCATTCTTAATTAGCCAACTTTATGGAATGATTTGGCCATTACTTGGGACTCAACTATAGTATGCTAATTAGTAAGCACTCTTTGATATGGCTATTTGTACACTGTAGATGAGCAGACCTCCATCCATTAACTACTGATGGCTTATCCAGAGGATAGATCATCAGTAAAAAAAAAAACAGGTTGAAAACCCCATTAACCCCTTAGTGACGGAGCTTTTTTGCTTTTTTCCATTTTCGTTTTTTCCTCCCCCCTTTAAAAAAATCGTAGCTCCTTTATTTATCCATCGACGTCACTGCATGAGGGCTTGTTTTTTGCGGGATGAGTTGTATTTTTCAATGGTGCTAATTATTGTACCATATAATGTACTTAAAAACTTTTTTAAAACTCTAAGCGGAGAGCAATGGAAAAAAAAATAACATTCCACCATCTTTCGGTGCGTCCTGTTTCTACGGCACACAAACTGATACAAAAATGACCAAATAACTTTATTCTATTGGTCAGTACGATTACTACCATACCAAACTTATATAGGTTTTTTTTTTTGCTGTACTACTTGTATTTTTTTTAAGACATTTAATTTAAAAAAAAAAAATTTTCTGTGTGCATTTTCTGTGCGCAATAACTTTTTTAAATTTCTGTCGACATAGTTGTGCCAGGGCTCATTTTGTGCGGTACGTCCTGTCATTTCCATTGGTACCATTTTCGCATACAATTGACTTTTTAATCGCTTTTTATTACATTTTTTCTCGGAGGTAGGGTGACCAAAAAAGTGCATTTCGGGCATTCTTTATTTTTTGTTTTGGACCACGTTCACCGTGCGGGGTAAATAATACATTACTTTGATAAATCGGACTTTTACGGATACAGCGATACCAAACACGTATTTTTGGTTTATTATTTTGATTCTTTAATTGCAAATATGGCAAAAGGTTTTTTTTTAAACTTTTATTACTTTTTTTTTTTTAATAATTACTAAAACTTTATTGATCCTATTTTTACACTTTCTTTCAGTCCCCCTGGGGGACTACAACCAGCGATGCTTTGATCGCTCCTGCAATATGATGTAATGCTATAGCATTATATCATACTGCTTTTTGACAGGCAGTCTATCAAGCCACCCCACGGGGATGGCTTGATAGGCAGTCTGCTAAGGCAGCCCTGGGGCCTTTCAGAAGGCCCCTGGCTGCCATGACATCTGCACGGCTCCCCCGATCTCACGGCAGGGGGGGCCGTACGGCGCTATCTCCCTCCATACACGTCCTGCAACAGCAGAACGTAAAAACACTGTAGGGTCGTCACTAAGGGGTTAAAAGCGATACTGCAATGACATCTTGGTGACAAATCTGGAATATTTCATAAACATAACCATTCCAGACTCGTTGTACATTATTATTATTTTTTATTCAGCAGTCTAAGTCAGAACCTCGGTAATCTTTGTACAGTACAAATAGAAGTTGACTCTCCATCAGACCCCATCATGTATTCTGTAGAGCAGCGGCATAGCTGTTGATGTATTATAATTAAAAATACCGCAATCTTGTCATGTAAGCTTCTACTTCATGAGGATTAGAAAACAAATTATGCAACATCTTTTTTTTTTCCTACTGAATGTTTTGTGCTTCATCAAACTTCTTTGTCTTCATGTATTAAAGCTAATCTTGCATTCGCAAATAGCTACGAGAGGGTGAAGTAGACCAAGTAATTATTCATTGGCTACTGTACAATTATAAATACATGTTGTGTAGAGCATTATTGTTACAATGAAACACGCTGAAGTTACCTCTATTTCCCGGCTATGTTATTATCTCGTCAATGGATACTCAATGTTCTGAGACGGCTCTATCAATGTATTCTTCTGGCCTTTTTACCTTATTATTCCATACGGACACTAAGGACTTGGTTCACATTTATTCATCTCATTTATTTGTTTACAGCTGGAAGTTTCAGAATTCTTTGCGACTTACTAAGTTTTTGTTATCATACTGTAGAATTTTCATTTTTTTTTAACATATGGAGCGGAGCTGGGTTAGTCAGATATAGCAGAGCAAGGTTATTTATTTCCTGTTACTTACATAGCACCAACAAGTTCTGCAGCATTGTACAGAGATTGCCATAATTCAGTTCTTGGCCCATCTCCCATACATAAGGGTCAATTTCATATAATTCCAGTTAAAGAAGTTGTACCAAAAAGGGGGTAACTTGCTGATTAGTGGAGGTTTCACCACTGAAATCCCTTCCAATCTCAAGAACAGGGACACCATGTCCCCCTCTGCCTATCAATGGGGGGGGGGGGGGGCACTTCTCCCCTGTAGGGAAGTCAGAATGAATGGAGTGCTGGCAGAGCATGCACAGTTGGCACTCCATTATTATCAACAGAGCTGACAAATACAAGCTTGCCTCTCGGCTATCTCCGCAGTCTCATTGTAAGTGAATGGAGCATTCAGTTTCCTCCTCGCTGATGGGAGTAAACGTGCAGTGAAGAGGACAGGGCACATGGGACCACTGTTCTCGAGATCGGCGGGGGTCTCGGCAGTGAGACTCCCATTGATCAGAATGGGAGTCTCACCGCTGTGGATAGAGGATAACTTGTAATCTTGGTACAACTCCTTTAAGCTGTTCCCATGTTTTTTGGAGTGTGGGAGGAAGTTAGAAAGCAAAGAGGAAATCCACACAAACTGTAGAAATCACACAAATTCCATGCAGATGTTGCTTTAGGTCGGATTCAAACCGAGTACCCTTGTGCTCAGCACTGAGTCAATGTGCTGCCTATGAATTTGTTACCTTGTGTGGCTTGTAGCTTTACTTAGGACTATTGGTAAAGTGCATTATTTTAGAAAGTTACGATGCGAAGACAACATAACCCTAAGATATTAAAGGTTGAACATCGAACATCCTATTGGATCTGTGGGCAACATGTTATAGAGCAGGAGGAGCTGAGAAGATTCATTATAATATTACAGGTCAATATATAACTTGTAAATTATTGACTGAAATCTCCACTCATTCTTCGGAGCCCAGTGGGTGGAGTGACTCAGAGATTGACAGCCTTTTCTGGCTACTCCTCTTTGTAGACAGAGTTGGACCACCCACTGGACTCCTAATCCCAGAGTGATCAAAAATTAAAATTAATAGCTCATAATATACGCAGAATATTTTTCTAAACAATAATATATCAAGCTCTTGCATGAATGACAATGCTTCCTGGAAAAATGATATGCAAATTAGCAATCCTGCGGGAAGAAAACTGTCTCTTGAGTATCACTTTTTGTAGAAAACAGTTGTTTGTCAATGAGCCGATCTCCTCTTATCACTGCAAACCAACTGGGAAGGGGTACTGTTTCTCTTTTGCCCACCACCACAATGGTGTAGGAAGTCTTACAGGTCAGGCAATCCTCCCTGGGAAAAAGGGTATGCAAATTATACAGGAAACTGTCTTTCTAGTGCCATGAAGGCTGCCCCCCTTTCAGTAAATGTCCAACCCCATAACAAGCCTTGCAACATTACTAAGAATATTAGCCAAACTAGAGTCTCTTCTAAAAGGAAAAAACACTCATCCCTAGTTAACTGTCTTGGTGTTCTTGCCCCTCATTAGTGCAGAAGAATACTGGTCAGCTGGGTGAGATGTTATTAAACTTAGGACTCAGGCGGTTACTGTTTCTCCTTCTGGCACAGGAAGTCTTACAAGAAAGACATTCCTCCTTGGATGAAGGAAAACTGTTTCTCTGGTGCACCTATTGGAGGAAGCAAACACTTGTTTGCCAGTGAGCCCTTTTCTTCTTATCACTGGAACCCTACTGAGAAGGGTGGGACCTAAACCACCTAGGGTTTAGCATGTCTGGTCTCTCATTGCAAACAAAGAAAACTCTTCCACAATAGGCATAGTATAGCTGCAGCATGAGAGACGTCTTGCAGATGGGATTCAGTATCTTCAGAAGCAATTACAATATTTTTACTATGACAGGAGGTAATATTGCAGTGCTGCTCTGATGCTCTTCGATGGGAACTTCTAAAAGAATGCTGTACCCTCTCCTCCATGAGTGGATGTAAAATTGCATCTATACTTTTTAATTGTTATTCATAGACTATTTTTTTCTTATCTTGAAACTTTTTTGTTTACACTTAAAAGAAGAGTCATTGACCATTAAGTAGCATTCATAAATACTGACACAGTAGCCTCTATAACTATTCTAAAGCCATTCACAACATGATGGAAGAAGGTTATTGTCGAGGTCAGGACAGATAGAGCAGAGCCCATCAACTCACTTGGAAGGATGTACAATGTAAATAAGAAAGTTCCTGGCTCAGCAATGATCTGAGACACTTCCAAATTGCTGTCAAAGGGTAGCCCGTGTTTTCCATTAAGTGTTTTTGCATTTGCAGACAACAACCACTTTACTGTATTGTTTGCCGTCTCTTTTGAAGACAGCAGCTTGTATAACAGCAGATTTCTTTTACATCTTGTTTTGTACATATTTTTAAAGAAATTAAAGATATTCCAAAAAATTTGAAGGGGAAACATTCAATTTCTAACGCGTATAATTATGATATTACTTTAGGAAAATGTTTTTAAAAGCATCAGCCACGATGTTTGAGCCCCATAGACTACCTTATGGGGTTCAAAGATAAGAGCGCAGGGGTACAGCTGTGTTTCATACTCACTCCAGCGCTATGTCCCTGCAAATGTAGTTTATGGGGCTCAAAGGTGGTAACAGATGCCCTTTAACCCATATGAAACCTTTGAGTCTCATGCAAAAAATCCCATAGATCATAAAATGTTGGGTGGAAATTCGTCATTTTAAGAGATGCAATAATATAGAGTAGTCCAAACATCCAGCTATAGTGATACCTTGGGTTAGGAGTGCCTCAGCTTACAAGCTTTTTGACTTGAGAGCAGGCTTTCTCCCGAATCTTTGCTTTGATTTTAGAGCAAAAACTTGGGTTACGAGCCTTGCTCTCAATGGAGCTGCCGCTGCTGCCGGTGGCCCCATTGAAAGCAATGACCTGCCTGCAACCCCATGTAGTGATTTTCGGGGAAGGGCTTTAAATATAAGCCATTCCCTGAAAATCACCCATAGCTGTAGTAAAAAATATACTCACCTGTCCGCCGATGCCGGGTCTCAGGCGTCTCTACCCATTGCTTGCTCTTCCTGCATTTTTAATCCCCACCTACTGAAAGGCTTCAGAGCAGTGCGGCTAGACATGCCTGAGCCCCAGCAGACAGGTGAGTACATATATATATATATATATATATATATATAAACTTTTTTTCTACAGCTAGGGATGATTTCAGGGAAGGGCTTATATTTAAAGCCCTTCCCCGAAAATCACTGCAGGGGGTAACGCCATCCCCATTGAAATCAGTGGGAGAGCTTTGCGATCCAGAACGGATTAATGGCTTTTCCATTCATTTCAATGGGGAAACTGGTTTTGAGATAAGAGTGTTTTGGGTTAAGAGCTCTGTCACGGATCGAATTAAACTGTTAACCCAAGGCACCACTGTACTTCCCAAGGACTGCGGTGCACTTACATTATATCCACAGGCAGAAAGTTTGTTACAGAAACGTTTATGACTAGCCTCTTCAAGATCGATTTCTCAGCCCTGTCTTCACTTAGCTGCATAGCTGAACAGGGGTTTTGTACAAAGAATGTACAGAACAGGCTAGTAAAACCTTATGCCAAAATGCTTACAATTGCCTATTCTGCAGATTTGTTAAAGGTGCAGTTACTCTTTCAGCTTTGCTACCACACCTGGTGTCCTAATGTTACACAGTGAAGGGATCCAATGCAACGGCTTCCAGAGCTGAAAAGAACCCAGCCTAAGGGTAAGGCCTCCTTTACACGGGTGACATGGCATCGCTGTGGGAAAATCGCAGCGGTAACGCATCGCTGCATCGTGCGATATCGCGGCAATACCGCAATTTTGTAGCGCTATAAAGTCGCATGTGATGCTACAAAGTCTGAATTTACTTTGTGATCTGAAAGTTTGCAGAAATCACAGCAAAAAATGGTACATTAGAATTGCAGAATTGCCACAGCAGCCCTATAATCCCTGGTATGGCACGTACATTATGGCATTGTATTATGGAGTTATTTTTCCTTAAAGGGTCACTCTGGCCTTTTTTCTTTTCATTATGTAACTTGCCCCCTTAGTCATCTAGTATCACCTTGTTTAGTTATTTCTTTCTAACTGAAACCTCGAGAGTCCTTTCCTCAGATGGGTCATGTGATCTCTACAGTAACTAGTTCAGGTTTATTTCGGTTTATGGTCTTTCAGTTAAGTTAGCTTTGCAGTCAACATAATATTTATCTGATTATATTACATGACCCCTACCACAGAAGTTCTTTAGAGGGGACATAGAAGCTCCTATTGCAGCTTCCAAGGAGTGGCCATCAGGCTAGGAAACAGCGGGGTAGAATTTGGGCCTTATCATGGGGCTCTACTGTCTCCCACCCTGAAGGTAGCTCGGGACCTGTTCAAGTAATCGAGAGCGGCCTATTAAATGGGGGTAACCCAACTGTGGCTTACCTTGAGTCCTTTTGTCACGGGAGACGCCAGTGTTTCGTCCTCTGCAGTGAATTTTTGCTGGTGTAGTAAAGAGTCCACACATACAGAGTTGACTTTTAAAGGCTAAACCAGGAACAATTGGTAAAGCCTGTTTACTTGGAGAATAAACTTGAACAACTTGGAATACAGTCCAACAACAATTTACATCCACCATCAGGATACTGGTGCAGGAGGACTTGTAGTGTGACAGGGAGGAAAATATGGAAGGGCAAATGAATCCACAGGCCAAGTTATCTGAGTGGATCTGTTCCCGGCCACACTTCTTCTCACTCTCTCAAACTCTCTACCGGTACACACTTACTTTCTAGGATAGGCACTCAACGCTGCATGGTGGGCTCTCACAGACTTGTGGTTTCTTCTGGTCCCTAGCATAGAGGCATGGGTAGATGGGGCCCAGGACACACACTGAAGGTGTCTGCGTGCAGACAGGCCCCTCTCTGGATCACTCCCAGTAGAAGACTGACAGAAAGACCAGGCAAGAACACCAATCATGCAACTTGCAACGACATTTAAACAACATGGTACATGACATACAAAAGATATGCATCATATTCACTCACACAGAAGACACTGACAATACATAAGCACAAGACATACATAGATCATTCAGAAATGTCTAGAAAGTTCTGTACACTAACTTCCGTACACTACACTATCATAGTAACTGCTTATGATTAGAAGCTCTTGTCACACAGATATAATGAAGGAGATCACAGCTCACCCTCCTGACTGTATATTTAGCTTATTTAGGTGACCACAGTATTTTCACATCTGGCAGAGATAGTACACACTGTAGCTACTCATATGATGTTGCACTGATCCATCATGGGATTGATAGCACAATACAGTGAGAGAAAAAGCAAAGAGAAATCTCAGCATCAAGATGGTGCCTGATAGGTATCAGACAGAAGACTGTATGCATGGAAGTGACTGCAGTATATATAGGAGAAATCTACAGTGTGACAGATGATCAGGTGAGGGACGTAGGGATAGAAAAATATGTTTTCACTATAGTGGCCATTTAAAATACTGTACCTCCATTATACAACATGCAATGAAGCTGCCAGAATTTTCTTTTTTCTTGATTGATTCCTGTAGAAATTAACAGAAAAAAACTCTTATGACTTTATATGAAGTTAGAGGTATATAGAGGTGCACTGGGGCCACATACAGTGCGATTGAAACTTTAGAGTGAATGTCTACCGTACAAAACCCTGTAGATTTTAGATCTAAAATTCTGTGTTTGTTAATTGCATAATACATTTTATAGAGGGCCAGAGTTCTGTTTTTCCAATTCAAAGCCCCAAATCCCCTGCATAGACGTAGATGTAAACTATAACAGGCTGGCTACCTACAGTTATCACTAGGTAGAGTTTAGAAGCTTACTGAATGAGGTTTATGCCTAGCCTATACTCCCTCTAGTGGTGGCTGGAGGAAGACAGAACTTTATCATTTAAATAATCACTAGTTTCAGCAAATTTTGCGTAAATTGATAGTAGAAGCAAATATAAGAAACTTTGTAATATATCTTACTAGAGTAAAATGCTTCTTCCTCCATTTTTAAGCCATGTCTCCCACACCCCTTTGTCTCCTGCACTGATTTATTAGGCTGCCTGTCCACGGGCGTTGTGGTATCCCACGGTGGATCTACGCCATGGGAACCGCTGCCCGGGAGCCGGAGCTGGCAGATGGATCTCTGCTGTCAGCCTATCTGATAGATAGGCTGACTGCGGAGAATCGCGGCAATTCATAGCGTGCTGCGAATTGCCAGCCGTGAGCAGAGAATCGCAACGATTTTCCGCTCGTGGACGGGGGTGGGGGGGGGCGGCACTTTCTATAGAAAGCGTGCATTGCGTTCCCCGCGGCCGGATTATCACCGCAGGGAACGCAATTCAATAACCCCCGAGGACAGGCAGCCTTACTCTCAATTCACTGCTAAAATCTTATCCACTGCTAAAGTCTTAATAGAAGAGACAGATTATCAGCTCACTGTAGGATCAGGTTACATGCTACCCATAGAAATCTAAGGAGAGGAGCAAGAAGGAGCAGCTGCAGTGTGAGAAAGAAGCAGAGACTCTAGCAAGTGCTTTATCTCACACCTGTGCTGGATTCACAGCTACACTGCTCAGCCCTGCTGTATAATGTCTGCTATGTTGCTGTTACTTATGAGGATGTGCTACAAAGAGATAGAGCTCCTGCTTTCCTATGTGTGCACTGTATGGGCACATCTTGGCAGCAGTCTACACCCACCAGCTCAAGAAAAACTGATACTTAGATATACAGCCTGCAGAGGGAAAAACTGCTGAAAATACAAGACACATGGCACCTTATTCTTGAAAATCACTTGAAACAACAGGTACGCTTTAAGTTTAAACTATTTCTTTACAGTAGATTTAGTGCTTTGCATTGTGGAAAACAGATAAAGATGTGATACAATAAATGAGTGCAGAAGTTTGTATCTAAAAACCGAACTTTAATTCACATTAGGAAATCTATTTTAATGTATGACTTTGTAATGAGGTTGACCATAAAATGCTTGCAGTGGAAAGTGCAACCTCAGTTCAAGGCTTCGGGGTTTTATTGTCTAAGTTCTCCTTCTTTTCTTCTCTTACTCACACCCAATAAATGACTAGATTAACTTTACTGAATAAGGAAAAAGCAGCAACTTTTCCAGTTCAAAAGTAGTATCACATTATGTACTCCGATTTAATGGAGCCGAGTAAATCTTGGTCTTTGTAGCTTATAAATCAGTGCGCTCCTTTCCTTAGAATATTTCTGTTTAGAAAGATAAAATTCTAGTTAAAGCAATCATTGTAAGCTCGGCATTGTCTTGCTAGACTGTAAGAACACTGCAGTGTAAGCAGAAAAGCCTGATTGCTGCATTTGTAAATTAAAGATAACTTTAATCTTCTACTGCAGAGATTTATGAAATATTACTCTGAAATTATGTTTCCTACTCAAGAACAAATTGAGTTTTAGTAGACAAAAGAGTTTCAAAGAAACCTATAGATTACTGTGACCACAGTGCGGGAGGGACTGTGCCCAGGAAAAGTTTGTCAGCTTATGTTATTGGAACATTAAAACATTTAAAGGGGTTGGTGTTTCTTAGTTGACTTTTAAAGGCAATTTGTTGCCACGTCTGTTTAGGCGGGAGGATCTATTTGAAACTTAGTTACCTGCTACATCGTGACTAAGTAATGACCATTGCACTATAGTTATTATAAGAATTGCAACTAGAGATGAGCGAGCATACTCGCTAAGGCAAACTACTCGAGCGAGTAGTGCCTTATGCGAGTACCTGCCCGCTCGTCTCTAAAGATTCGGGTGCCGGCGGGGGGCGGGGAGCGGTGGGAGTGAGCAGGGAGGAGTGGGGGGGGGGAGAGTGAGTGAGAGATCTCCCCCCGTTCCTCCCTGCCTGCAACTTGTCACGTCTGGTGTGACTAGTCTGCACAACCAAAGGTGTGAAGATCTGGACTAGGAAGCGGAATTATAAAGATAGCTGGTTTTATGAATTTTGCACAGACTGGGCTATAACTTTAAAGGGTTGTGTCACGTCCGTGCTGCTCACAAGCATGGACCCAGGGGATGTTCATAACTATAGTAGTAGATAGATATGCAACGAAGAACAGTGCGCATACCAACAGAAATACGTAACCCAGATGAAAAGCCTGTGTGACACCAGAGTGCTACACTCAGCACAGAAACAGGGAACGTACACATTGTAGGAACTGGCCACACACCATGCTATGCTGAACGGTAGCACCACTCCCGGAAGGAGGAAGCCTGGCCCTAACCTAGCAGGGGGGTGAAGGGTCACTGCCTAGAAGAGGAGTATTCGTCTCGACAGAGACGGCCGCACGATCCTCATCCTGGGCCCTGACTGTCCCTGAAAGAACCCCTGGAGAGATGAACTGAACAGCAAAGCAAAATAGAAATGAAAAGCTGAAATGCAACTGAAAAGGAACCACCAGAAACGTATCTGCAAGTAGAAATACACCCGGCATAGAAGAGCTCCAAAATCCAGGGACTCCACTATGGAACAGAATAAACAGCACTAAGCAAAGGGAGGGGTGAAATATATAGCCACTACGCACCAGGGAACTGGCAGAGTGAATTGAAAACTACACTTCCACTCTACTCCCAGGCATGACTAATACAGCATGCATTCATGCAGCAAAGACAGACAGCACCAGCAGTCTCTAAACATGGTGCATTAACCCTTGTCATGCATAACAAGGCAACAGATTTGGTCTGTGCTTAGGCCACTATGCCACAACGCTGTCACGACCGACAAGCCGCAACAGTACCTCCCCTCTGAGGAGGGGCCTCTGGACCCTTAGGTCCTGGTTTACCAGGATTCCACTTGTGATACTTCCTGAATAAACTGTCTGGGTTGACCTGAGCTGCTGGAACTCATGTTCTCTCCTCAGGACCGTACCCACATCAATGCACCAGATACTGCAGCGCGTTCCTGACTTGACGAGAGTCAATGATGCGGCTGACCTCGAACTGCAGATTTCCGTCAACCAGCACTGGCACAGGATGTGACGACCAAAGTCCGGGATTCACCACCTTCTCAAGTAACGACTTATGGAACATATCAGTGATTTTTAGTGATCTAGGAATCTTCAATATGAAGGACACCGGGATAATGCTCTCAACTTTAACTTTTTCAAAAACTTTTTTACAACTTTATGCAATCGCTGTTTTGTACTGGATAACGGCAATTGTGTGACTTGAGGTCACACACCGCAATTCCCCATGACAGCTCCAGGCTATGGGCTATCTCTGGCAGCCGATAGCAGGGGGCTGTCACATGCACAGACCCCGGAGCTTTAGTCCACAGGGCCGGCGTGTTTTTTCGGCCCTGTAGATTAAATCCCAGACACCCAGGATGTGAAAACACGTATGGGTGGTGACTGAGGCGTTAAATACTTTTACTATAAGCCTGATAGGCTGATATGACTAATAGACAGCCTAGTCAGCTTATCAACACTGGATCTGAAGGGAGATGTTACCCTTTCAGTATCCAGAGCTGAATGACTCCGGGTATGTGTCACATGTGATGTGATCCTGGACCAGAGCCCATAACCTGGAAGTTCACTACATAGTTCCTGCGAGATGCTGTACTATTACAGTGAGGTGATGGTACATGGTCAGGAGCTGTGCCAGTGCCAACACTTGTAGGTGCCAGCTGTATTTAACAGTTGACACTCTGCACTAATGACCAGAATAAGGGGTAACTCAAATCACGACCAATCGACCCTCTACAATTCTGCACTGATGCTGACCGCGGCATGTAAGTAACAGATGGAGTGTGGTCCTTCTTTCAACCCACCAACTCCACTATGACATAAACATGGAGTGACAATATGGCCAAACATTGGCTTTTAGGCCTACCACATACAAATGCCTATTAGAACATGAGATTGTTTATCGCTGGGCCTTTTTTGACCCATTATTGCATCATAGCCTTGGCCAATCAAAGGCACTAATGGTCCTTTGGAGAGATCAATATCAAATCAGTGGGGGTATAGTATTCAGCACCCTCTCTGATCAGCTATTTGCAGGAGCATCACAATCGCCACAGCTCCATGCATTGTGTAGTGGCCATGAATGGTACTGCAAACTCAGTTCCATTCAAGTATTAAGCTAGTTCCACTACACAAAAACTCTGGTAAACATCTGATCAGCAGTTGTCCCAGGTGTTGGACCCCCTTTGATCTGATATTGATGACTTATCCTAAGGATATATAAAAAAAATCTCCAGAAATACCCTTTTAAGATTTTCTACCTAGTTGGACAAAGACAGTTGTTCTTATTTTCCAATGAAATGCGCTTCTCACTTGTTTACTAATTATTTATTTCCGGATTGTTGGCAGTTCCCCAGATTTTTCAAGCAATTTTAAAAAGCAGTGTTTTGACAACATGCCAAAATATTTTATGTAATTCTCTTGTTATACCATCTGGTCCAGGAGCTACGATCAACGTAAAACAGCGGAGAAAAATAAATGAAATTTCATAAAACAGATTTTTGTGCTTAATCCTGGTACACTTGTCAGCTTGTATGAATCTCCCTGCAATGAAAATGCAAAGGGCAGGCTTCTCCAAATATTACAGGCACGGTATTCTTGCAATGCAAGCAACTGCATTCAATATAGCATGAAATCTTAAAGGGACCGCACACAGTGATGGGGTAATAATAAGATGATGTTTAGCAGATTTACCAAAGTCTAGAATTTAGTTTTTTTAAACAGTAAAATGGTTTTAGGGCTCCATTACACGAACATAGGGACAAAAATGCTCGCTCCTATGCAACGTATTTGCGCAGTCAACAAGTCTTTTTTGCTTGCATGCCAGCACAAAAACTGCATTTGTGCAGGCACCACTTATTTAAATGGGCGCGGAATCACCCCTGCCCTGATTTAATTGGCTATTAAGCCAAATTAGTCCCTGGTATTATCGAATAATTCGATTTGTGCAGTTCATTGTGCAATTTCATTCGAACCAGGTGCGCATTTCCGTACTCCCATAGACTCCTATAGTGCCTTGGGTGCGCAAATGTGAACAAAAATAGAGCAATAGTTGATCATGGTGCTCCGCTGCTCAGCATCTCTGCCAATCAGCTTATCCTCTGATCCGCCGTCAGTGCAGCGGGGTTAGAAGTCTGCATCAGTGGTCAGAGGCAAAAATGGAATAAAAGGCATTGCTCCTATTGAAATCTAGGGATGTGGTGATGGCGAATTAAAAGAGCATAAGGGGAGCCTGGATGCCTTTTTTGAGTGTAACAATATTGCATGTTACAGTCACTAATTACTTTAGAAGAATCAGTAATTTGGGGATTATTCCGATTGCCAGCCTTGGAATCAGGAAACAAAAAAATATTTCTATTAAATGAGAAAAATTGGCTTGTACCTCATTGATGTTTTTTTTTGCTTACCACTGGATCAGCACTGGGGGTGTAATAGGCTGAACTATATGGACATATTATCTGTTTTCAGCCCAACATACTATGTTAAGAGAGTGAAGCCTTCTATTACACTTCTGACTTTGACCACCAATGCAGATATTCAGTCCTGCTACACTGACAGCGAGCTGGAAGATCAGCTGATTGGCGTAGATTTTGAGCAGTGGACTCCAACCGCTTAAGGGCTCAGTCAGACAGGGATTTTTTTGCTGTGCATGTTTTGCGCAAAACGCATGCGCACCAAAAGTCTCATGACCGAAGCCAGCGTCACGTTGAAAAAACACACTTGGCTGTGTTCAAAATTCCCACATAAACTGAGCTGCCCGCTATCCCCTGCTCCCCACGGGGATGAAGAAATCCTCTGCCACAGCTGTCACAGCTGTGGCAGAGGAGCGCAATGCTAACCCATTGAATTCAATGGAGCCAGTGCTACAGCCAGCTCCATTGAAAGCAGTGAGATGCTGGCAACCCCTGCAGTGATTTTCGGGGAAGGGCTTTAAATATAAGCCCTTCCCTGAAAATCATCCCAAGAAGGTGTAAAAAATAAAATATATATATATACTCACCTCTCCGCAGCTGCTGGGGCTCAGGCGCCTCCAGCTGGGTCTTCTCCCTGAACTGCTCTGAATCTCCTTCAGCAGGCAGGGATTTAAAATCCCCGCCTGCTGAAAGGGTTGTATCAGATTGGCTGAGCACTCAGCCAATCACAGGACATGTAACTGATGCCATTGAAAAGCATTGGTTCTAATAGATGTGGATTGCAACAGCAAAAAAACGCCCATCCGACTTAGCCCTAATGGTATAGAATATACTTACCCTTAGCGTAGTTATCTGTCTTAGATAACTTTTTTTCAAATAGCCTGCAAGAAAATTCCAAAACAGTTGGAGGTCCCCAATTCTGGAGCTTTGCTCATTAGCCAAAGCAGAAAAGGACTCAAAAGGAACTCTCTGTCTGTAGGACCCAGCATCTACATTTACTCCATTCAAAGGCCTTTCATTTCATGTGTAGATGCACTGCAGGGGACACGAATACTTGCTATCGGGTTCCCCCACAGATTACTGATTGCTTAGCATTAGGAGACCTTTCTGACAAAAAGGGCTTGCACAAAGTTTGAGATTAGACTTTCCCCAGAAATAGCACCATTCTTGTCCATGGATTGTGTCTGTTTTTGCAGCTCCGTTCCATTTATTGTAATGGGGCTAAGCTGCAATATCATACACAACCCATTGACAATAGTGGTGCTGTTTCTAGAAAAAAAATAACTTTTTTTCTGATATCATAACCCCCCTCCCCTTCCTCATTAAAGGGGGTTTCCAGCTCTGAACTATTGGCCTGGAATGGTACTGCAGGCAAAGTTATTATTCAAGTGAATGTACCATTCCAAGTCACTATGTTGTGCACACTGTACATAGCTGTGTATTTCAAGCACATATCAGCTCTGTTCAGTATTACACTGCTACTAGCCAACAATAGATTGGCAGTGGTCCCGGATGGCGGACCCCTGATGATCAACTATTGATGGCCTATCCTAAGCTGGAAACCCCCTTTAGGGGTGCATTCAGACGAGCGTGGTTTACACGCTGCTACAGCAACATGTAAACCACGCTGCTGACACACAGGAATTCTGCGGTGAATGAGCTGCTCTGTGCTTCACGAAGCAGCCCGTTCACATGTCCATTGCGAGCAGAGTGCTGCTGTGACTCCCATAGGAGCCTGTGGTTAGCACCATGGACAGCACCTTAGCATGGAGCTGACAGACTAGTCAACACTCGCTGTCCTATCTTTTTTATCAGAGCAGATTCTGCTCAAAGAGCTCTGTGTGAGCACTTCCATAGCAATGTATTGTTTGCTACAGAAGCGTGGTTTACATGTTGCTGTAGCAGGGTGTAAACCACGCTCGTCTGAATGTACCCGAAGTGCATTGTTCATCATTATTCAGGTCCTGCTACAAACACCTATCCTTCCGTCCACCCAGGATCCTTATCCGGTGACCAAACTGATAGGACCAAAACTAAAATAAACCAATCCAGGATCATCCCATTAATTTGGCTTTTTAATAAATTCTACAAGTCATCATAAATCCCCACTACTAGCATTCTTAGGGCTTAGTCACACGGGCGCATCAGCACCCGTTCATGGGCGCCGGTGCACCCGTGTGACTGAGCCCTTACTGCAGGAAGAAGACGGCCGTACTTCAGGACAGAAGACTCCCCCGCAGCGCAGAAGAAAGAACACATGACCGGCGATGAAGCCGGTCATATGTTCTCTCTTCCGGCGCTGCAGAGAGACGTCCATCCTGAAGTGCGGCCGTCTTCTTCCTGCAGTAACATGAGCGCTGATGCGGCCCTTAAGTCATAAACATACGAATTTCACAAAATAATGAATATTTTCATAATTTTTTTTTTCTTGCATTTTGTCAAATGTACTAAAGGTTTTTGAAAGAAGAGGAAACAGTATGAGAAAAACAAGTGTTATACAAAATAATAACTCATTTATTTCCTATTATTAACTCGTTTCACATACAGAGGCAAGAAACTCACCAACTGTGCCTTAGAAAGAGTCCTCTGTATTTTATGCATTATTTATCACAATATGCTCTTACATCCGTTTTGACAAATGTTACATGAATCGTATACAAAACAGGGTTTCTGCCGTGTTAAAGAACACTTTTTGTCATCACCAGTCAGATTAACTATAGTTTTTCTAAATATCTAACATTTTGCTTATACAAGTGTCTATTATGTTGCATTGTTTATTTTCACTTTTTATTTGGTTTGTTTTTAAGTGCAAGTCAAATGGGGTTTTTTTTAGGAAAAAATGAATAATACATAAAAACTGCGGAGGAAGATAGCGGGAATTATTGAGTATTTTTCATAATAGAAAATTGAAACGTTTTACAAAGCTGATACATGTACAATAAATGATGAGGCGCCTCCTCTGGAAGTCAGTGGGGTTTGTTATATATGAAAAAAATCCGTGCCGGGTTTGATAAATAGTGATTTGTCTTCATTGTTACTGTCTACCATTTTATATTTAACCCCTTAGTGACCAAACATTTTTCCGTTTTTTCCTCCCCCCTTTTAACAAATTGTACCTACTTTGTTTATGCATTGACGTAGCTGCTTGAGGGCATAGTCACATGGGCGCATCCAGGCGCAGATGCGCTTGTTTTCCTGCATGAAGAAAACAGCCACACTGCGGATGCGGACGTCTCTCCACAGCACCGGAAGAAAGAAGACATGACTGGCAATGGAGCCAGTCATGTATTCTTTCTCCACACCTGCCGTCTTATCCTGCATGAAGACGGGCGCATCGGCGCCCGGATGCGCCCGTGTGACTAAGCCCTGAGGGCTTGTTTTTTGCAGGATGAGTTATATTCTTTAACTAATATAGCATATAATGTACTGAAAAACTTTTTAAAAATTCCAAGTGGAGAGGAATGTAAAAAAAAATTAAATTCCGCCATCTTTCGATGCATCTTGTTTCTATGGCGTACAAACTGCAACAGAAAAGACGTGATAACTTCATTCTATAGGTCAGTTCGATTACTACAATACCAAACATATAGGGGTTTTTTTTTGCTGTAGCACTTATGTTTTTTTTCAAAAATATTGCATTTTTTTAAGTAGAAAGGTGGAAAAAACAAAATTAGCACTGGAGCTACCTGAATGGGTGAGGGATTTGGAAAAATTATAGGTAGAGGAACATGCAGAAGATGTGATTCTTCTCTCTTGTTAAGATGGTGGGTCGTGAAAAAGACCTAGTTGTTCAAGTGCAGCCAACCCAATGATATTCGCAGAAAATTGTGATGGTTTACTGAACGAAAAAATGTGATGGGTGTAGGCTTATTTTATTTTATTTTTTTAAATTTCTGCTGCCATCTTCTGCGCGCAATAGCTTTTTTATTTTTCCGTCGACATCGTTGTGCCCGAGCTCATTTTTTGCGGGATGTTCTGTAGTTTGCATAGCTACCATTTTGGAATACATATGACTTATTGATTACTTTTTATTGCATTTTTTCTTGGAGGCAGGTTGACCAAAAAAGTGCAACTCTGGCATTTTTTTTAAGGACGTTCATCATGCGGGGCAAATATTGCGTTTCTTTGATAGATCGGACTTTAACAGATGCAAAATTAGAGGTATGAAGCTGAATTGCTGTTGTAAGATGGAGAAATTTGTATTTCAAAGGTGCTGCCCACCCTAACTGATGTTATACCTGATAGGTAAACGTGTGGAGCAATGAGTGAGAAAAAGGGGGAAAAAAACTAAATTAAATTCATATATATTTTCTGGAAAGGTGATATTGGCGAGACCTTTTAACGTGAAAAAAATTAATTGAAAGAGGTATAAAAGCCCAAAAGAGCTCAGTTTCTTGTTAACCCTTTTCAATCCACTGTCTGACGTCTAAAGACATTATACATGTACAGCTCCGATTTGGAAGACGTCCGGCGGGGTTGTCTTACTTTATATTGGCATCCTCTTTGCTGTCGGAGCCTATTTAACGTGTCACCTCATGCAGTGCTGGCTTTAGCCAGCATATAGCGCCGTTGTATAACAGGTAGAGATGAGCGAGTATACTCACTAAGGCTAACTACTCGAGCGAGTAGTGTCTTAGCCGAGTATCCTCCCGCTCGTCTGTAAAGGTTCTGCTGCTGGCACGGGTGACAGGTGAGTTGCGGCGGTGAGCAGGGGGGAGCGGGGGGGGGGGGGGGGAGAGGGAGAGAGAGATCTCCCCTCCATTCCTCCCCGCCCACTGCCGCCCCCTGAATCTTTAGAGACGAGTGGGAGAATACTCGGCTAAGGCACTACTCGCTCGAGTAGTTAGCCTTAGCAAGTATACTCGCTCATCTCTAATAACAGCAGAAAAAGAGTAAGCTCCCTAGGAAAAACAGAATACAAATTGGATTGGAAAGGGTTAAAACCAGCTCATATACACGTTTGAGTGTACTTGCTGGGGTTATACTATATAAAACATACATATAGTGTAGGAAAGAATAAAAAAAATGAAAACAAACATGTATGTTTTATATAGTATAATCCCAGAAAGTACTGAGGAAGAGGTTCGAAATGTGTATACGAGTTGGTTTTAACAAGAAACTGAGCTTTTTTTGGCTAATATACCTCTCTCAATTTTTTTTTTTCACGTAAAAGGTCGCACCAATATCACCCTTCCTGAATATATATATATATTATTTATTCTCATACATAAATAACTACATCAGAGAGGAGAGGAGAGAAGTACTGAGCAGTGGATATGTGATTCCAACAGTAACACAATAAATTACTCGCCATTGCCTATAGAAGCCATGCCTGTGTTTATCTCTTCTTTTCTTCCTTCTCCTCCGCCTCTCCTCTCTATAGACTTCTATGGGCAACATGAGCCATCCCTCTGCTCCACTTCCTGTTCTGTGTTTTTATCTTTGTTACTACAGAGGGGCATTACTTGACAACAGGCAGTGGGCAACAAATTAGAAGGAAGGGAGAGTTTTAGTGGCCAGTGCTTTAGAGGGATTTTTTAGCACAAAACCATTATTTTAGGTAAACTTTTACTAGCTACCACATTGGCTATCATGTCAGCACAAGTTCTGTGAAAAGTCAGTGACTATTTAAGATTAACAGCTATTCCTACCAACTCCCTCTTGACTGAGCTTGCATGTTTTTCCAGTGGGAAGAGATGGATAAGACCTCCAGGCAGTGGCTTGTCTCTCGTGGACACACAGCATCCTGTGTGTTGAATTCCAATATGCCTCATCCTTCTTTCCTCTGGCATCTGTCATCGGTGCAGTCTGATGACTCCCACATACACCAGATGCTTAGCCGATCCCAAGTACATCTGCCCTTCTTTGTTGAGATAAGAACATCTTCTACTTAAAGGGCCACTCTGGTGATTTTTTTTCCATTTGATATGTAGGTATCCCCCCAAAATATATATACAGTAAGTTGGCTAATGTCACCTTGAAAGGTATGTATGTCAGCGCCTCTTGCTTAATGGATGGGATAAAAG
Organism: Eleutherodactylus coqui; assembly: GCF_035609145.1. NCBI lineage: Eukaryota > Metazoa > Chordata > Amphibia > Anura > Eleutherodactylidae > Eleutherodactylus > Eleutherodactylus coqui. The sequence goes on along the minus strand of NC_089848.1, from coordinate 92,406,799 downwards.
CTGAGTATTAGTATGTACTCACCTTGTGCTCAGTGGAATTCTCTGGACCGAGAATCCACTGGCACCTGATATCCACAAAGGCTTTCTAACCACCCTGGGTTCCTGATCCAGATGACTGGAGAGACGTCCTCGGGATGCAGCCCACTTCTGGGCTATGAATCGACGTATGGAATATATCTGGTGAAAAATCCCCATGCTCCGGAAATGCCAGGGATCAATAGGAGACTCTCCGTTCCCTAATATCTCTTTTTATATGCAACGCGTTTCGGCAATAAACAATCTTTGCCCTTCTCAAGCATATAACACATCGCTTTCTGTCTAAAACTCCTAGAATCCTTCTCCTCGGGTAGGTAATGCGATCTTATATTGATCAGTGTTCCACCTACTTGGCTTTAAATTGTCTCAAGAAGTCAGCTTTCTCAGTCACTATAATTCCTGTGTGATGGACCTTAACACACAAGCTCTTTAGAGGGGGACACAGAAACTCCTATCACAGTTACTGCTAATGATTAGAGGCTGCTATCACACAGTTATAATGAAGAAGATGATAGTTAAACCTTCTGACTGTATCCTTATGATCTGTAGCTTATTTAGGCGAATACACGGAATATTGAGAATCACACTGTCCTCCCAGCAGACAGAGATGGTACAGGCTCTAGTAACTCAAAATGTTGCTTTGGTGCATCATGGGAATCTTAGCACAAAATACAGTAGTGATGGAGAAGGCAGAGACAAATCTCAATATCAAGTGTCTGATAAAGCACAGCACGGAATGACTGCACTATACAGAGGAGACCTTCACAGTGTGACAGACAATCAGTTAGGGGTGCAGGAATGGGAAATATGTTTTCGCCAGAGTCACCCTTTAAATACATTATCCTCCAGAATATTCCAAGATTTCTCAGTAGATTTAAAGAAACGGACGCATGAAATATTTTATAGTACAAGTATAAAACTACATAGGTAACACATTAGTTCGGGAAGAAACATGACTTTGTTTATATAATATTATTCTCCAAGTGAAAAACTGCTTTATTATTTCTGCATACAGATGAGGTCCCGGCAATGATTTATGCACATTTAAATGTCAGATTTGCATTGCTGCCTGTTTTGGTCCTTGTGTAACATCAAGTAGTTCTATTCTACTTTGACTAATGCTCTCTGATAAAGTAATTTTCATTGACTAATGCTACATTAAGATTAATACCTTGTCGATGACAGTTTCAAGCTACGTTTATGGAGTTAAATGCAAATGAGAGGAATGATCCCAGCGTCTGCAGTTATTTGATATATATCACTTGACTAATCTGTTCCGTGCTCTGTCTTATGTAAAATATGAATTATGCAAACTTGTTACAAGCATTCTTGAATTCAAATTGCTTTGCTTGCTTCTTTTAATTTCTATGTAATGGATGACAGGCAATCTTCTGGATCTATATTAGGAAATAAATTTAGAATAAGTATTCAAAACAGGGTTTAATAAAAGCATATGGTTTACCAGTGCCATTCTAAATATTCTAATGTTGCTCTGTGCTCTGAGGAAATCAATGTAGCCAGAAATATGGAAAGTGAGGCTGAAAGGTAGAACTACATGGAGAAAATACTAACTATGCTTAAGGGGGTTGTACCAAGATTACACAGGATAGGGAATCATTTGCTGATTTGTGGGGGTATCACTGCTGAGAACCCTGGTGGTCCTGTGTCCTCTATCCTCCTTACTGCACCCCCTGAAATGAGGATGAGGCTGTCTGGAGCACTGGTCATGCAAGGACATCAGCGCTCCATTCACTTTCAGTGGGACTACCGAGTACCTGAGTGGCGCACCCACTTATTTCCATCACTCCCACTGAAATGAATGGAGCACTGACCGTGCTCTAATCAGAGTGATGTCACTGCAGAGGGATAAGCGACTCCTGCAGTGATGGGAAAGCGGGACATGGGAGTTCCATTCTCCAGATCGGGGGAAGGTTTAGTGGTGAGGCCACTACTATCAGCAAGTTAACCCCTATCCAACTTGTAATCTTCGTACAACCCCTTTAAAGCAAATATACACCATTTAACTCCATGTTGTTTACAGGTCCTTCAATGATCTACTGTAGTGCTTAAAAGTTTGTGAACCTTTCAGAATTTTCTATATTTCTGCTTATAGTTGACCTAAAACTACATCAGATTTTCACGTAAGTCCTAAAAGTTGATAAATAGAACCAGATCAAAAAATGAGTCATCAATATTAGACATGATCATTTATTTATTAAGGAAATATCACATGACTGTAAGTGGCAAAAGTATGTGAACCTTTAGGATTAGCAGAGAATTTGAAGGTTAAATTAGAGTCTGGTGTTTCCAGTCAACGGCATGAGAATTAGGTGTGAGTGGGCAACCTGTTTTATTTAAAGGGGTTTGTTTATTACAACAATACCCAGTCCACCCACTGGGCCTGGCCTAAAATAAAAAAATAGTTGCATACTAACCTCTCCTGGAGCCCCATGATGCCGAGAGAGCCACTGCTAGTATCGTTGCTGACTTTCGGGTGGATGGTCTGGTGGAAATCAGGTGTCCACTGTGGCCAATCATAGGACACAGCATCACAGTACATACTCATGGTTAGTATGTACATAACACCTCTGATTGGCTGCAACGGACAACTGACTTCCACCGGGCCATTTACCTGGAAGTCACCGGGGCTCCAAGACAGGTGAGTATGCAAATCTTTTTTATTTTAGGCCTGGCCTAGCATGTGGAAGGGGCTTTGTTGTAACAAAAAATACTTTTAATAATAGGAATTTACTGAAGTCTGATCTTCACAATGTGTTTGTAGACGTGCATTAGGGCATGAAGAAAGGAGATTTCTGAGGATCTCAAAAGAAGAGTTGTTGATGCTCATCAGGGTGGAAAAGGTTACAAAACTACTAGAGATGAGCGAACGTACTCGTCCGAGCTTGATGCTCGGGCGAATATTAGCGTGTTCGGGATGCTCGTTACTCGTAACGAGCACCATGCGGTGTTCGGGTTACTTTCAGTTTCCTCTCTGAGTCGTTAGCGCGTTTCTGGCCAATTGAAAGACAGGGAAGGCATTACAACTTCCCCCTGTGACGTTCAAGCCCTATACCACCCCCCTGCTGTGAGTGGCTGGGGCGATCAGATGTCACCCGAGTATAAAAGTCGGCCCCTCCCGCGGCTCGCCACACATGCCTCGTGAGTTAGCTGAGGGACAGTGCTGTTCTATTGGAGTTGCTGTAGGGAGAGTGTTTGTAGTGAGTGTAGGCTTCAAGAACCCCAACGGTCCTTCTTAGGGCCACATCTACGTGTGTGCAGGCTGCTGTTAGCAGTGGAGAAATTTTTTTTTCTTCTCAAAATCGGCAGTGCAGAGCATTGCACCCGGCATTAGGGACAGAAGTGGTGCTTAGGCAGGGAGAGTGTTAGGAGTGAGTGTAGCCTTCAAGAACCTCAACGGTCCTTTCTAGGGCCACATTTAACTGTGTGGAGTACTGTGCAGGCTGCTGTTAGCTGTGTTGCTTTTTTTTTTTTTCTCAAAATCGGCGGTGCAGAGCATTGCACCCTGCATTGATACTACAGGCACAGAATTGTGTAGGCAGGGCCACAACACAGTTATTAGTCAGTGAATAGACGCAGTGGGCCTTTCCTTTTAAACAAAAGGGAAAAAAGTATATTTGCCCTGCCTCTGTCAGTCCTAAGGGCTCTGGGTACGTGTGTGCTGCGTGGAGAACGTAAAAAAATCAGACGCAACCAGCTACGGTTGAGTGCAGCCTTGCGCCAATTTCTTTCCTGCCTGGGAAATACCTGCTCTGCCACAGTTAATAACTCTGCAACAGTAAAGTTCTGTGACACTTTTGCAGGGCCGCAACACAGTTATATTAGTCATTGAATAGGCACAGTGGGCCTTTCCTTTTAAACAAAAGGGAAAAAATTATATTTGCCCTGCCTCTGACAGCCGTCAGGGCTCTGGGTACGTGTGTGCTGCGTGGAGAACGTAAAAAAATCAGACGCAACCAGCTACGGTTGAGTGCAGCCTTGAACCAATTTCTTTCCTGCCTGGGAAATACCTGCTCTGCCACAGTTAATAACTCTGCAACAGTAAAGTTCTGTGACACTTTTGCAGGGCCGCAACACAGTTATTAAACTTATTATTCATTCACTAGAGGCAGTGGGCCTTTCCTTTTTAAAAAAAGTTAAAAAATTATATTTGGCCTGCAGGCTTGCGCCAATTTATTTCCTGCCTGTGAAATCAAATCACTGGTAATACAGCATGCTGAGGGGTAGGGGTAGGCCTAGAGGACGTGGACGCGGCCGAGGACGCGGAGGGCCAAGTCAGGGTGTGGGCACAGGCCGAGCTCCTGATCCAGGTGTGTCGCAGCCGACTGCTGCGCGATTAGGAGAGAGGCACGTTTCTGGCGTCCCCACATTCATCGCCCAATTAATGGGTCCACGCGGGAGACCTTTATTAGAAAATGAGCAGTGTGAGCAGGTCCTGTCCTGGATGGCAGAAAGTGCTTCGAGCAACCTATCGTCCAGCCACAGTTCTGCGCCGTCCACTGTTGCAAATCCGAATCCTCTGTCTGCTGCTCCTCCTTCCTCCCAGCCTCCTCACTCCACTACAATGACACATGCTCAGGAGCGGGAAGACTCCCAGGAACTGTTCTCGGGCCCCTGCTCAGATTGGGCAGCAGTGGTTCCTCTCCCACCAGAGGAGTTTATCGTCACTGATGCACAACCATTGGAAAGTTCCCGGGGTCCGGGGGATGAGGCTGGGGACTTCCGCCAACTGTCTCAAGAACTTTCTGTGGGTGAGGAGGACGATGACGATGAGACACAGTTGTCTTGCAGTGAGGTAGTAGTAAGGGCAGTAAGTCCGAGGGAGGAGCGCACAGGGGATTCGGAGGAAGAGCAGCAGAACGATGAGGTGACTGACCCCACCTGGTGTGCAACGCCTACACAGGACAGGTCTTCAGAGGGGGAGGCACGGGCAGCAGCAGGGCAGGTTGCAAAAGGCAGTGCGATGGCCAGGGGTAGAGGCAGGGCCAGACCGAATAATCCACCAACTGTTTCCCAAAGCGCACCCTCGCGCCATGCCACCCTGCAGAGGCCGAGGTGCTCTAAGGTCTGGCAGTTTTTCACAGACACGCCTGACGACCGACGAACAGTGCTGTGCAACCTTTGTCGCGCCAAGATCAGCCGGGGAGCCACCACCAACAGCCTCACCACCACCAGCATGCGCAGACATATGATGGCCAAGCACCCCACAAGGTGGGACGAAGGCCGTTCACCGCCTCTGGTTTGCACCGCTGCCTCTCCCCCTGTGCCCCAACCTGCCACTGAGATACAACCCCCCTCTCAGGACACAGGCACTACCGTCTCATGGCCTGCACCCACACCCTCACCTCCGCTGTCCTCGGCCCCATCCACCAGTGTAGTTCAGCGCACCGTCCAGCCGTCGCTAGCGCAATTGTTGGAGCGCAAGCGCAAGTACGCCGCCACGCACCCGCACGCTCAATCGTTAACCGTCCACATAGCCAAATTTATCAGCCTTGAGATGCTGCCGTATAGGGTTGTGGAAACGGAGGCTTTCAAAGCTATGATGGCGGCGGCGGCCCCGCGCTACTCAGTTCCCAGTCGCCACTACTTTTCCCGATGTGCCGTCCCAGCCCTGCACGACCACGTCTCCCGCAACATTGTACGCGCCCTCACCAATGCGGTTAGTGGCAAGGTCCACTTAACTACGGACACGTGGACAAGCACAGGCGGGCAGGGCCACTACATCTCCCTGACGGCACATTGGGTGAATTTAGTGGAGGCTGGGACAGAGTCAGAGCCTGGGACCGCTCACGTCCTACCCACCCCCAGAATTGCGGGCCCCAGCTCGGTGGTGGTATGTTCGGCGGTGTATGCTTCCTCCACTAAAGCACCCTCCTCCTCCTCCTCAACCTCTGTCTCGCAATCTAGATGTGTCAGCAGCAGCAGGACGTCGCCAGCAGTCGGTGTCGCGCGGCGTGGCAGCACAGCGGTGGGCAAGCGTCAGCAGGCCGTGCTGAAACTACTCAGCTTAGGAGATAGGAGGCACACGGCCCACGAACTGCTGCAGGGTCTGACAGAGCAGACCGACCGCTGGCTTGCGCCGCTGAGCCTCCAACCGGGCATGGTCGTGTGTGACAACGGCCGTAACCTGGTGGCGGCTCTGCAGCTCGGCAGCCTCACGCACGTGCCATGCCTGGCCCACATCTTTAATTTGGTGGTTCAGCGCTTTCTGAAAAGCTACCCACGCTTGTCAGACCTGCTCGTAAAGGTGCGCCGGCTCTGCGCACATTTCCGCAAGTCCCACACGGACGCTGCCACCCTGCGCACCCTGCAACATCGCTTTAATCTGCCAGTGCACCGACTGCTGTGCGACGTGCCCACACAGTGGAACTCTACGCTCCACATGTTGGCCAGGCTCTATGAGCAGCGTAGAGCTATAGTGGAATACCAACTCCAACATGGGCGGCGCAGTGGGAGTCAGCCTCCTCAATTATTTTCAGAAGAGTGGGCCTGGTTGGCAGACATCTGCCAGGTCCTTGGAAACTTTGAGCAGTCTACCCAGGTGGTGAGCGGCAATGCTGCAATCATTAGCGTCACCATTCCTCTGCTATGCATCTTGAGAAGTTCCCTGCAAACCATAAAGGCAGATGCTTTGCGCTCGGAAACGGAGGCGGGGGAAGACAGTATGTCGCTGGATAGTCAGAGCACCCTCCTGTCTATATCTCAGCGCATTCAGGAGGAGGAGGAGCATGAGGAGGATGAGGAGGAGGGGGAAGAGACAGCTTGGCCCACTGCTGACGGTGCCCCTGCTGCTTGCCTGTCATCCTTTCAGCGTGTATGGCCTGAGGAGGATGAGGAGGAGGAGGAGGAGGAGGATCCTGAAAGTGATCTTCCTAGTGAAGACAGCCATGTGTTGCGTACAGGTACCCTGGCACACATGGCTGACTTCATGTTAGGATGCCTTTCTCGTGACCCTCGTGTTGCACGCATTCTGGCCACTACGGATTACTGGGTGTACACACTGCTCGACCCACGCTATAAGGAGAACCTTCCCACTCTCATTCCCGAAGAGGAAAGGGGTTCGAGAGTGTTGCTATACCACAGGACCCTGGCGGACAAGCTGATGGTAAAATTCCCATCAGACAGCGCTAGTGGCAGAAGGCGCAGTTCCGAGGGCCAGGTAGCAGGGGAGGTGCGGAGATCGAGCAGCATGTACAGCCCAGGCAGTGCAACAGTCTTTAAGGGCCTGGACAGCTTTATGGCTCCCCACCAAGACTGTGTCACCGCTCCCCAGTCAAGGCTGAGTCGGCGGGAGCACTGTAAAAGGATGGTGAGGGAGTACGTAGCCGATCGCACGACCGTCCTCCGTGACGCCTCTGCCACCTACAACTACTGGGTGTCGAAGCTGGACACGTGGCCTGAACTAGCGCTGTATGCCCTGGAGGTGCTTGCTTGTCCTGCGGCTAGCGTCTTGTCGGAAAGGGTGTTTAGTGCGGCTGGAGGAATCATCACAGATAAGCGTACCCGCCTGTCAACCGACAGTGCCGACAGGCTAACGCTCATCAAGATGAACAAAGGCTGGATTTCCCCAGACTTCTCTTCTCCACCAGCGGACAGCAGCGATACGTAAGCAATACGTAGGCTGCACCCGCGGATGGAAGCTACGTTCTCTCTCACCATCCAAAACGGGGACATTTCTGCTTCATCAATCTGTGTCTAATATTCCTCCTCCTCCTCCTGCTCCTCCTCCTGAAACCTCACGTAATCACGCTGAACGGGCAATTTTTCTTAGGGCCACAAGGCTCACTCATCTAATTTTTCTAAACAATTTTTATATGTTTCAATGCTCTTAAAAGCGTTGAAACTTTAACTTGAACCAATTTTTCGTTACACTGGGCTGCCTCCAGGCCTAGTTACCACTTAAGCCACATTAACCAAAGCGATTAATGGGTTTCACCTGCTCTCTTGGTTGGCCAGGGCCAATTTTTCTGATGTACATTAGTACTGTTGGTACAGCAATTTTTGTGGGCCCTCGCCTACAGTGTAATCAAATGAATTTTTAGCCCACCTGCATTACAGCTGACGTTACATCAGCTGTGTTGGGCAATGTAATGGGATATTTCTATGTACCGCCGGTGGCTTCCTGGCACCCACCCATGCTGTGGGTCCACAGGGAATTATAAATGCATCTGTTTCCACTTGTAAAGAACCCCAGTCCGAAGCCCACCTGCATTAAGCACGACATTACTACCTCAGCTGTGTTGGGCAATGCAATGGGATATTTTTGTGTATCGCCGGTGGGTTCCAGGGAGCCACCCATGCTGTCGGTCGACAGGGACTTCACAATAGGGAGTTGTACCTGCCTGTGTCTATGAATTAAAAAGCCCGGTCTGACTGGGGCATGCAGACACCTTGACAGAATGAATAGTGTGTGGCACATAGGTTCCCCATTGCTATGCCCACGTGTGCAGCTCCTGATGGCGGTGGCACAGGATTCTATTTCTCATTGCTTCTGTACAGCATTGTGGGCTATCGCCCCGCCCCTTTTAAAGAGGGTCGCTGCCTAGCCGTGCCAACCCTCTGCAGTGTGTGCCTGCGGTTCCTCCTCATGGCAGACGCACTTCTAAATAGACATGAGGGTGGTGTGGCATGAGGGCAGCTGAAGGCTGCGCAGGGACACTTTGGTGTGCGCTGTGGTGGTGGTGGGGGGGTTGGGCAGCATGTAACCAGGAGAAGTGGCAGTGGAGTGTCATGCAGGCAGTGATTGTGCTTTGTTGGAGGTAGTGTGGTGCTTAGCTAAGGTATGCCATGCTAATGAGGGCTTTTCAGAAGTAAAAGTTTTTGGGAGGGGGGGGGGGCCCACTCTTGCCGCTATTGTGGCTTAATAGTGGGACCTGGGAAATTGAGATGCAGCCCAACATGTAGCCCCTCGCCTGCCCTATCCGTTGCTGTGTCATTCCCATCACTTTCTTGAATTGCCCAGATTTTCACACAAGGAAACCTTAGCGAGCATCGGCGAAATACAAAAATGCTCGGGTCGCCCATTGACTTCCTCGAGCATCGCGAAAAGTTCGTCCCGAGTAACGAGCACCCGAGCATTTTGGTGCTCGCTCATCTCTAAAAACTACCAATCCATAGTCATACAGTTTTATGTACAAATGGAGGAAATTCAAGACCATTATTACCCTCCCAGGAGTGGTCGACCAACAGTTATCATGCCAAGGACAAGGTGTATAATAGCCTGCAAGGTCACAAATGAACCCAAGATAACCTATAAACAACTAATGGCCCTTCTCACATTAACTAATGTTAATGTTCACAAGTTCACCATCAGGAGGACACTGAACAACAATGGTGTGCAAGACAGGATTGCAAGGATAAAGCTGCTGCTCTCCCAAAAGAACATTGCTGCCCATCTGCCATCTTCTAAAGATTTTCCTGATTTTTTCCCCCAAACGTGTGCGCAATAACGCGGAGTGCGAAAACCCCCACCCCGGTTAATGCACTAATACACTCTGTAGCGGTGAGCATATTAGCACATGCACCCATGTGTTTTTGCCCTAAAGATAGTGCACCGTAGGTTATTAGGCTCTCTCTGGTGGAAGCTATAATCAGTAAGAGCTTTATGATTGTGTATTTGGAATTTAGCGCTCTGTATAAAAAGACTGAGCTTGTGATGAAATAGTAAGAAATTAATCAGCACAAATCTTGGTCACATTTTAGTTAAAAAGAAACTTTAAAGGCATTCTGTTATGAGGTTCCTGCTGCCCGAACTACGGGACAGGGAAGCCTGTTGCCCCTGTTTATGTGTTAATCTGAAACGCTGCAGTGTTTCACAATAAATACACTTTGAAGTTTGACTCAAAGCTAAGCTCTGATTTACAGAAGCGGGCCGGACTCTTCCCACATGCTAAATGAAGAATGACAGCTCTCTCTACACAAAAGGGAAGAGAGCTGTCAGTCCTCATGCAGTGAGTGGGGTGAAACCTGCGTGGCGCACCCCTGTGACTCAGGGCTCAGCTCCAAGTCAAAATTCAAAGTATTTTTTTTCTAAAATGCCACAAAGTTTCAGAATAAAATACCCAGGGGGGCAACGGGCATTCCTGTCTCCGGTTCATGCTGTCTGTGGTTCAGGCACCATGAACTTGATGACAGAATCCCTTTAACCATTGATCAAAGGTGGGGATGGACTTTAAATTAAGTGAGTTCCCAATATCTTTGTTTTAGGTGTTATACTTTGATTTGGTCAATTTTCGAACTTTGGAGGGTGTTGCTAGTATTAAATTATATAAATCTTACAACTGGACTTAATATGCCATTAAAGCACTGGAATAGAGACGGCTAGGACATAGCAACCATGATTGATAGTCCCCATCTCGCAGTAATGGCAAGAACCAAGGAAAACTCCATGTAATGCAGTTGTATAATGAGCCAGGTCCAGAGGCTTGCGTCATGGTGGCTTAAGTATCTAACTCCCATCTGGTTTCACTACAGTGAATGTTGGGGGCCAAGAGGGTATGTGATGGTCTCTGCTACTGGGGATGATGAGTAGCATGGTGCAGAGGTCCCAGTGGAAAGGAACTCCAGGACTTAGGGCGCCTAACCACTGGCGTTGCCGATTTTCGTGCGTGAAAAACGCAGCGTTTTTGCGCGTTTTCCGCACGTTTTTCGCAGCGGTTTTCACGCCTTTTTCGCGCCTTTTTCGTTAATTTCCATTGACAATCATGGGTGCATTAAGAGAAAAATAAGGAGACACATGCAACTGACAGTTCCTATGTGAAAAATTGCAACGAAACGAAAAAAAAAAACCAAATGGACAAGAACACATTCTATGCTAATTGCTCTTCAGAAAAAACGCAAAACACAATTTAGCATCGCAGGAAAAAAAATCGCCAGTGGGTAGGCACCCTAAGACTTAACAGCAAAACATACATTTATTGTAGCTTTAGGTGGCAAACAGGTTGATATTCCTTACAATTAGTTTCCAACATCCAGGTTCAGAGGTGGTGACTGGAGATACCGATGCCTACAACAAAGAAATCCTGTACTGCTTATCCAGGTTTTCACTGAGATGACTCCTATAATGCTGTATCCGGCACCTTGCTCCTTTCTCGGACTCAGAAATAAGGCCTCCTTCACATACCGATTTTCTGCAACAGTTACACGCGTCAAAAAAACGCGTCTAATAGAACCAATGGTTTCCTATGGAAACCTCCAGATGAACGATTTGTAGCCGCGTCAAAAGATCGCACCAAAAAAGATAGGACATCGGCGACAGAATTCAGTGACTGAAATTAGCAGCTTTCTGAAAAAATAAGAGATGACCTATCTTGTTGCAGAAAATCGCAGAAGCCTCCATAGACTCCTATGGAAGACTATGCGAGGAGGACGGCAAAGGGTGATTAATTCCCCAGCAGCGCAGATGCCTGGGTTCCCCTGCAAGGGAGAGAAGGAATTCCCCCATAGTGGGAAGAGAGGGATTCCCCTGCAGGGGAGAAGAAGGAATTCCCCCGTAGCAGGGATTTTTTCTAAATCCGTGTCTCCCGCAACCTATCCACAATGTCAATTTAAACTAAACGACTGAACTGCATTTACATGGGACGATCATCTTTCAGATGCCTGTGGGAGTATGCGAATCTGAACGATTCTGAACGATAAGCGTCTCATGTACGAGCATCATTAGTTTCAGTCATTCCCGTAGCAGTCTCCACTATATTTATTATTTATTTTACTCATTTATATACCGCATACATATTGTGCAGTGCTGTAAATCGCTTGATGTTAGGGCCTTTTTCATAGAAGAGTCGGCTTTACCCCGCACAGTGAATGTTGTCAGGAAAGAAACCAACAATGTCAGGTCTCCTTCCCACGAGCGTGACGGGCTCCGCAGCGTAATATTCCGCTGCGAAGCCCGTCACGGCGCCCCCCAGAGCCCCTATACTTACCTGCGGGAGATAGCGTGAAATCGCTTCCCCGCCCACCGCCGCCGCGTCACCGCCCGTCACCGCCCACCGCCCTCGCGTCACCAGCCGTGTCACGTGCACGGCCGGCCGTGTCACGTGACGCGGCCGGACCGCGTCATTTGGCGTCATATGACGCTCGGCGGTGGGCGGGAAAGCGTTTTTTCACGCTATCTCCCGCTGGTTACAGCGGGAGATAGCGTGAACGGACGGCTTCCATTGACTGCAATGGAAGCCGTCAGCGCGTACAGCCCGTCCTCACCCGCAGAAAATAGAGCATGCTGCGGGTGAGGACGGGAGAAATCGCGGTGCGTAATTCCGCGGTGGAATTACGCATCGTGAGCATTGTGCTATTAGGTTCAATAGAACCTAATAGCTGCGGGCAACGCAGCGGATTTTCGCCGCGAATTACGCGGCGGAAATCCGTTCGTGGGAAGGAGGCCTCAGATTTGCACTTTTTTATAGTTACCCCATCTCCAAGAATCAAGTGTTATCAAACAGTTATATGAACTCCAAAATGGTAGCAATAGAAACTACAGGACATCCTGCAAAATAAAGCAAGCCATCGCACTACGATGTCAATGACAAAATAAAAAAGTTATGGCTGTCAGAAGATGGCGGCAGAAAATAATTAAATTTTTTCCCAAAGATATTTTATTTTTTAGAATTAGTAAAGCAAAAAAAAAAAACTATATAAATTTGGTATTGCAATAATCGTACTGACTCACAGAATAAAGGTATTGTGTCATTTTTGCTGCACTATGGCACAGAGTGTTAAGGCAGCAGTATGCGGTCCTAAGCTCTCGCTCACAACCAGAAGGTTGCAGGTTCAATCCTCGCCTGGTTCAGGTAGCCGGCTCAAGGTTGACTCAGCCTTCTATGCTTCCGAGGTCAGTAAAATGAGTACCTAGCTTGCTGGGGGGCAAAGATGCAAACCAAGGGGATTCTTTACTGTAAGAGCAGTTAGACTGTGGAACCCACTGCCTGAGGAAGTGGTGATGGCAAAATCCATGGAGGAGTTTAAAAGGGGACTTGATGTCTTTCTGGAGAGGAAGGACATTATAGGATATAAATCTTAGGTTAATTGTTAATCCGGGTATACAGGCAGGTAGGAACTATTAGGGGTTGATCCAGGGAACAGTCTGATTGCCATTAGGGAGTCGGGAAGGAATTTTTTCCCCAAAAGGGCTAATTGGCTTCTGCCTTTTGTTTTTTTTTGCCTTCCTCTGGATCAACACAGGAGGATAGACAGGCTGGACTAGATGGACATTGTCTTCATTCAGCCTTACATACTATGTTACTATGTAACCCGCAAAAGCAGTCTGCCAAGAAAACGTCACATCGTGACATCACCCTAGGAGTCGGTCACAACTCAGTGCTTGCACCCAGGGACTTTACCTTTTACCTGCGCACCATAGAAACAAGACCCCCAAAAGATGTCGGAATTGCCTTTTTTCCCCATTTAACCATACTAAGAATTTTTGAAAAACTTATCAGTACATTACATGGTACATTATAAAGTGGTGCCTTGACATGCAAGTTTAATCCGTTCCGAGACGGAGCTCTTAAGCCAATAAACTTGTATGTCAAGCCATTTTTCCCATTGGAATGCATTAAAACGCCATCAATGTATTCCAATGCATTTCAATGGGGAAACTAACTACAGGTTAAAAAAAAAAATCAATACTCACCTACCACCGACGTTCCCCTATGCTGCAGTCTGTTGCTCCTTCCTCCACGCTGACAGAGCATTGCTTTCTAGATGCGGGGCCTGAATGCCCTGCCTTCAGCAAGCTAATGCTCTGATTGGTTAACTCAGCGCCGCGTCAGCCAATGAAAGCCGGTGCTGGGTTAACCAATCATAGCCATTTAATGATGTCATAGAGATCCCCCTCTGAGCCTCAGCTTGCGAGTTTTTTGACTTGTGAGCAGGCTCGTACTCCAAATGTTTGCTCGTAAATCGCAACTTAAAGGGGTTGTCCCGCGCCGAAACGTTTTTTTTTTTTTTTCAATAGCCCCCCCGTTCGGCGCGAGACAAACCCGATGCAGGGGTTAAACAAGAAAACCGCACAGTGCTTACCTGAATCCCCTCGCTCCGGTGACTTCTTACTTACCGGTTGAAGATGGCCGCCGGGATCTTTTCCCTCGGTGGACCGCAGCTCTTCTGTGCGGTCCATTGCCGATTCCAGCCTCCTGATTGGCTGGAATCGGCACGTGACGGGGCGGAGCTACAAGGAGCCGCTCTCCGGCACGAGCGGCCCCATTCAGAAAAGAAGAAGACCGGACTGCGCAAGCGCGTCTAATCTGGCGATTAGACGCTGAAAATTAGACGGCACCATGGAGACGGGGACGCTAGCAACGGAACAGGTAAGTGAATAACTTCTGATAACTTCTGTATGGCTCATAATTAATGCACGATGTACATTACAAAGTGCATTAATATGGCCATACAGAAGTGTATAGACCCACTTGCTTTCGCGGGACAACCCCTTTAAGGCACTCACATCCCGAGGTACCACTGTACCATTGAAAAATATAACTCGTCCTGCAAAACATAACCCTCAGACAGTTACTCTGATGGAGAAATAAAAGAGTTATGATTTTTTTTTTTTAAATCAAATTTTTTATTGACATTTTGAATTTTATAACAAACAACGACATGCTATAAGAGTATAAGACAACGTCTCCAGTAGTAAATAGAAATCATGAATAAGCAAAAAATAGTTCCTTGAGATACCAAATGCTCAATTTTAGTGCAGAGACGAGTTATGATTTTTTAAAGTGAGGAGGAACAACCAAAAATGGAGAAAAAAGGAGGCGGCCCTTAAGGGATTAACCCTTTGCAATCCAATTTTGGATTTAGAGTTTCGTAGAGAGCTTTCTCTTTCTGCCATTATACAATGGCACCATCTGCTGGCTAGAGCCAGTACTGCAGTATTTGACATGCCGTAGAGGCCCCGACAACAAAGCGTCCAGCAATATATAGTAAGAACACCCTGCTGGACATCTTCTGACATCGGAGCTGCACAGCCTTCACTCAGAATGTGGGAAGATGTCAGACAGTGGATTGGAAAGGGTTATATGGTACATTTTCAGGAGGAATAACAGAGGAATGATACAATGTAAAAATGTTCCAGAACTGTTATTCTATGAGGAATAGAAGAATGAATTAAAGCAGACAAGTCAGGGGTGGTGAGCACTCCTCCTTAAGTCCTGAAGACAAGAGTTGTAGAAGCAGAGTAGGAACAGTTGCTTTTTCTTGCTGCGTGCGGTAATAAGATATGAGCGGTACATTATCTCCTGTTAACAACTACTAACAATCTCATCCATTTGATCATCGTTTTGAGCAATTCACAGCAACTAGCTATTGATTTCCCTCCGAAAATGCAATGTTTTTATTTTTTACCAGCAAAATGTATCTATTTGGTATTTCTCCCTGTCTTAATAATTGCGTCGGCCTCCGACTGTCATGTTTGTATCTCACGCCAGTGCATTAAATATGGAATTTGCAGAAAGGTCAGTGTGTCTCCTGAGTTGTGATTACTTTTTCGTGTTGACATTTATTGATTTCATTACATTCATGCTCATATTTCAAGATGTTTTTTCCCTTTTTTTCATTTTGTTACTGTTTCATAGATGACAGAAAAGCAGCACCTTCCTCTGTGTTAAAACTGGATGTAATTAAAATCTGTAGCACGGTTCACGTTTCATCAGAACTTCACTGTCAGAGCCATCATTATATGCTGTTTATGTGTGGGTACGGCAGACAGGAAGGTGATGGAAGGAATTGTTGCGGGGAAGTCGTGTAGGCTGGATCCAGTTTGCATTATGTTTGCCCACCTTTTCTGTCCTACTTAAGTTGAATCTCCCTCCCGGTAAGCACAGTACTTTGCATAAACATAAAAAAAACCCAAAAAACGAATTTTTTATTAACATTTGCGAAAAGAAACATACATGAGCAAATCATGACAGTCACACAAAAAAAACTTTGATCACATAAGCCTCCACATAGCTTTCCAATTTAAAGTTTTCTATTAGAGATGAGCGAGCGTACTCGGTTCGGGTGTTTTTGCGCTCGAGCACCGCTTTTTCCAAGTAACTGACTATTCGGACGAAAAGATTCGGGGGGCGCCGGGGGTGAGCAGGGGGTTGCAGAAGGGAGTGGGGGGGGGGAGGGAGAGAGAGAGAGCTCCCTCCTGTTCCCCACTGCTACCCCCCGCTTCACCACGCCGCCCCCGGCTCCCCCCGAATCTTTTCGTCCGAGTAGTCAGTTACTCGGAAAAAGTGGTGTTCGAGTGCAAAAACACCCGAACCGAGTACGATCGCTCATCTCTAGTATCTATGTGAAAGGCAAGCAAAAACAAGCAATACCTTGCCCATGCATATACCTTCCATTTTTTATTTCTCCCCATTATCCCTCGCCCCCCAACTTCCGACAATCTCAATACTATATCGTAGAAATAATAACCCATATATAACGGTAACATTTAAACTAACCCGCAGTAACCCCTCTCTCCCGGCAACCCACCCCCTCTTAGAACTGTCATGTAATTTTAAGGATTCCCAATTGATTCATGTCGCCCTGACTGTAGTACCATGTTGTGTTAGTGAATTGAGGCATACACTTCTTGATCTCGTTAGAGCTAAGAGACTTTTCCACAAATTTCCTCCACTTTTTGAAAAAGTTTGGGGCCTGAGACTCTACTCAGTTCTATATTTCTATTCTCTCCATTTTTAGGAGATATTTTAATTGCTGTATAATGTCCTTAATACTCGGAGATCTAGCCAATAGCCAGTAACTCAAGAGGCACCCAATGCTGATCAGTAGAATAGTGTGGATCGTTTAGGTTTTCCTCATCTGATTGGGTAGTTGATGGAAAATAAACACTTATGGCGATAACTGCAGGAGCTGTCCCCACATGTCTTGGATCAGGTTTTGAACTCCTACCCAGTATTTTTGGATCTTAGGGAAATGCCATATGCCGTGTAAAAGATCGGATTTTGGTCGGGAGCATCTAGGACAAGCTTGTAGCCTCGTCAAGCCCTTTGGGTTCTGTGGCTTGTCAAACCCATATATAGCTCCATGAATTATTTTAAAGTAGGTTTCCCTCCATCTTTTATTTGACACTGCCCGCCTCACTGAGGCCCAACTGTCAACTATTCCCACGGGTAACTCTGGATCTTTGAGCTCCCATGCCCATTTTTTGAATAAACTAGAATTAAATCTCGTACCATATCCCTCTTTAAATTTGGTATAGAATTTTGAAATTGAGTGTTTATCTGAATAGTCTTTTACCAAGATATCAATTGGGTTAAGTATTGCCTCCTTGGGCATATCAGCTAGTCTTGTCCGAAGGAAGCTACATACTTGGGTGAATGGTAGGAAGTGGGATGAAGGTAGACTGAATTCTTCACACATTTCATTAAAAGTCTTATATCTGGAATATTTTGGGTGTAAGAGATGTTGAACTCTCATAATTCCCTTGTGCCGCCATATCTCAAACATTCTTTTTTCCCTCCCCTCCTTAAATTCAGGGCGGTGCCACAAGTCCATATGTTTGGAGATTTTCAATGGCAATCTGTAAGCCTTGCGAGCTATTTTCCAGGCTGCTATGGTGTATTTAGCTATAATAGAGTGCTTGCACTCTCTTGGGAGATTAGTGTAGTTTGTGTGTAGTAGGGTGTTTAAATTCCATGGATTAAATAATTCCGCTTCTAGATCTGTATTCGATTAGTCATTGGAGCCACGTAGCCAGTCCAAAGAGTGCCTCCATGAGGCTAGCCACATTGTATAATCGAATATACAGAAAGTTGAATCCTCCTTCACTTTTGGGAAGCATCAATTTTTGCAAAGCTATGGGCCGTCGTTTATGTGACCACACAAAGACCACGAAAGCCGTGTGCGATTTCCCCAGGTCTTGTCTCTGAAGTAAGAGTGGTATTGTCTGCATTGGGTAAAGAAGTGTCGGGAAACGAAATATTTTGATCAGGTGGCAACTGCCTATGAAGGAGAGTGGGAGATTGCTCCACCTACCTAAGCCATTTATTATTTTGAGTATTATTAGGGGATAGTTCAATGCGTACAGCGACTCTCGCTTCTTACCTATATTTATACCCAGGTACTTAATGAGGGTTTTGGCCATGCTAACAGGACAGCTTTTAAGATCTGCAGTAATTTGGCCCCGGGTGGAAATATTCAACAATTTGCATTTAGTGGGGTTTACTTTAAAACCCAACAGTTTTCCAAAAGCTTCCAATAAGGTAAAAACATGCGGCGCATCAGATTTCGGTTGGGAAAGTGCTATCAAAATATCAGCCACAAATAACATGGTTTTAACTGTTCTACCTCGGACTCTTATGCCCTCGATCCCAGTATTGCCCTCTAACTTTCATGCCAGTGGTTCAATTGCCAGATTAAATAAAAGTGGTGATAGGGGGCAACCTTTCCTAGTAACCTTCTTTAAAGGGAACCTCAGGGAAAGAAAACCTGGTGTATTAATTTGTGCTTGTGGAGAAGAATAAAGCTTCCACAAGTAGGAACAAAAGGGACCTTTGAAGCCCATCTTGTTCATCACCTCCCTTAGCCAAGACCACGAGACATTATTGAATGCCTTTTCTGCATCTATTGTGAGAAGGGCCGGGGAGGGATGAGCCGACGGGTGTAACTTAACATTTTTTTAATCTATGAACTTTTTAGGAAGTCATTAACTTACCAAGTATAAGCAGAAGTGCCGCTAGATGTTCAGCATAAAGGGGCAGAAACATCCAGAGTAGGCCCCCAACCCAGGTAACACATCTTTATAACTGCAGAGGCATATCTAATCATACTAGTTATACCAAGACTACTTCCTAGAAATGCAGACTGGAATCGAGAGTCTCCAAAGAAAATTCACCAGCAAAATTCAAATAATATCAAATGGGTGACTTGGCTATCAAATTAAAAACATAACACTTATTAGATGTACACTCATTGTCAAAAAAAAATCAAGCCCCCAGAAGAATCATAGAATCATAGAATGGTACAATTGGAAGGGACCTCCAGGGTTATCTGGTTCAACCCCCTGCTCAGTGCAGGATTCGCTAAATCATCCCAGACAGATATTTGTCCAGCCTTTGTTTGAACATTTCCATTGAAGGAGAACTCACCACCTCCGATGGTAACCTGTTCCACTCATTGATCCCCCTCACTGTCAGACAGTTTTTCTAATAACTAATCTGTGTCTCCTCCCTTTCAGTTTCGTCCCATTGCTTCTGGTCTTTCCTTGTGCAAATGAGAATAGGGCTGATCCCTCTACACTGTGACAGCCCTTCAGATATTTGTAGACAGATATCAGTCTTCTTGTTTGTAAGCTAAGCATTCCTTTAACCGTTCCTCATAGGACATGATTTGCAGGCCGCTCACCATCTTGGTAACTCTTCTCTAAACTTGCTCCAGTTTGCCTATGCCTTTTTTAAAGTGGGGTGTCCAGAACTGGACACAGTATTTCAGATGAGGTCTGACTAAGGAAGAGTAGAGGGGGATAATTACCTCACTTGATGTAGACTCTATGCTTCTCTTAATACATCTCAGAATTGTGTTTGCCTTTTTGGCTGCTGCATCACATTATTGACTCATGTTCAGTCTATGATCTATTAATACACCCAAGTCTTTTTCACATGTGCTGCTGCTTAGCCCAATTCATCCTATTCTGTATATGCTTTTTTCGTTTTTCTTGCCCAGGTGTAGGAGTTTGCATTTCTCCTTGTTAAATACCATTCTGTTAGTCAGCGCCCACTGTTCAAGCATTTCCAGATCTTTCTGAATACTCTCCCTCTCTTCCCTAGTGTTAGCTATCCCTCCTAGCTTTGTGGTCATTGGCAAATTTGGTTAGTTTTCCATCAAGAAGTTGTCGTTTTGCTGCAAAACTTGGCATGCAGTTACATCTCAGGCAGATATGCAAATGATTAAAGTTGTGGCATGACTAGATGAATGGTCTTGCCACCTGAAGGCCTAAAAGTCATTCCACCCATGGTCTATAAAAAGGCTCTCAAAGGCTACTTGCATGTAGTGACCTCTTTTTCTGCTTTTGTAGAGCTTGTTGACCACTAGACATGTCTCTATGGTGCAATCAAAGAGATTTCGCCAAGTTAATAGTTTGAGTTTCCACTATTGAAATGTCAGAAACTGGATAGTGATATCTAAGAATTGCTGCCACCTGGGCCATTCTGACCAGACTGTTAGGAGGTGTTGGGACCAGTGTATGCGGTAGGGCATGCACACTAGGCGACTAGGCTCAGAACACCCTTAACAAACCAGCACCCTTCAGAGATAGATGGTATCCTCATTGCAAGCCCTTGTGTTTGTTGGAACCATTTCTAGGCACTTGGCTAAAGGATATTTGGTCTCACGGCGCCCATTACATGTACTGCTTTTGACACCCACCCACCGTTATCTCCGCTCGCAGTGGTGTCATGAGCTATGAAACTGCACTGCTAAGGAGTGGAACTGGGTTATCTTCAGTGACCCAGGGTATTTGGGGCATTGATGGCTGCTGTGTTCAAGTCTGGAGATATAGGGATACGCAGCTCAATCCTGCCTTTGCTGTAGACTGGTACACTACCCCCACTGCTGGAGAGATGGTCTGGTGGACCATTGCATATGACCGGTCACCCCTAGTAGTGGTATGAAGTACAATGCCAGCTCATCGATATGTACAGGATATCCTGCAGCCATATGTGATTTCCTCCATGCCCGCCGATATCATATCTTGTATACAAGCTAGAGGGGGTACAATAGGGTACTAGAACCCCCATGCCCACTTCCATCACATCATGTATCCAAGCTAGAGACGGTACAACAGGGTACTGGAGCCTCCATGCGTGGTAATATTGCATCTTGTATCCAAGCTAGAGGCAGCCCCACAGAGTACTAAAGCCTCCATGCCCACGCATATCACATCTTGTATCCAAGCTAGAGGCGGTAAAACAGGGTACTAGAACCTCCATGCCTGCCTGTATCACATCTTGTATCCAAGCTAGAGGCAGTGCAGCAGGGTACTAGAGCTTCCATGCCCACCCATGTCACATCTTGTTTACATGCTAGAGGCGGTACAATAGGGTACTAGAGCCTCCGTGCCTGCCTGTATCACATCTTGTATCCAAGCCAGAGGTAGTACAACAGGGTAGTAGAGCCTCCATGCCCCCTGTATCACATCTTGTATCCAGGCTAGAGACTGTATAACAAGGTACTAAAGCCTCCATGCCCGCCTGTATAACATTTTGTATCCAAGCTAGGGGCGGTACACCAGGGTATAAGAGCCTCCATGTCCACTTGTATGACATCTTGTATCAAAGCTAGAGGCGGTACAACAGGGTACTAGAGACTCCCTTCAAGAGTTCAGTTTTCCGCAATAAATTCTCCTTTTACTCTGATATTGTAATCACCTACTTATATCAACATTATAATCACCCAGAGAAAGTTTCATTCCACTCTGACAACTCCATACAGGTCAGTGATTTTTTTAAAAATACCATGAATAATCCACCAATCAATACAGAATAAAGCCGCTCTCACGCTGGAGCTTTTTACAGAGATTTGCATGGCGTCCCAAGTGACATGGCGCTATCTGCTCTATTTTTGTGTGTTTTTGTGTTTTTTATCGCACCCCATCACCCATCATAGTGATGGGGTATGTTAAAAAGCGCACTAAACCACCACATTTGAAACACAGCGTTTTACTGTGTGTGAGAGTGGCTCAAAGATAAATATCTCAAACCAACAAGTCCACCTGATTATGCATAAACAGTGTGTACAAATATATTGAAACAGTCTAACTAGTCAGATGACATAAGGTTCAGATGTCAGGAAGAATCCTTAAATCCATGGTGACCACTTGACTTGGTGAACGCAATTAACATCCAGGTGGCATAAATATCCTTCAATGCAATGTTAAGCTGTATCTTGATAGAACGCCTCACCCTAATATGCTCTACTAGTATTAAGCCCTACAGTGTTGACCCTATTATAGAAGTCCTGTTTATATCCCTATTGGATCTGGCCTGAGATCAGCAAAAAAGGTTCAGTTTGATGATTTAGATGGACGTTTGGAATAATGACAATAAATGGAATCATTAGGGAAATTCTAAAAATTTTGCTCAATCTTCAAAATACCCCTTTAAGTGGTAGAGGGGTATTGAAATCAAAACATCTGGTGCTATATTTGAGGCCCAGCCATCATTTGAAATGAGGAGAAGAATAAAAAGTTTTACATTTTAGTTCTTTGTCTGGGAAGGGAAGAGATGGGAGGGGGAAGCTGCAAATGAAAGCAGGAAGAAAGAACAAAGTCTGTTACTGTAGCTTCCCCCTGTGCAGTCTTACAGTGACCCTTGAGGAACTTTTCTTCATGTTATCACCTCTGTTGCTAATGACAATTTCTTACTTTCATCTTTTTCCTATATAAAATCCCCCGGAGGATACAGAAACTTTTATGTTCCCGCCCCCCCTTACCAATCAGAGAGAATATGTGCTCTCTGATTGTAACAAAGGGGGTCTTTTTTTTCTACAGGGTCAAGAAGATGAGCAGTTTCACATCTAATCACTTCCTGCACCCAATCAGGCAACATTGACTCAGGAATACAAAAATGTTTATCGTTACTATAAGTGATTGTGATGACAGTGTAGGTGCGTGGAGACATAAGTTTCATGTATGAAGTCTGCACATCCCAACCTTTCATTTTTAGAAGTTCTGCATCTCTGGCTCTACTTTCGTCAGACATTTAGACACAAAAGTGATTTTTTAAGTCATTCTTTTTTTTGCAAAATTTTATAGTTTAATTCAAAATTGCAAGAAAATGTCTATGAATGTAACGTGCTGGGTGACATTTCTAGAATGTGCACTTTCTGAAAATAGAGTGAACAGCAAAAAGGGGTAATCCATAGAATATTTTTCTGTAAAATGTACATGAAAAATTTAAAAAAACGAAATACACATTCACATACATTGCCGGTGGAATTGCAGTGGATTCTGGATGGATTTAGGTGCAGAAACCTGAATGAAGAATTAGATGGGGTAGGGGTTATATAAAATGCAGCTCAAGACGAGTATAAGTCAAACAATGAAAAGAGTTTACAGGGTAGTTAAAGGGGTTGTACCAAGGCCGAGTTTACCACCTATCCACAGGATAGATGATAAAAGTCTGATCAGTGGAGGTCTCACTGCTGAGACCCCCACCAATCCTGAGAATGGGGGGCTCGTGTCTCCCTTTCTTTCTCACTGCAGTGAGGAGGAAGGCGGAAAGGGACTTGTTATTTGTATAGCGCCAACTAATTTATTACCCCCCAGAAAGCTGGGTACTCATTTTACCGACCTCGGAAGGATGGGAGGCTGAGTCAACCTTCAGCAGAACAAAATGGAGTAGTAAATACTAAAGAGTTTTTTCTCTGCGCTCATAGGAAACACATGCAGTAAGAAAATAGTACTTGCAGGGTTAAGAGGGGAATCTATGTCTACGACTTCCCCCGGGACGTGCAACAAGCGGCTTGACCAACAATTGTTGTTCTTCAAAAATGTATTCATGTAGCAGAAATGGAGGGTAAAACAATGTAACATGTTTCGGCAGTTGCTTGAGAAAGGCAACGACCTGACGCCGAAACGTGTTGCATTATTGTACCCTCCATTTTTTCTACATGAATACATTTTGGATCATTCCTGCTGCTCTCTGGCCCCGGATGCCTTTGTGCATAAGAGGCATATACACTGCAGACCGGGACTCTAGATATGGCGTCAGCCCTTCCGTGGGTATTGTCGCTCACACCAGAGTGAGTCCTTATCGGTTCATTCTATTTGTCTACCACTTTTACAGTTTGCATAAAGCTCTATCCCACTGTGTTTTTTCACTATGGCCATTATGAAAGTCACTTACTATTGGGTCCTCTACCGAGGATCACTATTATTGCTTGGTCCACTAACGTGGTCCCTATTACTATTAGGGCCATTAAGGAGATCACAATTACTATTATGACTACCACTGGGGGTCACTATTACTACTGAGTTCACTAACAGGATCACTATTAAGTGCTGGTTAATATGTTGGTGCTATATAAGTACAGTTTATTATTATTATTATTATTATTATTATTAGAAGTAGTACTGGGATAATTAAGGGGGTCACTATTACTATTCGGGGTGCTATCACTTCAGACAAGTCTCAATGACTCAAATATGTGTTGGGTATCTTGTGTATTGGCACTTTCAATGCCTGTAAAATGAGTGGGTCTTTTTGTGGAAGGGGGAGCATATCACACTTGACCTCAGCCAGCATAAAGGCTTGGGCACTCCGGCACCCTTGTATGTCAGTCAGAGGCGTAACTTGAAGCTCCCCGGCCCCGATGCAAAACTTGTAACAGGGCCCCCAACTATAATGCTTTACTCATAGTACTAGGTTCCCTATATGGAGAAGAGAGGCCTCATGGCCCCCCTAAGTCTCCTGGGCCCGGGTGTAACCACATCCCCTGCATCCTCTATAGTTACGCCCCTGATGTCAGTCAATCCATGAATGACACAAAAGAAGGGACTTCCTGGAAAACTGATCCTGTAAACAATGCTTCTGCTAAAAGAGATAAGCAACTCCTTTGCAGTGCTGCTTATCTCTGAATTATCAGCCAGTCCCAACTTCAAAACAAACTTCAAAAAATAATAATGCTGATCTATTTCTTTACATTCTGTTTATCAAGCAAGTACAATGCAACGAATTCTGCAGTAGGTAGCAGGTATGTGGCTTCACACTAAGTCCATGCTTGTATCACTTTCGAGATCTCCTATGTGACTCTTTCTCTTCAAGTCTGACATTTCAGACTTCACTTTTACAAACATCCTGTAAAGACAAACTACTCAAGGACTCCCCTTGTCTTGACTGATTTACCATCTCTTGAAAAAGTAATTACAATGCTTTTGGGCCACTGATTTAATGGAACTTATCCATGCCTAAGCTTTGCCCTGTGTTGAGGTGTCATTATTTCAGACAGTTTCTTCCATCCTCATTCAGGATGGACTTTTTTTATCCTGAGGTTTTCACACTTGTCAGTCTCAATTTGTTATTTATATGCTCAAATGACATTTCCATTGAATCAATTGGCGAGACTACTAAAATATGAAGGATTGGCTCTCACAAAATACATTAGTACTAATAGCCAACTTCATACTCTTGGATCTCAAAAAAAAGACCATTTCTTAAACATGACTTTCTTTAGAGCTGGTATCTACTTTACTGTGCTGTACTGGGGAAAAATGACTGCCGATATAATAATGAGCAGGAAACATAACATTCAGGTGGACAGCTATTTATATTCATGTAATAGGAAACTGCTTTCGTAAGGCCTTGGTGGTAGATGAAGCCTCGGAGAGGTTCAGGTATTGACTCACTGCAGGGAAGGCATGGGTCACATGGAGGGTTTCTACATAGTATGTCACTGGGATCTTGTATGCAAAGGCCCAATTGAATGGTTTATCAGGATAAAGGTAATACATGGGGATCTCTTAGCCAGCGGACCACAACGGGTAGACATTGGTTGCTCTTCAAATACTTTATTCGATCTCAATGGTGAACACAGTCCACTGATTAGCTTCACTAGTGTCAAAGACAAAGATGGCAGCTTGGGTCTTGTCTTGTGGAGAACATGCTGTCACTCATTCCGGTGCTTCCCAAGATGCCAGACGTCTCTCTCAACTCTATTCAAGAAAATCCAGTCAATGCTTAGTATGGGACACCCAGGGAGACCAACCAGAAACCGCTTAACAGCTGTGTTGTCACTTCTTCCTTGACTATGCGGAATACAGTCCCTTATATAACCTCCAGTTGACTGGTAAATAGGCCCTCCTATCAGCTGCCTCCATGACACCCCGCTCCATGTCTGAGGACCTTACTTAAAGGAACATTAGAAAAAAACTTTAAAGGGGCAATATATATTTCTTTCCCATAATCTAACACAGAAGGGATTCCTACACATCACACCCGATTAACTAAATTAGATATGCACAAAACATCTTAAAAGCACGATGAAGATAAAAACATATAAAAAGTGAACCATGGATATCACGAATCCTATTAATTTGACGCCTGATATGGAAAGGTGTCCAAGTAATGTAGTCTCATTGTGGGAATTTTCCTCTCTGGGTCATACTGTAAAACTGCGGCACTAATCTGTAGCTATTCTGCCCATTTTCTTGCTGCAGATCCGCATATGAATTTATCAGATTTTGTCAAAAGGCAAAATCTGTAGGCAGAATTTCCAAAGAGTTTCCATGTGAATCCGAGTGAAAGAAGTAACATGTCACTTCTTCACATAAATCCATGCAGAAACGTGTCAAAATTCCACTGTGGATTTTGCATATCGACTGTGATAAATCCACATGCAGATCTGCAGCGAGAAACTGCAGTTTTACAGGCAGATTCAGCATGTGTGAACCTACCTTAAGTTTACAAAGAAAAAGTAAGTAGGTAAGAGATAAGTACTAGAGATGAGCGAACGTACTCGGTAAGGGCGATTTTGCAATCGAGCACCGCGATTTTCGAGTACTTCACTACTCGGGTGAAAAGTACTCGGGTGCGCTGTGGGTGAGCGGGGGGTTGCAGCGGGGAGTGATGGGGAGAGGGAGAGAGAGAGGGCTCCCCCCTGTTCCCCACTGCTACCCCCCACTCCCCTCTGCAACCCCCCGCCCCACAGCGCACCCAAGTACTTTTCACCTGAGTAGTGAAGTACTCGAAAATCGCGGTGCTCGATTGCGAAATCGCCCTTACCGAGTACGTTCGCTCATCTCTAATAACTACATCTCGGCAAGGAGCCCTTCACAAAAGGAGACTGAGAATCTATTGAACTTCAGTAATGGGGGTTACTTAAGGGAATTTTCTGGCTCTCTGCCATAAGGAGTCTCAGGGCCCACACAAAAGAAATTTAAAACAAGAACTGTGATTCAGCATATAATAGATGTACCATAAATTTCTACAGAATATTACCTCTGTTTGTTAAAAGATGTCAGAATCACCCCCTACCTGATCAGAAAACATTCTGACCTAGAACATTCCCTTCTCATCTTTACCAAAAAAACATTTAATTATGCAGGTAATGCAGAACAGTCATACAAGAATATATAGAAAAGTCCATTACATATAAGCAACTGGTTATTGCAAAGCCATATTCATTATTGATCGTTTTCCTATCATCCTTCCTTCCTTTCCTTTTAATTTTCCTTTCCCTTTCTTTACCTTTTGCTTTGCTTTCCTTTTCATTTCTTTTTCTTTCCTTTCTTTTCCTTTTCCTTTCCTGTCATCTCCTTCTTTTCCCTTTCAACCCCGTTGTTTTCCCCTTCTTCCATCTTTCTTTCATTTCAATCCCCTTCTTTCCCCCTTTTTCATTTCAATTCCCTTCTTTCCCCTTTCTTCCATCTCTTTTTTTCATTTCACTTCCCTTTTTCCCCTTTCTTTCATTTCACTTCCCCTCTTTCCCCTATCTTCCATCTCTTTCTTTCATTTCAATCCCCTTCTGTTCCCTTTCTTCCATCTCTTTCTTCCCTTTCAATCTCCTTCTTTCCCTTTCTTCCATCTCTTTCTTTCATTTCAATCCCCTTCTTTTCCCTTTCTTCTATCTCTTTCCTTTCATTCCATCCCCTTCCCTGTATCTGTTTTATTTATATTTTCTGTCCCTTCATCCTCTACCTTTTCCTTCCACTTCCTTCGTCTTTTACCATTCTTTTCTCTTTCTTCCATCTCTTTCTTTCATTTCAATACCCTTCTTTTCCCTTTTTTCCATCTTTCTCTTTCTTTCCCCTATCAATCCCCTTCTTTCCCCTATCTTTCATCTCTTTCTTTCATTTCATTTCCCTACTTTTCTCTTTCTTCCATCTCTTTCTTCCCTTTCAATCCCCTTCTTTCCCTTTCTTCCATCTCTTTCTTTCATTTCAATCCCCTTTTCCCTCTTTCTTCCATCTCTTTCTTCCCTTTCAATCCCCTTCTTTCCCCTTTCTTCTATCTCTTTCCTTTCATTCCATCCCCTTCCCTGTATCTGTTTTATTTATATTTGCTGTCCCATCATCCTCTACCTTTTCCTTCCACTTCCTTCGTCTTTTACCATTCTTTTCTGTATTACATAGAGAAGCATTTCTCTCAATGGCCACCATTTAATTCTATATCCTCCTTCTCCTAGATGCTATGTGAGAAATGTCTGGCCAGAGGAGTCTTCTGGCAAAATCAGTTATTTATTTAGGCTGCCAGGAGCCAGTCTGCAGGGACTAGCTGATGACCACGATGACTCCAATATAAATAGATTTATCTCCGATGAGATAATGCCTCCAACCTCTTAAGGATGCAGCTCTTTAAGACCCTTAGGTCATAGTGTTTTTTGTTGTTGTTGTTTATTTCATCTCCGCATCTCTGCACACCTACATAGTATGGTGTATTAGATATGTCTGCCCATCAGTATTCAACTATTAAAGGCAGAGACTAATGGGATTCTGTACATGACGGACAAGGAGGGCATTTATATATGGATGCTCCATGATCAAGTGGTGGTGGGGGACAATGGAGTGACAAAGTGAACTCCTTCCATCTATCTAACTGGTTAGACGTCATGGTCACTAGCTCTGATTCCAGCTGTTGAAACAAGAAGAAGTTAATGTACAAACCCATAAACTCTTTACAGTTCTTTATTAGAGATGAGCGAACGTGCTCGGCCCCGCCCCTTTTTCGCCCGAATACCGCGATTTTCGAGTACTTCCGTACTCGGGCGAAAAAATTCGGGGGGCGCCGTGGCGGCGCGGGGGGTTGCAGCGGGGAGTGGGGGGGAGAGGGAGAGAGAGAGGGCTCCCCCCTGTTCCCCGCTGCTACCCCCCGCACCGCCGCGCCTCTCCCCGCCCCCCGGCGCCCCCCGAATCTTTACGCGTGAAGTACTCGAAAATGGCGGTACTCGGGTGCGTAAGTACTCATTACGAGTACGTTCGCTCATCTCTATTCTTTATCATATTATGATATTTCCCGCTGCCTAGTCTATCACTGTTGACCAGGCCTTGTTGGAAATCACCAAGATTGCTGGATATTCCCATCTAATGTGGAGTCACACTATAACTGATTCATGGAAAACTTGCCCTTGATTTTATACTGCACTCCGGGGTCAAGGGTCTAATTTCAATACAGGAAAGCTTCAATTGTGAAAGGGTCGGTATTAAAGATGAGCAATAATACTCCCTAAGGGCAATTACTCGAGCGAGCATTGTCCTTAGCGAGTACCTGCTCGAAAGAAAAGATTCGGGTGCCGGGGGGGGGGGAGTGGGGGGGGGGGCGGAGGGGAGATCTCTCTCTCCCTCTCTCCCCCCCTGCTCACTCGCGCAACTCACCGCTCTACAGCGCCGGCACCCGAACGTTTTCTTCCAAGCAGGCAGGTACTCGCTAAGGACAATACTCGCTCCAGTAATTGCCCTTAGCGAGTATGTTCGCTCATCTCTAGTCGGTATCTATAAAAAAGTGACAATTCAGTGTATATAACATCCCCAAAAATACTTTCATTATTTGCTATAAACTGTTGTCCATTATTCCTGTTATCATCATTGCCATTATTATTAACATTGATGATGATGATAGAAGTAGTAATAATAATCCCTTTAAAGAAAACCTCAGCACAATTCATATTGGGAACTGCTTACGCAAGACCTTGAGTCAATGACAGATCAAAAAGTTCCTACTTAGAAAGCACTTCCAAGTTTTCTTAATACAAGTGTGAAAGATGAAATCCCAATTGTTTTGACTGTCAAGGACATCCAAGCTGTAATGGTAGTTGCTGCGATCAGGGTAAAGCAAATCAGTGGTATGTTTTTTTTTTAAAAATTCACCAAGAAGAGAAATAAATTGTAATTCAGATGCCTACACATTTATTGTACCAGGGCTATTCGTCCTAGTTTTGTCATTCCTCCCAACCAATAGACCATGACTAATACAAAGAATGTGAAGGCAATATACGGCCATGCTTACACTAGTGAATATGACTTTTAGGATATGTTTCCATTGTTAAATTGCATTGGTGATGTCATCGTTGAATGTTGTAGATGTATTCAGTAGTAACATCCTTTTATCACTATTACCTTGTTTCGCTGAAAATAAGACATACCCTCAAAATAAGACATAGCATGATTTTCCAGAATTTTTGAGGATGCAAAATGATTTTTAAGGCTTTTTGAGGATACTTGAAATATAAGCCCTACTCCAAAATTAAGCCCTGCTAACAGTTAATTAAAAAAGTCAATTTAAATAGTGTCCAGGCAGCTATACATGTAAAAAAGATAAACCTTTTTGAACAAAAATTAATATAGGACACTGTCTTATTTTTTGGGGAAACACGGTATTGTGTAAACTGCTGACAGCAGCCATATAGACAAATGCCAATCAATTAGATTGATGCTTCTTTAAAGGGACATTTCCATCAGAAAGAGAATTTTTTTTAAATTTCAGTATTATTCAATATCTCGGAAAACAAATTTATTTAGAATTTTTAGTTTTTTTTAAATTTTAGTACTACTATGCAAATAAAATACAATATTTTAATATTACCCTCCTGTAGAAGACAGCACAAATGAGTAAGTCTCGTCAACTGAAAGGAAGCTGTTCGTCAGTTACTGTTGCTGTAGGGGGAAGATGTTGTCTCCAAGGTAAACTCATAATAGTAGGCGGAGGATTGGACAGAATGATAGCTTTATTGTCATCTTGAGAGACCTAGATGAAGATAGGTCAATGACAGGATGACACAGAGAAAATGCCACACCAAGAAGGAAGGCTCGAAATAAGATGATGTAATTAGAGAATTATGTTCCGAACAATCTATTTTCATTTCAAACAATTCCACATCTACTGTGGCACAATAAACAAGATGATTAGTAAGTAATGGAGCCACCATGTCGGGCTGTGCAGTTGTTAATCTGACATGGCACTGATTCAGTGAGTGCTGGACTACTGTCCTAGGGAAGTGTTGACCAAGGGGTATTGACCATAGTCTATAAGTCATCTTCATTACAGAGTGTTCCCTCGATGTCCAGTCGCGTTCTACCAATATTTGATTGGAGAGAGCTCTGGGGATCATACTGGCCAAGTAATCACCTGGACACCTTAACCCTTTCCAGTCCACTGTCTGACGTCTGAAGACATTCTAATTGAAATCTATACAGCTCCAATGTCGGAAGACATCCGGCAGGGTATTCTTACTGTATATTACTGGCCGCTCTTTTGTCGGGGGGCCTCTCCAGCATGTCCCATACCACAGTACTGGCTCTAGCCAGATGGAGCGATTGTATAATGGCGGAAAGGGAAAACCCCCTAGGAAACCCTGAATCCAAAATTGGATTGCAAAGGGTTAAAAAGCATGGCTGCTGGTGTTCGCTGTGTGGGGCTGCATGTTATCCTGCTGGAAAATGGCATTGGGTACTCCCTAAAGATATGGTTGTGCGATGAGTGGCAGCACCTCATCAACATAACAGTGTGCCATCAATGTGCCTCTGATGCATAGTAGAAGTGATTAATTGCTAATGCTGATGGAACCCTATACCATGACTCCTTGTTGATGAGCTATGTGGTCCTCTGATATGGCAGGAGGATCAGTCCAATTAAAACAATTCCCATAGACTTTCACTCTGAGACAGAATCTCGTTTGGCGATGAACATCACACTGTGCCATTTGGCATTCAAAGCTACCTCTGGAGGGACATTATTGCAAGTATCCATGACAATAGTACAGTGTGAGGGGAAGTCATCACAATGGACAGCTTGACCACAAACCGGCCTTAGCCAAGAAACTGTCATCTTTGATATTGGAACAAACGCATCTGTCCATACACACACAGAATGTCAGTAATTGTGGATTGTGGATCTGCTACTATATGATGCCGGATGCGTTGATCTGTATTCTGTGACATTTGCCTCCATATTCCAGCCCCACTATCACAAGGCATATCTTGTTCTGCCAACTGCCATCTTCAAATTCCTTCCAGAGCTGTTTTTTGGCAGAGTGTGGCCCTGGGCAAAATTGAAAGTGGGGCCCCAAATTTACGCCCACTGCTCAGCTCCCTGACAGAAAACTGTTTTTGCCTTTCAGTTGCACACTGCTGATTACTTGGGATGGCCATCGCTGCAGCTGAACAGCAGTAGCAGTGGTGCTGGAGAAAGGGGACCACTTTGGAGGCTTAGATTGCCCTCAAAAATGCCCTGGCATTCCATTGAGTTTCTTCTGCATTATGATACCAAGACCACATAGCTCTATGATGAATCCTTTAGTATATTTGTGTATTTAGTTTGAATGAGATGGCCCTCAATGCCAAATTAGGGGCAGCTCCACTACGACAAAATATTCATAGTGTGGAATTTTCTCTGTAAGACAGTGTATTCTGCCACCGATGTACATGTGAGTAAGCTCCGAAGAGTGTGAGCAATGGTAGATAGGTAAACCCAATATCTAGAACTCTCTCCAGCCAAACCGGATGCATGTGAAGATTCCAAGAAGAAGGATGCAACGGTGAACTTCAGGAAGTTTCAGTGACTGTACCTTGAGTCAACAGATGCCAGGTCTGTGATGCCTATCCTGTGCCAGAACAAGATGACGCTGCTCAGAGGCTGGATGTAGCCTCACGGGAAACAGGAGGGTTACATATGGAAAGAGAGTGTAATAGTTTACAGTAACAAGTATGCATGACACAAATATAACAGTAGCCACAAGATAGCAGCAAAAGACGAGTAGTGACTACGACTACTTCTGCACATTAGCTTGTACAGTACACAATGTGTGTATAAATTACACACACTTTTTTCCCTATTTGTTTTCCTACAATGTGATATTTCATGTAATAGAACAGCAGATTATGCTATAAAAAACTGTATACCAAAATAAGTGGGCCCAATTGCAGCTATGACCTAAGGATATGTTAGGCACATGAGCTGGGAAATTACAGACACTGCAAACAGTGTGAAGTAAACCATTCATGAACACACACTTACGCATGTAATGGACATAACACATGT
Organism: Eleutherodactylus coqui; assembly: GCF_035609145.1. NCBI lineage: Eukaryota > Metazoa > Chordata > Amphibia > Anura > Eleutherodactylidae > Eleutherodactylus > Eleutherodactylus coqui. The sequence continues at coordinate 92,373,782 of NC_089848.1, read as the reverse complement.
ATGTACGCTATGTTCAATTTTTAGTGTATATATACGCCAAAAATCATGGGATAGGAACTAATACCCGGCAAGGGGCAGCGACTTTACGTGCCATCGATTCTACAAATGGGTAGTAGATGTCTGGATGGATGTTGAGGTATGCTGTCTGTATAGCTATATATATATATATATATATATATATATATATATATATATATATATATATATACAGGCTACTGTTTAAGAAATCTTTGCATCAAAATTAAGCACCCATTACAGTAACACGTGTGATATTCATATTGGGCAGTCATACATTGATTATGGTGTCAGATGTGTGGTGGACTGTATCTGTGCTGGGGATTCCACTTTCGTGCTCCTTTTGGGAAGAAGGAAAGGAGAATCCCTATGACTGAATGTCTCCATTTCTGGACAGAATCAAACAGTGCCAAGCGAACCCCATTGACTATAATCTGGTCCGTCCGCTTTCCGTCCAGCTGGCCAGCTCTTTTCTTCTGGTATTATCGGGCGCATCCGTGATCACTAATACAATCATTCATCACCAATACAGTATCGTTATTGTTGGCAGCATATTTCTAGTTCGCATTAGAGAGATGTACTACCAACAATAATGATTTTTTTCTGCAGCACAAATGACCCGATCAGCTGACGAACAATCGTCTAACCATTTATTCGCTGATTAGAGACATACACTCATTGTAAAAAAAAAAATCTAACCCCTTGAGTTGTTGTTTTGCTGCAACACTTGGCACGCAGTTACATCTCAGGCAGATATACAAATCACTGGAGTTGTGGTGGAATTGGATGAAAGGTCTTGTCACCTGATGCCCTAAAAGTGGTTCCACACTTGGTCTATAAAAAGGCTCTCAGAGGCACCTTGTGTGTAGTGTACTGTAGGACAAGTGTCAGAAAAGCTAAAGCTGATAAAGAATTGATGCTTGCAACAGAGGCAAAAAGCAATAAAAAAGGATTTGGGGGGTATGTCAAAAGCAAAAGAAAAGTAAAAGATGCTAGTGGATGTTTGCAAGATGAAAATGGTGAATTGGTTAAAAATTATCTTGAGAAGGCCGAACTTTTACATTCCTATTTTGTACCTGTTTTCTCTCAGAAAGTAGATGGAACATCAACTGATCTTCCCCATGCTATTGGGGGAATAAAAGAATGCAGGCTATCTATAAGCAGAGAGATGATGAGGGAAAACTTTGTTAACCTTAATGAATTTAAGTCTCAAGGTCCAGATGAATTACATCCTAGGATACTAAAGGAAGTAGCCGAAGTAATTGCTGAACCACTTCCAATTCCTAGAGAACAGGAGAAGTCCCAGAACATTGGAAAAGGGCAAATGTTGTTCATATCTTCAAAAAAGGGAAGAAGTTAGATCCAGGAAACTACAGGCTTGTGAGCCTGACTTCTATACTGGGAAAGATCTTTGAACAAATTATTAAACAGCATGTATGCAAGTACTTGGATGAAAATGGAGTAATTAATCAGAACCAGCATGGGTTTGTAACAAACAAGTCATGCAAGATGAATCTAATTTCCTTCTGTGATGGGGTTGATCAGGAAAATGTGGTGGATATAGTATATCTTGACTTTAGTAAAGCATTTGACAAAGTATCTCATACCATACCTATTGAAAAAATGACCAAATATGGGATTGACAAGACAAATGTTCAGTGGATTGACAACTGGCAGAGTAATCGTACTCAAAGAGTGGTCATAAATGGCTGCACATCCAAATGAAAGAATATACCAAGTGGGATACCACAGGGCTCTGTCCTAGGCCCAGTGGTGGTAAACATTTTTTGTAAATGATCTGGAGGAGGGAATTGATGGAAAACTGCTGAAATTTGCAAACAAACAAAGCTAGGAGGTATAGCTAACACTAGGGAAGGGAAAGAGAGTATTCAAAAAAATCTAGAAAAAATTGAATAGTAGGCGGCAACTAACAAAGTGGTGTTTAACAGGAGAAATGCAAAGTCCTACATCTGGGCAAGAAAAATGAAAAAAGCATATACAGAATGTGTGGAATTGGGCTAAGCAGCAGCACATGTGAAAAAGACTTGGGTATACTAATACATCATAGACTGAACAAGAGTCAACAATATGATGCAGCAGCCAGAAAGGCAAACAAAATTCTGGGATGTATTAAGAGAAGCATAGAGTCTACATCAAGTGAGGTAATTATCCCCCTCTACTCTTCCTTAGGCCTTGGTCAGACGGGCGGTTTTTCGCGCGATTTGTGCATGCGCATGCGATCTGCGCATATATAGAGCCATTGCTTCGCAATGGGATCGGTTACATGCCCGCTTTTTATGCGGATATGCGATAAATTATAGGACACAACGATTCGCAGAACACACCTATCTGCGTTCTGCGATTCCTTGTGTTCTATATATGCGCTCAATGGGGCCGGCGGCAGCAGCGCTGACCCCATTGAGAACATATACTATAAAGATCATTCTCCTCTGCCACAGCTATAACAGCTGTGGCAGAGAAGAACGATGTTCGCCCATTAAATTCAATGGAGCCAGCAATACAGCCGGCTCCATTGAAAGCAATGGGCTGCCGGCGAGCGCTGGATGAATTTTCGGGAAGGGCTTAAAAATATAAGCCCTTCCCTGAAAAGCATCCTGAAATGTGTAAAAAAAAAAAATAAAATTATACTCACCTTTTCCCTGCAGCTGGAGCTCAGCCGCGGCCGGCCGGCAGTTCTCCTGAACTGCTTTGTGTAGTATTAAGCAGGCGGGGATTTAAAATCCCTGCCTGCTAAATGGGCTGCCTCTGATTGGTCACAACCCTCACCAATCAGAGGCAGCTCTCACTCACCCATTCATGAATTCATGAATGGGTGAGTGAGTGCTGCCTCTGATTGGCTGAGCGCAGGGACCAATCAGGGGCAGCTCTCAGCTATTGAATGACAGCTGAGAGCTGCCCCTGATTGGTCCCTGCGCTCAGCCTTAATCCTGCCTTTGCTCTGGAGCGGCACACTGCCCCCACTGCTGGTGTGATGGTCTGCGGGGCCATTGCATACCACAGTCAGCCACCTAGTAGTGGTACGAGGGATAATGACAGCTCAAAGACATGTTCAGAACATCCTGCAGCAACATGTGTTGCTTCTCATGGCGGCTTCCCAGAGGCATTTTCTAGCAGGATACATGTCTATTACATCTTGCCTTCAAGCTAGAGGTGGTACAACGAGGTACTAAAGCATCCATATTTGCCTGTATCACATCTTGTATTCAAGCCAGAGGTGGCCCGACAGTGTAATAGAGCCTCCAAGCCCACTTATATCCCATCTTGCCTCCAAGATAGAGGCAGTAAAACAGGGTACTAGAGCCTCCATGCCCTCCTGTATCACATCTTGTAACCAAGTTAGAGGTGGTCCAACAGAGTGCTATAACCACCATGCTTGCCTGTATCAAATTTTGCCTCTAAGCTAGAGGCAGTACAACAGGGTGCTAGAGCCTCCATGCCTGCCCATATCACATCTTGTATCCAATCTAGAGGCGGTACAACAGGGTACTAGAGCCACTATACCTGCCCGTATCACATGTTGCCTCTAAGCTAGAGGCAGTAAAACAGGATACTAAAGCCTCCATGCCCACCCATATTCCATTTTGTATCCAAGTTAGAGGCAGCCCAACAGGGTGCTAGAACCTCCATGCCTTCCTGAATCACATCTTGCCTCCAAGCTAGAGGCGGTACAACAGGGTACTAGAGCATCCATTCCTGCCTGTATTACATCTTGTATCAAAGCCAGAGGCAACCAACAGTGTAATAGAGCTTACATGCCCGTCCATATCACATTTGCCTCCAAGCTAGAGGTGTTTAAACAGCGTACTAGAGCCTCCATGCCCACCTGTATCACATCTTGTATCCAAGTTAGAGGCGGCCCAACAGAGTGCTAGAACCTCCATGTCTGTCTGTATCAAATCTTGCCTCTAAGCTAGAGGCAGTACAACAAATTGCTAGAGCTTCCATGCCTGCCCATATCACATCTTGTATCCAATCTAAAGGTGATACGACAGGGTACTAGAGCCACTATGCCTGCCCATTTTACATGTTGCCTCTAAGCTAGAGGTGGTAAAACAGGATACTAGAGCCTCCATGCCCACCCGTATCACATTTTTTATCCAAGGTGGAGGTGGCCCAACAGGGTATTAGTACCTTCATGCCTGCATGTATCATATCTTGCCTCCAAGCTAGGGGCGGTACAACAGGGTACCAGAGCCTCCATGCCCCCCATATCACTTCTTGATTCCAAGCTAAAGGCGGCCCAACAGGGTACTTTCTCCTCCATGCCTGCCCATATCACATCTGATATCCAAGGTAGAGGTGGTACAATAGGGTACCAGAGCCTCCATGCCTGTCTGTATCACATCTTCCATCCAAGCTAAAGGCGGCCCAACAGGGTACTTTCTCCTCCATGCCTGCCCATATCACATCTGATATCCAAGGTAGAGGTGGTACAATAGGGTACTAGAGCCTCCATGCCCGCCCGTATCATATCATGTATCCAAGCTAGAGGTGGTACAACAGGGTACTAGATCCTCCAAGCCCATCCGTATCACATCTTGTATCCAAGCTAAAGGCGGTACAACAGGGTACTAGATCCTCCACGCCCACCCATATCACATCTTGTATTCAAGCTAGAGGCGGTACAACAGGGTACTAGAGCCTCCATGCAAGTGTTCAGTTTTCTGATTGCTCAGAAGAAATGATCCTTTTGCTCTATTATTGTAATCACTTATTTATATTAACGTTATAATCACACGGAGAAAGCTTCATTCCATTCCGACAACTCCTTCTAGGTACTTAAGTTTCTTTGACAATGAGGGTATTTACACGGTGATCAGAAAAATGATGATGAATGAGAAAATGAACATTCCGCTGAACATTCATGCCTTATCAACCGCCAGTGTAAAAGGGCCTTAGGACTGTTCTGACACCTGTAATGGAGATTAGCAGAATCTAAGTGCTTAAACACATGGATGTGTTTTTGTCCCATTTTGTGGCTGTGAAAACAATGACCACAAAACTGAACGAAGCGACACCATTGATTTCAATGGTTTGTTTTCACTAGAGGGATTCTCTCACGTTAATACTACGTGCGAGAAAAGAAATGACTAGCCCTATCTTTCTTGCAGGTAGTTTTTCAACGTGCGAGACAGATAGGGCAGGAACTATCTTCCGCCTTTTTTTTAAAACTCGCCCGCAATAGCGCAGAGTTTGAATAATCAAAAATAAAAACCCGAGTTCCTGGGCTAATATGCCCTGTAGCAGCGAGTGTATTAGCGCACGCCCATCTGTTTAGGCCCTAAGTGAATGGAGCAGGTGAGCCCACTGCGGTTTAAAGAGAGCGGTCAAATGGGAAGCTGTGGGGTATGGGAGGTCAATAATTTTTTAATGCCACTCATTCATAATCTACCCCATGGGGATTTGTTAATGTTTGTTGAGTCAAGATGCTTAACTGCTTCATATTGAAGCTGGCACTGGCAAGCTGACCCAAGAGAAAATCAAACTGGCCATTTATGTTTAGCTTATTATGGCAGTCGGAGGAGAAATGTGGTGTTAAATGATGGCCATTAATATGGACAAATTGAGCATGCCAAAGCTAGATCTAATCTCTGGCTAATAAGTGGGGGTCCCCGTTCTATGAAGTCCCTATATCCTAATAGAGAATATGGAAAGGTGTTATCCTACTGAGGCAGCTCCTTCAATAACAAAATTCTTAGTTATTGCCATATAATACACAGTGCTGCTTTGAAGAATTGGCGTTTGTTCTTCATCCCTACATTGTAGTCGTCAAGGTCCAAAGGCTCTGCTCTTACGTGCCCACCTAAATAGAATGAAATTGACTATTCAAAGAAGGTGCCATGTTCTTGTAGGCCTCAAGATTGGGGTGCTTTATCGGATCATCCTGATGTAAAGGCCGATTTGTCCTCTAGAGGCCGGCAACGAAGAAGAAGAAACAAAGAACAAAGCAGCAACTTGCTGTAGTCATTCTGTGGATGTATCTTCAAAGCAAAGTTAAATTATGCTTCAAAGAACTTCTGTGCCCTGGGCAGGCAATCTGATCTTTGATCTTCTAGAAATGACTGGAGGCTTACAAGTAGGTAAAAACACACAACCTTACTTCACCGCCAGGATGTTTTCTCATCTTTGCCACCTATTGCAGTAAAAATCTTAAAAGTTGATCAGTTAATGTCGTTACAAAAGTAGAATCAAGTGGAATGGAAACAATGACTGCAGCTGATATCTGAATATTAAAGTGGACTTCCACCAAAATGTAAATATTGCCATACATTAGGAAAGCAGATGTTATAGCAGCAGGCAAAGTTGGGTAATTATGTTCTTCTTGCTCATTTTTTTTAGTTTCTTGTGGCGGCCATTTTTGAAAGCAAAAAGTGCAGCTGCATTGGTTGTTACTTCTGTATTCGTTTCTCAGAAAATATTGACTGGTGATTGGCCGTACCAACGTGGATGAAGCTGTCTGCCTTCAGGGGCAAAACAGCTAGAAGCGGGACAATGCCTTTAACCATCAGAATTCTGCTGGTTTCCTGTTAACAATTTTAAAAAGTTCATGGCACTCATTATAACTACGAGGGTCCTGGGCTTTTTTAAATTGAATTGCAGAGCCTTAATGGGCCTTCTTCAGGCATCAGTCCCACAGGCGTTTTGGCACACAAATTTTTGAACGCATCAGATATGCGTTCAAAAATTTGCATGACTGAACTGGGTGTCACAGCAAACAAAACACTGCTAGCAGCGTTTATAAGCTCAAAGAGAGTGCTGCCCGCTATCCCCTGCTGTGGCTGTGACAGCTGCAGCAGGGGATTCCTTGGATGTGAAACCCCTGGATGCTGTCACATCCAGGGGTTTCACCAGTGGTCAATGGGGCCAGCGGCAGCCCCATTGACATACAGAGAACATCACGATCCTCTGCTACAGCTGTGACAGCTGTGGCAGAGGATTTCTTCATCTCCACGGGGAGTCCCATTGTCACTGGACACTGTGACAGCATTGTCACAGTGTCTAGTGAAAATGGGACTCCGCTCGGAGATGAAGAAATCCTCTGCCACAGCTGTCACAGCTTGGCAGAAGAGAGCGATGTTCTCCCATTGAATTCAATGGAGTCGGCAATACAGCCAGCTCCATTGAAAGCAATGGGCTGCCGGCAAGCGCTGCAGTGATTTTCGGGGATGGTCTTCAAATATAAGCCCTTCCCTGAAAATCAATCCAAAAATGTGTAAAAAAGTTTTAAAAAATGTATACTCACCTTTCTGCAGCTGCCGGGACTCAGCCATGTCCAGCCGGCTCTTTTCCTGCAGTGCTCTAAGGATTTTTCAGCAGGCGGGGATTTAAAATCCCCGCCTGCTGAAGGGGCTGCCTCTGATTGGCTGAGCACTTTGACCAATCAGAGGCAGCTGTCAGCTATTGAATGACAGCTGAGAGCTGCCTCTGATTGGTCCCTATACTCAGCCAATCAGAGGCAGCACTCACTCATTCATGAATTCAGTGCCACAATAACAGAGGTTGAAGCGGAAGCCTCTGTGCTGACCTCTGTGTAGTGGCTGGTACTTGTAAGTGCAGGCATGGCTTTTTATTGACCCCTGTTATTGCGTCTGCACAGCTGATTGGTTGAAGTCCCGAGCGGCGATCAACTATTGATGACCTATCCTAATGATAGGTCGTCAATAGTATTTCCACACTCCAGAGCAAAGGCAGGATTGAGGCACTCACCCCTAGGTTCTCTATTGCCAGGTATCAGTGGTTGTGTGCGCGTACTCTAACAGAGAGATGCATGGGAGAGCATGCACGCATAGCCAGCTGAAAATGCACTATGCATACGGTGATTTCATGAGGACACAGCACGTGTTGAAATCTGTAGTTAAAATTCACAGCATTAATTAACCTGCTGTGGATTTAGAATATACAGTCTATTTCCAGCACGATGCAGATTTCATGTGGAATTTTTTCTGTTGCATGTGCATGAAATTTCCTAAATTCTGCAGCATTTATGTTCGGTATAATGGACACCCTAATGGTTTGGCAGATTTCACTGTGGAATCCGTCTGAAAAAGCAATGGCAGAAATCCACATCTATTCTGCTACAGTTTTTGCCATGGATCCGCATGTGAACTTAGTCATGTCAACGGGCGGACTCTCAGTGCAGAATTCCAATGCATTTCCACGCCAATCACTTTGAAGAAGTGACACGTCACTTCTTCATGCGAATCCGCACTGAAGCGTATTGAAGTTCTACCAATGAAGTTTGCCCATTGGCAGGGCTAAATCCATGGATGAATCCGCAGCAGAGCAGCTGCGCATTTCTACAGCGACTTTACTAACGGAATCCACCCAGAAAATTCTATGGTGGAATCCGACATTTGAATATACTCGAAAACATTTTTTTTTACCTAGGAAACGGGTAAGGTTTTGTTTTTTAACTTTCAAGAGTTGTGTTGTTTCATATTTCCAAAAGTTTTAATAAACCTTTTTTTTTTAGTTTTTCTTTAAAGTCCCACTATGTTACTGTACTATGCAATTGCTTGTGTATGTATTGTGCTTCCAGCATTATCCTATTACATCCGGCCTATAGGACCCTAGCTTCAATAGCAACCTATCAGGTAACACAGGGAGCCCCCTCTAACTGCTCTGAAAAAGCAGTCATTATTGACAGCGGCATCTAAGAGGCAGGTAAGGGGATAACTTGTGGATCAGTGGGGGTCTCACCGCTGAGATCCCCGTTGATCTCAAGAATGGGACTCCCGTGTCCGATTCTCCTGTCACTGCAGGGGTCGCTTTTATAAAACCATTGCTTTGCAATGGCATCAGACACATGAGCGCTTTTTATGCGCTCGTCCGATAAATTATAGAACAGATCGCACCTATCTGCGATTCCTGTTCTCTTCTCTATATGCGCTCAATGGGGCCGGCGGCAGCAGCGCCGACCCCATTGAGAACATATAGTAGACAAATCATTCTTCTCTGCCACAGCTGTAACAGCTGTGGCAGAGAAGAACGATGTTTGCCCATTGAATTCAATGGAGCCGGCAATATAGCCGGCTCCACTGAAAGCAATGGGCTGCCGGCGATCGCAGGATGAATTGTCAGGAAGGGCTTAAATATATAAGCCCTTACCTGAAATTCATCCAGAAATGTGTAAAAATAAAAAAAATATATATATACTCACCTTGTCCCGGAAGACGGAGTTCAGCCGCGGCCGGCGGCAGTTCTCCTGAAGTGTTCAGAGTTCTATGAATTCATGAATGGGTGTGAGTGAGAGCTGCCTCTGATTGGTCAGGCTGTGACCAATCAGAGGCAGCTCATTCAGCAGGCGGGGATTTTAAATCCCCGGCTGCTGAATACTAGAGAGAGCAGTTCAGGAGAACTGCCGCCGGCCGCGGCTGAACTCCGTCTGCCGGGACCAGGTGAGTATATATATTTTTTTAATTTTTACACATTTCTGGATGAATTGCAGGGAAGGGCTTATATATTTAAGCCCTTCCCGACAATTCATCCCGCACTCGCCCGCAGCGCATTGCTTTCAATGGAGTCGGCTGTATTGCCGGCTCCATTGAATTCAATGCGCTGGACAGCTCCGGCCCGTTTCTATTGAAACGCGGCTAGGAGCAGTATTTTCGGGCGATTTTTCGGCCCCGGTCACGCGATTTGCGGATGCGCATCCGTCATGCGATCCGCAAATCGCGGGAAAAAACGCCCGTGTGACTAAGGCCTTACAATGTAGCACTCTTATTACTTCAGCTTGTGTATGAAACTGCATGCAGAGTGGGAGCAATTGAGGAGGCAGCTGATTGGCTTAGCATGCACACCACAACTCTGACATCACAACGGGAAGAACAAGAAAATAAACATACACAAAATTCCTTATCTCATAACACACAAAAGAAACTAAAACTAAAGACATGAAATGAACAATTCAGCTCCGCTACTTCGTTTTTTTTTTTTCAAAATAATCAGTTCCATGAAACCCGGTCAAATCCGCTAATTTCATTTATCCCACAGACGGTTTCATTTGGCTTTGCACTCTTTTTATGGTTGAGATCTTCACTGGAGGTTTCCAATCGCTCTGAAATAAAAGATAAAAATTCTCAGAGCATAAAGCGGGCACATCATCTTTTAATTGCTTGCAATTACTGGAAAATGGATGTGCTAATTTCTATGAATTATTTGCATTTTCATGAATTAATTTTTTTACTGTAACGAAATGTATTGAAGGAATTCAAGATGTTGAGAAAACTGAAAATTACAGATTGATTCCACAGTATTACAAACTTGCAGAGTTTTACAATTAAACTTGTTACAGTGTAGGCAAACATCTGGAGATCCGACACTGATACATGAAGGAATTGCATAACTATACGATGGGGAGTCAAAAAGTAATGCCTCACCCAACTTTATTAATCAACGGATCAAAGCAAAAGTGACATTGATGCCTAAGCAATTTGGTCAATTGTGACAAAGCCCTCGTTCGTGTTCTTTCTGGCTCTGAACTTTTGTCTGATTCTGACCGTCTAGAAACCAATGTGTGGCAAGGCAGATCCACCTATGTCGGACAGTCATCAATAGTTGATTGGCAGGCTCAGGACTCTGACTGATCAGTTATTTGAGTCCCCGCAGCAAATTACACAGGGTAGAGAACGGAAGCAGATAGCTCTCACCCAGGTGTAGTGGCGAGAGCTGGTAATTGCAGGTGCAGCTCTAACTGATTTTATTAGGAGCTACACCTACAATTACCAGCCCCGGCCACTACACAGGGTCGGAGCAGCAGCAGCTTCTACTCATTATTTCTTTGTGCAGCGGTGATGACAGCAGGCACTCCATTGGCTGATCAGCCAGAATCCCAAGTGGCGGACCTCAGCCGATCAATTATTGATGACCTATCCTGCTTTTCCAATAAGGCTGAAATGCTTCTTAGGGCTCTTTCACACGAGTGTCTATCGGGCTCTGTTTTCACGGCCGACCGATATACGCTACCATCTGATGCATAGGATTCCAATGCATCAGTTCAGATGGGCATATTCCAGCGGTGCAATAGCACCCGGCTGGCCAATATAGCACCGGGTACTTTTACGCCAAGCAGGAAAGATAGTCCTGGAACTATCTTTCTGGCCGGGATACGTCAGCGGCTGCATAGACTCCTATGGGAGCCAAGGACAGCTGCCAGAGAAAGGAGGTGGGAGTGAGTTTAGCAGCGTGATTGCTAAACTACCTCCCCCTTCTCTCCTCCTCTCTGCCCCTTGCTGGCTGTTTGCAATGGGAGGGGGCAGGACAGGGCTAGTTGCTAACCCCCCCCTCCCCCATCATTGCTGGCTGCGACAAGGGGCGGAGAGGAGGCAGGAGTTTAGCACACTAGCTCCTGCCTTGTCCCACCTCCTCTGCTAGCCGAGAGCTGGCAAGGGGGAGCGAAGGGGAGACAGTTTCACAAAGCTTAACTGTCCTCCCCCGCCCCACCGGCATTGTGGGATCGGTGTATATCCGCCGGGCTTGGGCCATCTGAATGGGCGCACAAATGTTAGATTTGTGCGCCCGTTCATGCGTTTCTACGTTCCGGTGGTCGAACGATAGAACACTGACGCCTGTGTGAAAGAGCCTTCAGACTATTCGACGCACAATATGGCTCAGTAGTCTGCACTGCTCTGATTGGACAGTGCTGGTCAGGCTGTCAATGTTGGAAGACTGATGAAGGGCCCCAGGAAAAATGGAGCTGCAGCAGGATGCACAAAGTTGAGAGCACCAGGTACTATAACTCCTCCATCTGATCCCTGGACCAACCTTGTCCCAAGGACCGGAGAATTGTTTTAAAGAGGGGTTTCTAGGTAAAAGCAATTATGACATATCCAAAGGATATGCCATAAATTTCTAATAGTTGGGAGTCCCACCTCCATCAGCCCCACTAACAGGTTAGTAGAGGCTTACTGAAAAACAAAATTCGCAGCATGCCCTAGCTTTCTGCATTTTGCTAATTTTTTTTATCGCCTATGTTTCCCTATGGAGCCTCCTTTTTATCGCATCGCAATGCACGAACTTGCAATTTTCGCGCAATCCATCTTTAACATTAGAAAGTCCTACTAACTATTGCGCTAAAAAGTCGAAAGCAGCAGCGATGTTTTTGCAAGAAAAAGCAGTACTGACGCCCAACAATCTAGGGAACAAAGACACGATTTTGCGATGATTTGCTCACGTTAATCGCCCATGTGAAACTACCCTTAGTATATTTTGCATTATCAATACTGCACCTTTTATAGTAACACAATCACAAGGCTGTGGGGGTTTTCAAGCCCCTCTATTAAAAGGGGTTGTCCTGCTGGGGATACTGGGCCTTGGTTGCTACTGCAGGCTGAGTCTTATTGAAGTGAATGGGACTAAGCCTGCAATACCAACCCGGGCCACTGTGTAATGCACGGAGCTGTCTGCTATAAGTTGGACAGCCCCTTTAAGGTTTCTTAACTCTTGCAAACCTTCCAAATATATGTAACGCATTAGAGACAAATGGAAATTAAAACTGCAATATCAGCCTACACCATGTTGTTTTATAGCTCCGAAGCATGGCCTACATTGGAACTGTATACATAAGACGGTAGTAGATTTATGATCAAGGCTATTTGCAAAGTTGCTTCCTTTTTTTTATCTATAATGCATTGGGGCAATGAAAAAATGGTTGCACAAGTATACCCACCCATTAAATAGTGATATATTATAACGCTGGTAAAATTATTACAGTCATAAGAATCTCCTCCACAACCATTTTTATCCTCTGCTTGACCAAGGCTTCCAGCGCTGTTCATTTTATGCTTGTTCTGGAGTTCAAAGTATCCGATAAACTCACAATTTATTTCGGCTTAGAACTTGAATGACTTCCAAACTGTTATAACTAAGGTGACATCATTTATGGAGTTCATATTAATATATCTCCGACATTCTATTTTTCTTCCTAAAAAAAAAAATCGCAACTCGCCGAGATTAATTCCTGATACAATTATTATAAACAATTGAGTGCAGAGCGGGGGCGCTTGTGACGGAGTTTCTGGAACAGGCTCCATATAACTCATGTCATTTTATGAATAATGCAGCTTGAACTTCTGAAAATGGAGTTTCTTTTAAGTGTTATGGAGAAGACTGGACGGGGATGGGCAGATTAGAGATGAAAAGAAGTTACATGGAGGTGAATTTCTTTTCCCTGCATGGGATATCTTTTGGAGACGAAAGCCCAAAAGTCTAAAAATGGTCTTCTTATAGGAAATAAGGCTCGCTAAAGTGGCTAGCAGCAAGGCATGTGTACAATTAAGCTTTTCCAAATATGCCTGATCTAGCTAGAACTTGGCAACTCTGTACTTAATAGTTCGATTTACATACCTGCAGGGTGTTCTGACTTCCTTATGTTTGAGAAGGACATAAGTTGATAGGCAGCTAAACTCAATTCAAGCAGCTCATGGACTCTGGCGTTACATAAAACTTTAACTTTTACTGTAAGGATATGTGAAACTGAAAAATAGGAAAAAAAATGTACTTATTTTTGCATGCCATCATGTAACATCACGCTATTATACAGTGCTATAGAAATACAAAGATGTACATCACGTCGGATGGGACGTGAATGGTGTGAGTGGGAGTTAGCTAAACAGGTGTCACTATCATGAGTGCCTCCCAAATAGCAGGATCTGTTGTTGCTGTTAGCCGTTGAGTCATTCATGGCCCTCGGTGATCCTGAAGGCATGCTCCATCCATGGTTTTCGGTTTTGCATTGCTTCTTTCAGTTGTTGGATGTCCATGTGAGTGTAGTACTCCAGAGTTGGGGTCCCACAACACTGCTATTCTTACTCAATGTAAATATGTGTATATGTTTTTAATTGTGTGTAAATATGTGTATATCACTTTAAATGGTCCAGAAAGTGTTCACTTTTGGTGTTCCTACCACCTAACACTGTATGACTTTGCAGAATACACGATGCCTGCTCTCACTCCTCTTAGTCTGGGATTGGATAGTCAGATTTCCACTAGCTTAGTATTGGTGGAGAAGAAAGGTATAAAAGGTAGAGAGTGGGCGGGGTTAGTGAGTCTATTCCTGGAGCTTGTCTAGTCTTGATGATAGCAGAGTGAAGACAGCCAGAGATAGAGAACGGAGAGGAACAAGGAGACCTTCTTAACTTACAGTCAGTGCAGTGGGTAGCAACATCTAAGTTTGAGTACCAAGCCAAGTTGACAACCATCTTATTCACCGCTGCTTCATCCTTATCGTTGGTCTCTGCTCATTCTAACTCACTGCATCAGTTTCAGCTTTGACAGTATCAGCCATCGTGTCCTTTGCTGGCCAGGTCTTCCTTTGCCACTGATCTGTCCAAGTATTATAGATTTTTCTAGCGACTCTGCTCGCATACATGGCTAAAATCTGTGAATCTGAGTCTGGTCCTCCAGTGATATATCGGGTCTTATACGATTCAGGACTTCTCTGTTTGTTACTCTCATCATCTAGGGCATACACAGCAGCTTTTGCCAGCACCACAGCTCCAATGCATCAATCCTCCTTCTGTCAGCTTTTTCACAGTCCAGGCTTTCCTTCCATACTTGGCTATGGGGAAAACGGTGGTTTGCACTATCCTGCTATATGGCACTGAGACAACAGGATGACTTGGGGATATATGCAGTTAGGTGACAGGATGACTTGGGGATATATGGCTATTAGGTGATAGGATGACTTGGAGATATATGGCTGTGTGGTAACAGGATGACTTGGGGATATATGGTTGTGAGGTGGCAGAATGACTTGGGGATATATGGCTATGTGGTGACAGGATGACTTGGGGATATATGGCTGTGAAGTGACAGGATGACTTGGAGATATATGGAAGTTAGGTGACAGGATGACTTAGGGATATCTAGCTGTGAGGTGACAGGATGACCTGGTGATATATGGCAGTGAGATGGCAGGATGACTTAGGGATATATGGCTATGGGGTGACAGGATGACTTGGGGATATATGGCTGTAAAGTGACAGGATGACTTGGGGATATATGGTAGTGAGATGACAGGATAACCTGGGGATATATGGCTGTGAGGTGACAGGATGACTTGGGGATATCTGGCTATAAGGTAACAGGATGACTTGGGAATATATGGCTGCTAGGTGACAGGATGACATGGTTTATATGGCTGTGAGGTGACAGGAGGACTTGGGGATATACAGCTATGGAATAGACAGGATGACTTGGGTATATATGGCTGTGAGGTGGCAGGATGACTTGGGGATATATGGCTGTGGAATAGACAGGATAACTTGGGGATATATGGCTATGAGGTGA
This sequence comes from Eleutherodactylus coqui, assembly GCF_035609145.1. Classification (NCBI taxonomy): domain Eukaryota; kingdom Metazoa; phylum Chordata; class Amphibia; order Anura; family Eleutherodactylidae; genus Eleutherodactylus; species Eleutherodactylus coqui. Next base: position 92,358,458 of record NC_089848.1, on the reverse strand, counting down.
CAGACTTTAAGAGGAGATTTCCCATGGTAGTACTGACTATGGCGCTGGCTTCTACAGTTACACTTATTTTAGAATTGCATCTTTCCCCTCCACAGCAACTATGAGCCTGACCACCACAGTGTCCATGACTGCCACCATTTCTCGTCATGAGGTTAGGTCAGCTGAAACTGACCCACTTTCTTCCCAGCCAGCACAGAGTGAGGCAGAATATTATCGAAGTTTAATTCTGGAAACTGTTGTATCATTCTATGTGGACAAAGGCTATGGGTTCATACAGGAAAATGTGGCTCAAGATCTGGTCCTTGTAAACTGAAGAGACGTCAAGAGGACTTAAATTCCTTCCTACATGCACAATCTACAGAAGGGAGAAAAAGTGTATTATCGTAAGATTGTGAGTAACCGAGGATCTTGCGCAATAAAAGTAATATGGCCGCGTGAAAATCCATACGCCCCTGAGGCTCTAAGGCATATACCTCCACTCTGTCCCATGTAAAAAACGGCTGTTGGGTTTGCTTTCGCCATTAATGGCCTGCAAAGGTTGAACAAGACTCCCAGTAAGGTTGAGACCTCTTGAATACAGGAAAAGTTTATGACAAATGACTCCCATCTTGGTAGAAATATCTCTGCAGCCTATCATTCCATTGTCTTATCAAGAGACTACCATAGAAGGTTGAGCGTGAGTGTTATAGAGACTAGAAAGAGACTCCTGTGTTAAGTGAGCCTTTCTTTGCAATACACCCATCTTGTAAATGCTTGTTTGTCAAGTTCTTAAGTTCATTTCTTCGGGGATGCCCTTATGCTAAGCCTGGGGTCTTCAAGTATTGCGGACTCTACATGATGTTGGATTTGGCCCAGAGGCGGAGAAATATTTATTATGTCCTGTGTGCCTCGCTCCTGCCCCAAGGATGATACCCAAAGTAACATGTGCATTTTTTAAATAAATGGCTGTAAAAATCCATCATCGTCCACCAACGTTTTTCAGGGATTCATGATATTGAAATATGGACTTTTGTAAGGACTGGATTCAATAACTGCTGTTAGAAACGGTAATGACGTAAATTATGCTAAACAAAATGTGCTGGAGGAGTGCAAAAGTACTTTTGTTTTGATAGCATTCAAGAAAAGGAGCAGGAGGAGAGGAGCGTAGTAGTTAATTTGTTTTATGCAATGTTTTATTTAGAGAGTTTTTGCAGGTGGAGAAAGTGAGAGACAAAATCAGTAAGTCTGAGTGCTGTTTAAATTAAAAAAAAATCAAGAGAACTCCAGTGTCTACCTGTGTAAGTGTCTTCTCATCCCCAAATTTTTGCTAACAATTTCCAATCGGGAAGCACGATGAAAATTCATCCAGCTTCCTAGGCTAGAAGGAGTACAACTTGGTTCACTCCTACATGTTCTAAGTGTGCTTTAGGCCTCCCTTCCTGCCAGTCCCAATGTGTAATTTTTATATCAGGCCTTGGGGAGAAGAGTCATGTATGGGCCTCAAGTTTATGCTGATGTGTCCCAGGTTATGCCTGGCTCAGCAAAATATTAATAAAGGTATTGACCACACCTTTATTGTGCCATACTGTTGTCCCTAAGAAACACTGGCACTGGGCATGGGACTTTGGAAGATTATCCCGAAGTGGGTTGCTCATTTTGACACAACCAAAGGAGGAGAGGTGTATATTCAGCTACATCCTCGGAAGCCTTGTATAGTAGTTTGCATACTCGCTCCAACTTCCCTCTATCGAGCAGAGTGACTTCATCCTTGGGAAAGTTAGGAAAAGCAAAAATCGGGTTGGACATCTTGAGGAGTTTCAGGCCCAGACTAGCTCTGTCGTTGGTTGGTACAGGATGCGCGAGGTCAGCTTCCTTCAAGTAGGGGGAAACTGTAGTACCCCAGAGTTGGGGTCCAACAGCACATCTGTTTTAATTCTAAAGCAAGAAGAATAATTGGTTCATTAGGGGTTAATTTCTAATGTTCCTATTAGCTAACTCTGCATTATTCAGCAGAATGTCAACTAACCCCCCTCACTCTCATCAATCATTATTAGGTAGCTTGGGTATTGGATAGTTAGTTGGGCCCTCGCTCAAGATTGGTAGACGCAGAGGGTATAAAAGAGAGAGAGAGGTTGGGGTTAAAGAGTTCCATCTAAGTCTAGGCAGCTCAATAGAGACTGAAGGAGACCAGGGAAAAGAAGGAGGCCATCTATTCTAAACCAGTGTGGTGGGAAGAAGAATGCAAAGTGTGAGTACGAGCCCAAAGGAATTATGGAAAGAGAATGAGAGGTCAGAAATTAAAGGAACAGAAGTTAAGATTTGTTGAAGTGAAAACGGAGGTGAAAGGGGTGAGAAGGAGAAGAGAGAAGCAGACAGAAGGGAGAAGAAGAATTGAGTCAGTAATCGGCAGTAATGTAAGGACTGCTACTCCCATTTTTCTTTGTTTTTGGGTTACCCTCGTTTTATTTTCTTTTAAATTGTTTTAGTCCTGTATGGGTTTTTACTCATGTATGGACTGGCGTTATAATAGACTAGCGTTTATTTTATGTTAACCATTTTTTAAACATTTTTATTTTACTACTCTTGCATGAGACCACGAATTCCCAAGTTGGAGGGAAGCAGCAGAGCCACCGTGACTACCTTATTATTGCTCCCCGCTGCTTTACCCATGTTGCCGGTCCGTGTTTGGTCGTGCTCGCTACACTCTCACTAACTCTCATCATGCACATCTGCTCTGCTCTCCATCCACTAACTGCAAACTCCCTGCTTCCCTGTGCAGAACTTTCCATTCGCTGTTTCCTCTAATTATGGGCTCCCTCTCACTGTCACCTCACTGTTTCTCAGCCAATCTGTGAGTCCTTGTCATCAGGCACACTGGCCAATGAGACTTAGGAGTATTGAACACCAATAGGACAACGGCTGGTTGCCAGGCAGATTATATTTAACCCCGTTACTGGGCAGATTAACCTGTAGTTAACCATTTCAAGTCCTGGGTAAATGTTTGAACTATCTTAATATAGTGATAGAGCTGTGTAGAAGCCTTCTGGATCACTACACATGTGCATGAAATACAAGTTGTGTACAGCATGACAATTAGAAAGTACCCATAGACCTACACACAATGAATGTGCAGTACTGTCTATAAAAAGCATGGTGACTGATTGCAACTTATTACTGTAAAATGACAGTAAGAGGTATGCAAAAACACGACCCTGTACATCAACATATAACCTACAGCGCTAGATGCCGCTTTGAACATACTACTGGTTGGGACTTTAAAAATTCCCGCCTCCAGGAAGCTCTGTTTCTGATTGGCTCTCAAGAGCCGCAGCTCAGCCAATCAGAGCCAACGATCGAGAAAGAGGCCTAAATGAAATAGCTTGGTTGAAGCTGCACAGCTAGAGTTCCCTCTTCTGCTATGCAGTGAGGTGAAGACGGATTTCTCAGCCCCATCTTCACCTCGTTGCATAGCTAAAAAGTAGTTTTGTAAATAAGAATCATTTATTCTATGCATGAAAAAAGCAGCTACTCTTTAAAGGTCCAATCAGCGCTCTATAAACCTGTCCACCCACCAATCACTATTCACCCCTAGCTATATTAGGCATCCTCCCCTTATGGAGGAATTCTAAGCAACTGATTCCTAGTGGATTACAGGACCAGTAAAAATACTAAATGTCGACTACCTGTACTGTATAGGGTATTTAAAAAAACAGTACAAAAACACAATAACACTATAACAGTACCCCATGTGCCAATACGTGAAGATGTGGATAGCATTTTCTTGTTCTCGTCTCATCTCTTGGTTCTTTTTTTCTGTTACATTTATTTTGCATTTAATTTAGACCAAGTAATATTACTTTATATATTTGTTAGAAAAATGTCATAAATTTCTGTATTTGTGGTGAGCACACACGCAAGCTAATATATTTAACCATTTATCTACCTAACATACGTCCATCATGCCTAACTTAATGCGCTTTCTTGGCACTTTCTAAAAAGATTTTATTTCTAATTGACTGGATCGTTATCGTTTATTATATCCATGTGCCAAGAAAGACTTAGTAATTAAGAGGCAGCTAATTGTGATTATTCTCTTAATAAATTACCACTATACACTTTGTATACGACATGGAGAGGCTTCTGTCTAATGTTTGCTGCTGTTACTCAAGGCCTATATATAGAGTATGTACTTTAGCCATTATTGACTAAAATTAACTTGTTTTCCCAGGCATTGGATCATATTATCATCTCTATTTTTGTATGGAGTATTTTATCACTAGTATAGAAAGGTAAACTTAAAGGACAGTTAAAATATGAATGTTAGTAGGGGCACAAAATAGAATTACAGGGTTATTACAAAGGATCTTCTTTGATTAGTGATCTGATTTGAAACTCTCTCATAACTTACATTTAATGACACTCAGATACTAGAGATGAGCGAACACCAAAATGCTCGGGTGTTCGTTATTCGGAACGAACTTCCCACGATGCTCGAGGGTTCGTTTCGAACAACGAACCCCATTGAAGTCAATGGGCGACCAGAGCATTTTTGTATTTCGCCGATGCTCGCTAAGGTTTTCATGTGTGAAAATCTGGGCAATTCAACAAAGTGATGGGAACGACACAGCAACGGATAGGGCAGGCAAGGGGCTACATGTTGGGCTGCATCTCAAGTTCACAGGTCCCACTATTAAGCCACAATACCGGCAAGAGTGGCCCCCCCCCCTCCCAACAACTTTTACTTCTGAAAAGCCCTCATTAGCATGGCATACCTTTGCTAAGCACCACACTAGCTACAACAAAGCACAATCACTGCCTGGATGACACTCCACTGTCACTTCTCCTGGGTTACATGCTGCCCAACCGCCCCCCCTCCCCCCCACAGCGCACACCAAAGTGTCCCTGGGCAGCCTTCAGCTGCCCTCATGCCACGCCACACTCATGTCTATTTAGAAGTGCGTCTGCCATGAGGAGGAACCGCAGGCACACACTGCAGAGGGTTGGCACGGCTAGGCAGCGACCCTCTTTAATAGGGGCGGGGCAATAGCCCACAATGCTGTACAGAAGCAATGAGAAATAGAATCCTGTGCCACCGCCATCAGGAGCTGCACACGTGGGCATAGCAATGGGGAAGCTATGTGCCACACACTATTCATTCTGTCAAGGTGTCTCTGCATGCCCCAGTCAGACTGGTAATATGCACCTTAACAGTAACCGCGTTGGTGGTAATGTGGTGGTGACTGCGGACCTAGTAGCACGGTTGTATTTTGTTGGTTTTCGGAATGTGGCCAGGATTAAGTGGGCCGTGGCTGGGGGATGGTGTGGGGGCTCTCTTGTTGTGTCGGTAAAGGTGAAATTCTTGGACTGCGACCAGACGAACCAATGCAAAGGCATTTGCCAAGAATGTTTTCCCTGTTGGAGGAGGAGGGGGATGTTTTTGAGGCACTACGTGTCCTCTCCACGTGTCCGTGGTTATATGCACCTTAACAGTAACCGCGTTGGTGGTAATGTGGTGGTGACTGCGGACCTAGTAGCACGGTTGTATTTTGTTGGTTTTCGGAATGTGGCCAGGATTAAGTGGGCCGTGGCGGGGGGATGGTGTGGGGGCTCTCTTGTTGTGTCGGTAAAGGTGAAATTCTTGGACTGCCACCAGACGAACCAATGCAAAGGCATTTGCCAAGAATGTTTTCCCTGTTGGAGGAGGAGGGGGATGTTTTTGAGGCACTACGTGTCCTCTCCACGTGTCCGTGGTTATATGCACCTTAACAGTAACCGCGTTGGTGGTAATGTGGTGGTGACTGCGGACCTAGTAGCACGGTTGTATTTTGTTGGTTTTCGGAATGTGGCCAGGATTAAGTGGGCCGTGGCGGGGGGATGGTGTGGGGGCTCTCTTGTTGTGTCGGTAAAGGTGAAATTCTTGGACTGCCACCAGACGAACCAATGCAAAGGCATTTGCCAAGAATGTTTTCCCTGTTGGAGGAGGAGGGGGATGTTTTTGAGGCACTACGTGTCCTCTCCACGTGTCCGTGGTTATATGCACCTTAACAGTAACCGCGTTGGTGGTAATGTGGTGGTGACTGCGGACCTAGTAGCACGGTTGTATTTTGTTGGTTTTCGGAATGTGGCCAGGATTAAGTGGGCCGTGGCGGGGGGATGGTGTGGGGGCTCTCTTGTTGTGTCGGTAAAGGTGAATTTCTTGGACTGCCACCAGACGAACCAATGCAAAGGCATTTGCCAAGAATGTTTTCCCTGTTGGAGGAGGAGGGGGATGTTTTTGAGGCACTACGTGTCCTCTCCATGTGTCCGTGGTTATATGCACCTTAACAGTAACCGCGTTGGTGGTAATGTGGTGGTGACTGCGGACCTAGTAGCACGGTTGTATTTTGTTGGTTTTCGGAATGTGGCCAGGATTAAGTGGGCCGTGGCGGGGGGATGGTGTGGGGGCTCTCTTGTTGTGTCGGTAAGGGTGAAATTCTTGGACTGCCACCAGACGAACCAATGCAAAGGCATTTGCCAAGAATGTTTTCCCTGTTGGAGGAGGAGGGGGATGTTTTTGAGGCACTACGTGTCCTCTCCACGTGTCCGTGGTTATATGCACCTTAACAGTAACCGCGTTGGTGGTAATGTGGTGGTGACTGCGGACCTAGTAGCACGGTTGTATTTTGTTGGTTTTCGGAATGTGGCCAGGATTAAGTGGGCCGTGGCGGGGGGATGGTGTGGGGGCTCTCTTGTTGTGTCGGTAAAGGTGAAATTCTTGGACTGCCACCAGATGAACCAATGCAAAGGCATTTGCCAAGAATGTTTTCCCTGTTGGAGGAGGAGGGGGATGTTTTTGAGGCACTACGTGTCCTCTCCACGTGTCCGTTCCATGTCAGCAATAGTAGCACTCAGGACAGGCCCCATTAACAATTCTGAAGCAGCAGTATAGCGGGAGCGCAGTCTTCGTTCCATTTCAGTAGCCTTAGTATAGCCAAGGCACAAGTTACATTTATGTAGCTAAACTGTAGGCCAACCCCACACACCTTTCTGTACCATGAGTGCAGGCGAAGAACATAGAAATTACTATGATTACACTGTAGGTGAGGGCCCCAAAAAATTGGTGTACCAACAGTACTAATGTACCTCAGTAAAAATTGGCCATGCCCAACCAAGATGGCAGGTGAATCGCTTTGGTTAATGTGGCTTAAGTGGTAACTAGGCCTGGAGGCAGCCCAGTGTAACGAAAAATTGGTTCAAGTTAAAGTTCCAACGCTTTTAAGCGCATTGAAACTTATAAAAATTGTTCTGAAAAATTATTTGAGTGAGCCTTGTGGCCCTAAGAAAAATTGCCCGTTCAGCGTGATTACGTGAGGTTTCAGGAGGAGGAGCAGGAGGAGGAGGAGGAGGAATATTAGACACAGATTGATGAAGCAGAAATGTCCCCGTTTTGGATGGTGAGAGAGAACGTAGCTTCCATCCGCGGGTGCAGCCTACGTATTGCTTACGTATCGCTGCTGTCCGCTGGTGGAGAACAGAAGTCTGGGGAAATCCAGCCTTTGTTCATCTTGATGAGTGTTAGCCTGTCGGCACTGTCGGTTGACAAGCGGCTACGCTTATCTGTGATGATTCCCCCAGCCGCACTAAACACCCTCTCCGACAAGACGCTAGCCGCAGGACAAGCAAGCACCTCCAGGGCATACAGCGCTAGTTCAGGCCACGTGTCCAGCTTCGACACCCAGTAGTTGTAGGGGGCAGAGGCGTCACCGAGGATGGTCGTGCGATCCGCTACGTACTCCCTCACCATCCTTTTACAGTGCTCCCGCCGACTCAGCCGTGACTGGGGAGCGGTGACACAGTCTTGGTGGGGAGCCATAAAGCTGGCCAGGCCCTTAAAGACTGTTGCACTGCCTGGGATGTACATGCTGCTCGATCTACGCACATCCCCTGCTACCTTGCCCTCGGTACTGCGCCTTCTGCCACTAGCGCTGTCGGCTGGGAATTTTACCATCAGCTTGTCCGCAAGGGTCCTGTGGTATAGCAACACTCTCGAATCCCTTTCCTCTTCGGGAATCAGAGTGGGCAGGTTCTCCTTATACCGTGGATCGAGCAGTGTGTACACCCAGTAATCCGTCGTGGCCAGAATGCGTGCAACGCGAGGGTCACGAGAAAGGCATCCTAACATGAAGTCAGCCATGTGTGCCAGGGTACCTGTACGCAACACATGGCTGTCTTCACTAGGAAGATCACTTTCAGGATCCTCCTCCTCCTCCTCCTCCTCCTCAGGCCATACACGCTGAAAGGATGACAGGCAATCAGCCGGTGTACCGTCAGCAGCGGGCCAAGCTGTCTCTTCCCCCTCCTCCTCATCCTCCTCATGCTCCTCCTCCTCCTCCTGTACGCGCTGAGAAATAGACAGGAGGGTGCCCTGACTATCCAGCGGCATACTGTCTTCCCCCGCCCCCGTTTCCGAGCGCAAAGCAGCTGCCTTTATGGTTTGCAGGGAATTTCTCAAGATGCATAGCAGAGGAATGGTGACGCTAATGATTGTAGCATCGCCGCTCACCACCTGGGTAGACTCCTCAAAATTACCAAGGACATGGCAGATGTCTGCCAACCAGGCCCACTCTTCTGAAAGGAATTGAGGGGGCTGACTCCCACTGCGCCGCCCATGTTGGAGTTGGTATTCGACTATAGCTCTACGTTGTTCATAGAGCCTGGCCAACATGTGGAGCGTAGAGTTCCACCGTGTGGGCACGTCGCACAGCAGTCGGTGCACTGGCAGCTTAAAGTGATGTTGCAGGGTGCGCAGGGTGGCAGCGTCCGTGTGGGACTTGCGGAAATGTGCGCAGAGCCGGCGCGCCTTTACGAGCAGGTCTGACAAGCGTGGGTAGCTTTTCAGAAACCGCTGAACCACCAAATTAAAGACGTGAGCCAGGCATGGCACGTGCGTGAGGCTGCCGAGCTGCAGAGCCGCCACCAGGTTACGGCCGTTGTCACACACGACCATGCCCAGTGGGAGGCTCAGCGGCGCAAGCCAGCGGTCGGTCTGCTGTGTCAGACCCTGCAGCAGTTCGTGGGCCGTGTGCCTCTTATCGCCTAAGCTGAGTAGTTTCAGCACGGCCTGCTGACGCTTGCCCACCGCTGTGCTGCCACACCGCGCGACACCGACTGCTGGCGACATGCTGCTGCTAACACATCTTGATTGCGAGACAGAGGAGGAGGAGGAGGAGGAGGGTGCTTTAGTGGAGGAAGCATACACCTCTGCAGATACCACCACCGAGCTGGGGCCCGCAATTCTGGGGGTGGGTAGGACGTGAGCGGTCCCAGGCTCTGACTCTGTCCCAGCCTCCACTAAATTCACCCAATGTGCCGTCAGGGAGATGTAGTGGCCCTGCCCGCCTGTGCTTGTCCACGTGTCCGTAGTTAAGTGGACCGTGGCAGTAACCGCGTTGGTGAGGGCGCGTACAATGTTGCGGGAGACGTGGTCGTGCAGGGCTGGGACGGCACATCGGGAAAAGTAGTGGCGACTGGGAACTGAGTAGTGCGGGGCCGCCGCCTCCATGATACTTTTGAAGGACTCCGTTTCCACAACCCTATACGGCAGCATCTCAAGGCTGATGAATTTTGCTATGCGGACGGTTAACGTTTGAGCGTGCGGGTGCGTGGCGGCGTACTTGCGCTTGCGCTCGAACACTTGCGCAAGCGACGGCTGAACGGTGCGCTGAACTACACTGCTGGATGGGGCCGAGGACAGCGGAGATGAGGGTGTGGGTGCAGGCCATGAGGTGGTAGTGCCTGTGTCCTGAGAGGGGGGTTGCATCTCAGTGGCAGGTTGGGGCACAGGGGGAGAGGCAGGGGTGCAAACCGGAGGCGCTGAACGGCCTTCGTCCCACCTTGTGGGGTGCTTGGCCATCATATGTCTGCGCATGGTGGTGGTGGTGAGGCTGTTGGTGTTGGCTCCCCGGCTGAGCTTTGCGCAACAAAGGTTGCACACCACTGTTCGTCGGTCGTCAGGCGTCTCTGTGAAAAACTGCCAGACCTTAGAGCACCTCGGCCTCTGCAGGGTGGCATGGCGCGAGGGGGCGCTTTGGGAAACACTTGGTGGATTATTCGGTCTGGCCCTGCCTCTACCCCTGGCCACCGCACTGCCTCTTGCAACCTGCCCTGCTGATGCCCTTGACTCCCCCTCTGAAGACCTGTCCTCCTGAGTAAGCGTTGCACACCAGGTGGGGTCAGTCACCTCATCGTCCTGCTGCTCTTCCTCCGAATCCTCTGTGCGCTGCTCCCTCGGACTTACTGCCCTTACTACTACCTCACTGCAAGACAACTGTGTCTGATCGTCATCGTCCTCCTCACCCACAGAAAGTTGTTGAGACAGTTGGCGGAAGTCCCCAGCCTCTTCCCCCGGACCCTGGGAACTTTCGAATGGTTGGGCATCAGTGACGATAAACTCCTCTGGTGGGAGAGGAACCGCTGCTGCCCAATCTAAGCAGGGGCCCGAGAACAGTTCCTGGGAGTGTTCCCGCTCCTGAGCAGGTGTTATTGTAGTGGAGTGAGGAGGCTGGGAGGAAGGAGGAGCAGCAGACAGAGGATTCGGATTGGCAGCAGTGGACGGCGCAGAACTGCGGGTAGACGACAGGTTGCTCGAAGCACTTTCTGCCATCCAGGACAGGACCTGCTCACACTGCTCATTTTCTAATAACCGTCTCCCGCGTGGACCCATTAATTGGGCGATGAATGTGGGGACGCCAGAAACGTGCCTCTCTCCTAATCGCGCAGCAGTCGGCTGCGACACACCGGGATCAGGAGCTCGGGCTGTGCCCACACCCTGACTTGGCCCTCCGCGTCCTCGGCCGCGTCCACGTCCTCTAGGCCTACCCCTACCCCTCAGCATGCTGTATTACCAGTGATTTGATTTCACAGGCAGGAAATAAATTGGCGCAAGACTGCAGGCCAAATATAATTTTTGCCCTTTTTGGAAAACGAAAGGCCCCACTGCCTCTAGTGAATGAATTATCTAAGTTTAATAACTGTGCTGTGTCCCTGCTAATGTGTCACAGAACGTGAAGGTAGCAGAGTTATTATAACTCTTGGAGAGCAGGTATTTTTTTCCCAATTAAGGAAAGCAAATGGCGAAGCCAGCAGTAAAGCGTAGCTGGGTGCGTCTGATTTAGCAATGTTGTTCACGCAGCTCACACGTGTCCACCGCCCGTAAGGACGGACAGAGGCTGGACAAATAGATTTGTTTTCAGTTTTTTTCCACCAAAAGGCAGCACTGCGTATATTCAATGAACATGAGAAGTTTAATAACTGTGCTGTGTCCCTGCTTATGTGTCACAGAACGTGAAGGTAGCAGAGTTATTATAACTCTTGGAGAGCAGGTATTTTTTTTCCCAATTAAGGAAAGCAAATGGCGAAGCCAGCAGTAAAGCGTAGCTGGGTGCGTATGATTTAGCAATGTTTTTCACGCAGCTCACACGTGTCCACCGCCCTTAGGACGGACAGAGGCTGGACAAATAGATTTGTTTTCAGTTTTTTTTCCACCAAAAGGCAGCACTGCGTATATTCAATGAACATGAGAAGTTTAATAACTGTGCTGTGTCCCTGCTTATGTGTCACAGAACGTGAGGGTAGCAGAGTTATTATAACTCTTGGAGAGCAGGTATTTTTTTCCCAATTAAGGAAAGCAAATGGCGAAGCCAGCAGTAAAGCGTAGCTGGGTGCGTCTGATTTAGCAATGTTGTTCACGCAGCTCACACGTGTCCACCGCCCTTAGGACGGACAGAGGCTGGACAAATAGATTTGTTTTCAGTTTTTTTCCACCAAAAGGCAGCACTGCGTATATTCAATGAACATGAGAAGTTTAATAACTGTGCTGTGTCCCTGCTTATGTGTCACAGAACGTGAGGGTAGCAGAGTTATTATAACTCTTGGAGAGCAGGTATTTTTTTCCCAATTAAGGAAAGCAAATGGCGAAGCCAGCAGTAAAGCGTAGCTGGGTGCGTCTGATTTAGCAATGTTGTTCACGCAGCTCACACGTCTCCACCGCCCGTAAGGACGGACAGAGGCTGGACAAATAGATTTGTTTTCAGTTTTTTGGCACCAAAAGGCAGCACTGCGTATATTCAATGAATAATAACTGTGTTGTGGCCCTGCCTATACAATTCTTTCCCTGCAGTATCAATGGAGGGTGCAATGGTCTGCAGAGGCGATTTTGAGAAGCAAAAAAAAATGCAGCACAGCTAACAGCAGCCTGGACAGTACTGCACACGGATAAATATGGCCCTAGAAAGGACCGTTGAGGTTCTTGAAGGCTACACTCACTCCTAACACTCTCCCTGCCTATGCAGCACTTCTGTCCCTAATGCCAGGTGCAACGGTCTGCAGAGGCGATTTTGAGAAAAAAAAATTTGCCACTGCTAACAGCAGCCAACACACAGCTATCAGTGGCCCTAATAAGGACCTTTGGGGGTCTTGAAGCCTACACTAACTACCAATTCTTTCCCTACAGCAGCTCCGGTACAAACAGCACTGTCCCTCATCTAACTCACATCGCATCTGAGGCGAACCGCGGGAGGGGCCGACTTTTATGTTCGGGTGACACCTGATCTTCCCAGCCACTCACAGCAGGGGGGTGGTATAGGGCTTGAACGTCACAGGGGGAAGTTGTAATGCCTTCCCTGTCTTTCAATTGGCCAGAAAAGCCCGCTAACGTCTCAGGGAAGGAAGTGAAAATAACCAGAACACCGCATGGTGTTCGTTACGAATAACGAACATCCCGAACACCCTAATATTCGCACGAATATCAAGCTCGGAAGAACACGTTCGCTCATCTCTATCAGATACATACATTTGATACCAACAGAAAATCAAAAAGTTTTGTCGTACAACATCAAAAATGTTTACCTAATTAGAGTTGTTCAATGTAACCCCATTTGTCACTCGACACACATGGTGCTTGTAGCCAAGTTCCTGCCATACACATTGTGGAATATCATGACTGGCTGATGCAATGGTTTCTGTAATGCCACAGATCATGCATGGTGGGTGGTAAGAGTAGCATGTAGACTAACAACCCCTTCCCCCCCTTCAGGGAACAAAATCCCAAGGTGTAAGGTTCGAGGAACGTGGAGGCCAAGGAAGAACTTCACTATCATCACCACCTGTACGGCTAATCTATCTGTTTGGTAGTCGCCTATCGCGCTCACTTTTGATTTCATTGTGAAAATGGGGAGGAGTGCCCATCTTCTTGGAAGATGAAAATTGGGATTTCGTCTTCCAGCTGTGACAGATGCCATTTCTATAGCATCCAGGTGCGAAATCCCCAGGATTGTTTCCTCATGGAATAAGATGGGGCCAGACACTTTCTTACAGTTTATAGCGTGAAGCACATTTAACTTGTTGGACTCGCACATACGATCCATGTAGACAGGTGGGTTTTCATGCCCCCAGATTCTGACATTACATTTGGTAACTGTGCCTGAAAGGCGGCTTCCTCACTAAACACTAAAGATTTCATGAAACCATTACAGTTTGCATGTATGGTGTGATTATGGCTCTGTGCGTCTTCTTATCCTGTCCAGTTGTCGGTGGTAACATGTGTATGCATCCTAGCCTGGATGCGTGAATTACTAGGGGCAGCAAGGGCCCAGATCTGAAGACTAATGGGCCACCCCCTATTGGGGTGATGTCCCCACTCAGGTAGTTCCTTGCTCATCTTCCTTTGTAGAAGATAGGGAGAGGTGTTAATCAGTGGTTGTTTCACCTGGTGTTCCCTAGCCTTGGTAACGTTCATGTGGGCCTGGTGCCCACTAGTCCACATAAACATAACAATCACTATCACAAATTGTGCGCCCACTTGGTGATTCTTTAACAAACTTTGGGACAAATTTATGAAACTGTCTAAAACCAAAACTGTCTTAATTGCCTATAGCAACCAATCAGAGCTCAGCTTTCATTTCACCAGAGCAGAATACAAAATGAAAGCTGCGCTGTGATTGGTTGGGCAACAAGGACAGTCTTACTATTAGATAGTCTTGTTAGATGGAAATTTTTCATTTTCTGCTTCCATTGCTATTAAATTTATGTATCGTAGGCTGGATTCACACGAACGTGTATCGGATTGGTTTTCACGCCGAGCCAATATATGTCATCCACATCTGTGGGGGGGGGGGGAGGATGGAAGAGCCAGGAGCAGAAACTGAGCTCCCGCCCCCTCTCTACCTCCTCTCCACCCCCTCTCCACCCTTCTGCACTATTTGCAATGAGAGGAGGCGGGACGGGGGCGAGGCTAAGTGGGGAGAATTAGCCCCGCCCCTGTCCCGCCTCTCCCCATTGCAAATAGTGCAGAGGGGCGGAGAGGAGGCAGAGAGGGGGCGGGAGCTCAGAGCACTGCTCCTGGCTCTTCCAGCCTCCCCCCCTGCAGAGAGAGACGATGTATATCGGCTCGGCGTGAAAACCGAGCCGATATACATTCATGTGAATCCAGCCTAAGTGTCATTAAACGTGAGTTATAAGGGTTTCACATCGGGGAAATCATTTGTAATAACCCTGAATGTTTTATCCACATTTACACCAGCATTTATAGGGTTTGCTCACTTTGGACAATCCCTTTTTGATAAAAGAGCCTTCCTAATATAAAATAAGTGCTGCTAGTTAGCTGTAATCTATGGAAGCAAGTGTTCACAGCGCCACCACTGGTGAAATTCAGTATTATACAGTTCCCATTAGAATCAATGAGCTTTCTATACAATATATGAATGTCTCGGGTCCTCCAGAGAGATATTCTTTTGTAGCTACTTTCTCTAAAAGATCAAGGTCTTGAATTTGTACCTTCCCCCATAGGATATTTGAATGTGAGTTTTCTGAACCCGACAGCCCTTTTTAAGTCTATATTATATCAGTGCTTTTATCTGTGTCTTCTTCTTTTTTACAGATACAAGTACAGATGAAATACAAACTTTAATGGGTTTTCCTACCTCTCAAAATTGAATTGAAGTGATTTTCAGAAATTTCAGAGCAGAAGTCCATGGAGGCTTTTCATTCTTGAATGCGGTTGTGATCTGAGTTCTGGTTCAAGATCAGAGAGTTCATCGATATGATCTCACATGAACCTATGACATCCAGCTACAATATGAGATAACGTTGACTCGATTTATAGAATTTATGAAACACCTAGCAGAGCGCTACTTATAAATGTGTCTCTGATATTGGTGTTGTATAGATGAACAATAAATAGGAAAAATAGGTAATACGTAATATTTGAGAACTTTCAAATGAATACAGTGTTATCAGCCTTGGTTTACCTAGTGTTTAGGCCAGCCGTGGTGTTGAATGCAAGAATTGCTCAAGTATAGACAAGATGAATGTGGACTATAAGGGTAAGTCCGGGCTTGAACTGTGAGTATAAAAGTAAAAGCTCAAGAAAGGCAAAAGTTGAAAAAAAAGTTTCCTCTTTTCTGTCTCTTATCTTCAAAGTTCAGCTTTCAACATTTGAATGCAACTTCCTTAGATTGTTGCTGCTGTCTAACAAGTAAGCACTATATTCTACTAATGAAATGCTTTACAAAGAAGATTCTGCACAAAATCTCCTGCTGGACCTGCTAATATTTATATGATTGCCCAAGGAATTCATGTGTATGGGGGTCTTCCAGACTGTCCTCCAACACTAGGTGTCAGGGACAGGGGCGTAACTAAAGGCTCAGGGGCCCGGATACAAAACGTGAGCTGGGGCCCCCCCTCTATCTGTATCTGTACCCGTACCCATACCTAAACCATGCTGCACAGAGACATAACTTGAAGCTTCTGGGCCCCAATGCAAAACCGGTAACAGGGCCCCCAAGTATAATGCTTTATTCATATTACTGGGCTCCCTATATAGAGAAGAGATGCCTTATGGGTCCCCTAAGGCTCCTGGGCCCGGGTGCAACCGCATCCCCTGCACCCTCTATAGTTACGCCCCTGGTCAGGGGGGAAAGAGAGATTGAGAAGGTCAGATTTAAACACGCTCAATCCTTTCTTATAGCAGTTTATTCTTCAAGCCCCATTGAAACAAACAGATAAACTCAGCTGAGCAATTTGTATAATGTAGAGTTTAGGGAACTTTTGAAAAGTTCTCTTTCACTGGTTTGCCGAATTTCCCCAAAAATTGTGCAGTGAACAACTAAGTAAAATATATATATACGAATAATCCTGTTACGTGACTGCCAGAATTTGTACACGGGGCCGAGGAATAAACTATATATAAACTTTTCTTGTTGCCTGTAATGGCGGGCAATGATGGGGGTAGTAGTTGTCAGTTCATGACACCACCATTTCATACACAGACATTCACGCTCGGCGCATTAAATGACACTGGACAGGTGCATAGTACCTGGGGTCCTCCGGAATGGTGGAGGCCCGGTAAAACTTTACTAGTGACTTTGCTTGAAAATACAGTAGGCTTCAGTATGCAGACTTTATAATGCAGGAAAACTTAGTACATATTCCGCAATTACTTGACATGAAAGTCAATGGCTACAGAATGGCTATAATGATCAACCCGCTCTCATAGACTTCATCACGCGTGGGTGTCAGTTACGGGTGTACCACTATACGGTGATCTATACTCCAGACTGCCACATAAGAATCATCAATAAATCTCAATGTTATCTTCAACGGTTTCAGTAGAATTCTGCACTGTTACATAACTGTATAAACTTCTTGTCACATGCGGGAAAATTTACTCACTAGCTCTCTCTTGGCTTGGGACTTTGGTGGGGAAACATTTAGGCTCACTAACTCCCATGCGCTTCACATACGGTCCGGTGGTCTCTCCTTCTCTTCCATCTTCAGCTGTACAAGGGCTGATGGTGCCCTCATGCACCTCTGTGGTAGCAAACCCTCAGGTGTTAGATGGGTGCTCCTCGGCAGAGAAGATGGATCTCCCTTCCTGTAATCCAATCACCCATACTTATAGATTCATGCACACCACGTCACCACTCTTCAGTCACTGCAGCTGTGCAACACACATACAGAAAATTAGATAGGACAACTTTGCACAGTGCATCTACATAGGACAAACATGTGTGACAATATGGAGGGGTCCAGAATAGAGATGAGCAAGCATACTCGATAAGGCAAGCTACTCGATCGAGTACCTGCCCGCTCATCTCTACAGATTCGGGTGCCGGCAGGGGGCGGGGAGCAGTGGGGGAGAGCGGGGAGGAACGGAGGGGAAATCTCTCTCTACCTCTCTCCCCTCCGCTCCCTCCTGCTCACCGCTGCAACTCACCTGTCACCCGCGCCGGCAGCCGAATCTTTAGAGACGAGCGGGCAGGTACTCGAGTTAGGCACTACTCGCTCGAGTATTTTGCCTTATTGAGTATGCTCGCTCATCTCTAGTCCAGAATGATGTTCTGGGACACTACAAGTGTGGTGGTCTAAATTAGTTTGAACCAAACTGGAACTTCACCAGTACTCGTAAAATGATGATCCCAGTACTAGTAGCAGCTAATTCTTCAAGCCCCATTGAAACAAACAGATAAACTCAGCTGAGCAATTTATATAATTTAGAGAAGAAGGAACTTTTGACAAATTCTGTTTGAATGGTTTGCCGAATTTCGGAAAAAAAGTGTGGTGGTCTAAATTAGTTTGAACCAAACTAGAACTTCACCATTACCTGTAAAATGATGATCTTGGCTGAAGAGTGGTAATCCGGCTTCTCCTGTGGCTCAGTGGTTAGTACTTTTGCCTTGTAGGACTTGGGGTCCTAGATTCAGATCTAATACTATCTGCATGGAGTTTGTGTTTTCTCCCCATGTTTCATAATAATCACCTTTATTTACATTGCCTGTTATGCAATGCTTTGCATCACTTTATATGTTCTGTTCCCATGGAAACTCACAACCTACCGTATATACCGGCGTATAAGACGACTTTTGAACCCCGAAAAATCTGCTCTGCAGTCGGGGGTCGTCTTATGCGCCGGTAATACAAAAAAAAAAAAGTGTAAAAAAAAAAAATTTTATTACTCACCTCCCACGGAGTTCTGTCGCGCTCCGGCAGGATGTCGCTCGCTCCGGCAGGCTGTCGCTGGCTCCTCGTCCCCGCCGCAGCATAGCTTTCTGAATGCGGGGCTTGAAATCCCCGCTTCCAGAAAGCTAATACACACGCCGGCAGCCATGACAGCATTGAATGGCTGTGATTGGCTAAAGCACACGTGGCTTCAGCCAATCACACTATTCAATGACATCATTGAATGGCTGTGATTGGCTGAAGGCGCACGTGTTAGCAATCACACCCATTCAATGATGTCATTGAATAGTGTGATTGGCTGAAGCCACGTGTGCTTTAGCCAATCACAGCCATTCAATGATGTCATGGCTGCCGGCGTGTGTATTAGCTTTCTGGAAGCGGGGATTTCAAGCCCCACATTCAGAAAGCTATGCTGCGGCGGGGACGAGGAGCGAGCGACAGCCTGCCGGAGCGAGCGACATCCTGCCGGAGCGCGACAGAACGCCGTGGGAGGTGAGTAATAAAATTTTTTTTTTTTTCTCCACTGAATACCGGCGTATAAGGTGACAGTTGGGGGGTCGTCTTATACGCCCCGTCGCCTTATACGCCGGTATATACGGTATATTGATTTAGTATGTTTTTGGAATATTCGAGGACACACACACTAACTTGGGCAGAACATACAAACTCCGTGCAGATATTACGCTTGGTCAAATAATGAGCCACGTGCTACTTCTTCTTCTGCCTTCTTCTTCCTCCTCCATTTTAACAGTCAGTTCTAGAAGTTGATGTGTAAGGATCTGAGCACGAATGGTGATCCAGTGCCAAGGTCATGGGCTTCCAAGGTTCAGTGACGTGTATGAGAGCAAAGGCTAGCAGCATGTCTGGTTCAAACCCACAAATATTGCTGATGAAGTATACGTTGGCTATGATAAAAAAATAAGGATCAGAATACACATTGTATGACGGCGTGCTGCATCGAGGGTTTTATAGTCGCAGACTAATCAGAGTACCCATTCTGATCCTTGTCCACCACCAAAAGCACCTATAGTGGGCATCAGAACTGGAATATGGAGAAAGGAAGAAAATGGCCTGGTCTGATGAATCATGTGGGGCTTTATTTACATAGTTTAGGAGGGAGGAGAAAGCAGAAGAAGAAGCATGGTAGCTCAGCAGTTAGACTTATTGCCTTGCAGCGCTGGAGTCCCAGGTTCAAATCTGTCGCTAGAGATGAGCGAGCACCAAAATGCTCAAGTGCTTGTTACTCGAGTCGAACTTTCAGTGATGCTCGAGAGTTCGTTTCGAGTAACGAACCCCATTGAAGTCAATGGGCGACTCGAGCATTTTTGTATATGACTGGTGCTCCGCTAAGGTTTTAATTTGTGAAAATCTTAGCAAATCACGAAAGTCATGTAAAAAACACAGAAATGGATAGGGCAGGCGAGGAGCAACATGCAGGGCTGCATTTCGGGCTCTTAGGTCTCACTATTAAGCCACAATAGTGGCAAGAGTGAGATCCCCCCCCCGCACTGTCAGCATAACGATCGTTCTCCTCTGCCACAGCTGTAACAGCTGTGGCAGAGAAGAACGATGTTAGCCCATTGAATTCAATGGAGCCGGCAATACAGCCGGCTCCATTGAAAGCAATCGGCTGCCGGCGAGCGCGGGATGAATTTTCGGGAAGGGCTTAAAAATATAAGCCCTTATCTGAAAATCATCCTAAAATGTGTAAAAAGTTAAAAAAAATATATACTCACCTTGTTCCGGCAGAATGATGTTAGCCCATTGAATTCAATGGAGCCGGCAATACAGCCGGCTCCATTGAAAGCAATGGGCTGCTGGTGAGCGCGGGATGACTTTTCGGGAAGGGCTTAAAAATATAAGCCCTTACCTGAAAATCATCCTAAAATGTGTAAAAAAAAAAAAAAATTATGTCAGCATTAAGATCGTTCTCCTCTGCCACAGCTGTAACAGCTGTGGCAGAGAAGAACGATGTTAGCCCATTGAATTCAATGGAGCCGGCAATACAGCCAGCTCCATTGAAAGCAATGGGCTGCCGGCGAGCGCGGGATGATTTTTTTCGGGAAGGGCTTAAAAATATAAGCTCTTACCTGAAAAAGAAAGATTTTAATGTAAAAAAGAATAAAAATGCAGGCATTCTCTTCAATGGAGCCGCTGCTGCTGCCGGCGACTCCATTGAAGACAATGGTCCGCTGGCACACCTGAATTCTTTTTCAGGGAAGGGCTTTACATATAAGCCATTCCCTGGAAATGAATTAAAAGTGATTTAAAAAACAAAAAAAGTAGATACTCACCTCCTTTCCGCTGCCGGGGCACAGCGGCGTCTTCTCCTGCTGTCCCCTGCACTGTGGTGCTGAACTGCTGTCATTTAGCTGAGAGCTGCACTGAGCCACTCAGAGGCAGCACTCACTCACCCATTCATGAATTCATGAATGGGTGTGGGTGAGATCTGCCTCTGATTGGTCAGGCTGTGACCAATCAGAGGGAGCTCATTCAGCAGGCGGGGATTTTAAATCCCCGGCTGCTGAATACCACAGAGAGCAGTTCAGGAGAACTGCCAGCTGGCCGCAGCTGAACTCCGTCTGCCGGGACCAGGTGAGTATATATATATATATTTTTTTTTTACTCATTTCTGGATGAATTGCAGGGAAGGGCTTATATATTTAAGCCCTTCCCGAAAATTCATTGTGCGATCGCTGGCAGCCCATTGCTTTCAATGGAGCTGGCTGTATTGCCGGCTCCATTGAATTCAATGGGCTAACATGGTTCTGCCGGGACAAGGTGAGTATTTTTTTTTTTTACTTTTTACACATTTTAGGATGATTTTCAGGTAAGGGCTTATATTTTTAAGCCCTTCCCGAAAATTCATCCCCCGATAGCCGTCAGTCCATTGCTTTCAATGGAGCCGGCTGTATTGCCGGCTCCATTGAATTCGATGGTCAGTGCTCGTTTAATCGAGACGAGCACCGCGTGGTGCTCATCTCGAGTAACGAGCATCTCGAGCACCCTAATACTCGAACGAGCATCAAGCTCGGACGAGTATGCTCGCTCATCTCTATCTGTCATACATTGGATGGACCCATCAAAATTGGAGAAGTTAGCTGATATACTGTATATCTAATGTGTATAGCCAGGTCTAGTCTGTTCAACATTGTTCTAACAAGCAAAAATAAGCAGTGTAAATGCAGCCAACGATTGGATGAGAAAACATTATACAGGCATAAAAATCAGCGTTGGCTTTTTTACTAAGCATTTGGTTAAAATACCTATGACTGTTTGAACAGGCTATCAGAGCAAACTCTGGCATTATTCATTTGAAAGGTCTTAACTAGAGATGAGCGAGTAGTGCCTTAGTCGAGTATCTTCCCGATCGTGTCTAAAGATTCGGGTGCATGCGGTGGATGGGAGCGGCGGGGGAGAGCGGGAAGGAACGGAGGGGAGATCCCTCTCTCCCCCCCCCCCGCTCCCCACTGCTCCCCACCACAACTCACCTGTCAGCTGCAGCGGCCCCCGAATCTTCAGGGACGAGCGGGCAGATACTCGACTAAGGCACTACTTGCTTAAGTAGTTAACCTTAGTGAGTATGCTCGCTCATCTCTAGTCTTAACAGAGCTTTACTGAGTCAGAACTGTGCTCATGGCAGACTGTTTTGCCATTGCCTTCTCCAGTCATCTTTACTCCCCAGCAACCTGAGTACTCATTTTAAAAACCTAAGAAGGATGAAAGGCTGAGTCAACCTTGAGCCATATGGTGATTGAACCTGCAACCTTCAGGTCATGAGGAAGAGCTTAGGACTGCATTTTACTGCCTTAACACTCAAGGCTTGATTCAGTACCCATTCAGTAGGGTATAGAAATGAGCTCCTACGAGTGTAAAGGCTCCTATACAATAGCATATGCAATTTTGCGTATGCGGGCGACTCAACCCCACTACTTTCCCTATGAACAAGTCTTTTTTGCGTGTGTATTGGTATATTTTCCTGCCCTTTTTGCGCTATAAGGGCATGTTCATTCTCCGTGCGGCAGACCAACTCGCCCTGATTTAAATGGCTATTTAGCCTAATGAATTCCAGGTGTGTTCTTCTTTTACGGAATTGCACAGTATATTGCGTATCTAGTTGTACAACCCCCATAGACTTCTATAGAGACCTTCATTGCGCAAATGTGCAGGAAAATAGAGCAAGCCCTATTTTTTTGCACGGGCAAAATTGGGAAATATGTACGAAGCCACTGACATCAATGGGCTCTATTTTCTAAGTATTGTGCGCGTATATTTTAAATGCACGCAAATACCCCCATGTGAAGGATCCCTAAAGCACTGGCCCATCCCGGGTGCAGCCTTTATACTAGGAGCTCATTAATGTTTATGTAAATTGTAACTGAAATTGCACTTTATTTGGAGGTAAACAAAAAACTTACAGTCACTTTGACCATTTATCCCCAATTTCTTTCATTTTTGATTCTCTCTACCTCCTGATGTGTAAGTTTTACGAAACCTATAATTTTGCTACATTTCCCTCTATACAACAAGAAAAAATTAAAAACAACTTTCAGACCAATTTTACGCATATCCCCGCGATCGCCTCCAGAATATAAACAAGACGCGCGGCCTCTGATTTTACATTTTTACTGTTCAGAGAGCTATTTTGTATTGTGCAAAAGCAAATTCCTTTTTATCAGAGCACTTTATCACAGAACAGTTTCTTTCATCTTCCATAAGTTCTTAGAAATTACCAGGCCTGTATCTTCCAGCCATTAGAGATGGCAATTTATTCCCTGTTTTGTCCTTTTCGAGTGTTTTGAAATTTGCTTTTCAAGGTACGTTCTCTAAGCCGACGAGCACAGGAAGTAAAATTGAAGAATATATGTCCTTTAAATCATCAGGTTGCTGAAATAAGATTATATCTTGAAGGGTTAATGTACATTGTTTGAAAGAAGCATATATTAAATTATATATATGGGCGGAGTCAAGAGGCAGGGACATGTACCTGGAAACCCTCCTATGAGCCATCGGCAGATAAATGATAACATTGTTTCTGCCTCTTCTATATCACTGCATATGTACTTATTAAATATGTGTAATGATCTCCCCCTAGTGGTGGCTAAAGGCAGCAAAAATGTTATCATTTTACGACTGGGAGGAAAAAAAGGTTTTTTTAAGCTCTGTTGAAGAATTTTGAATCATTTAAGTTTAAATAAAAGTAAAGTGTTGGTACGCTTTCAAGGCTAATTCAATTAACCCCTTAAATTCCTGCATTGTCTGTAAAATAAAAGGGGGCGCATGTGCTGTTTCTAGAGATGAGCGAGCATACTCGATAAGGCAAACTACTCGAGTGAGTAGTGCCTTATTCGAGTACCTGCCTGCTCGTCTCTAAACATTTGGGTGCCGGCAGAGGGCGGGGAGCGGCAGGGGAGAGCGGGGAGGAATGGGGGGGAGATCTCTCTCTCCCTCCCCCCTTTCCCCCATGCTAACCGCTGCAACTCACCTCTCACCTGCGCCGGCAGCCGAATCTTTAGAGACGAGGGGGCAGGTACTCGAATAAGGCACTACTCGCTCGAGCAGTTTGCCTTATCGAGTATGCTTGCTCATCTCTAGCTGTTTCCCTTCTTGGCACCATTGCAAGTGGAACCTGTCTTCAAAGGTCCTACATTTTTCTCTGGGGTAAGGTGGTATGGGGTGCTGGCAATGGCAAGAATAACCCATTCTGCCTTTGCCCTGATATGTAGATATGTGAATCTTTTCCCCTTAGAAAAGCCTAGCTACCACACATCTATCTATCTATCTATCTATCTATCTATCTATCTATCTATCTATCTATCTATCTATATATATATATATATATATATACATATCTATCTATCTATCTATCTATCTATCTATCTATCTATCTATCTATCTATCTATCTATCTATATATACACATATCTATCTATCTATCTATCTATCTATCTATCTATACACATATCTATCCATAGATAGATAGATAGATAGATAGATAGATAGATTAGTGGGAGAGGTCAGTCATAGACCTGCTCCCTCAATCCTTCCTTATGGTGCCAGTTTAAAGATAGGAGGTCCCAGACTACTCGGATTAGTTACAGATCATAGCTCTGTACTAATGAAGTTTAGCTAAAAAGCAGCAAAGATCTGAGCAAAAAAATAAATAACAGGTAATCATCCCCTGTAGGTTCTGACTTACATATCAATTTTGGGCTCCTGACTGAAGAGTCTCTTTAATGTCGAGTGGGACCAATAATTCCATTTATTTTGATGTTAATTATACCATATGAGTAGTTTATACAACCATTCTCGTAAACATTAGGGATAAAAGAGGGGTTTCGAAAAGAATTATAGCCTTTAGCTCAATGTTTTGTCTGGAACAGCTCAGACAGGTTTCCAGGTAGTAAGAAGTTCACAGCTAAACATAGAATATCGAGTTTTTTTAATGTATTTTTGAAGGTTGGTTGTACATTTTTGCTATTTCAATTACTTGCGTTTTAATTTGTTTTTGTTTCTTTTGCCTTATTTTAATTTAAAAAAAAGACCAGTGCTTATTCTTTACATTTTCTATTTCCTGCCTATTAATAAGCCAATTATTTGTTGAGTTCTTTTTGCTATATGGAAATATCATGGCAGTAAGAGAAGCTCTATCACTGTGACAGAGTAATTATAATATTAGATTGATTGATTATAAAGTGAAATATTATAGGAAAGGAAGACAAGCTAGAAATTACTTGTTTCAGATCGGAAGAGAAACATGAATCCGCGTTAGTTAGAGGATGAGCTGGAGCTCATATCATTCTTCGGTGACAAGAACTTTGGGAATGAAACTCTAGTTTATTGTAACACACGATGATCACTGACTGCTGGAAATAATAACAGATTAGGGCGGATTGTAAATGATCTTTCTCCAAATTATACATACACCAAGCAGCCATAACATCGAAATCAGGTGGCTAATATTGTGTAGATTTCCCTCATGTCATCGAATCAGCTCTTTTCATTAGAGATGAGCGAGCACCCAAATGCTCGAGTCCGCGTTATTCGAGTTGAGCTTTTCGTAAAATTCGAGAGCTCTACTTGAGTAACGAACCCCATTGGCTACAATGGGAGACTCAAGCATTTTTGTATGTGGGACACCAGGAGCCGAGCTTTTTTTTTTCTAGGTTCCTTTCTCTTTCTCTCTTTCTCTCCCCCTGCCTGCCAGACAAAAAAATTGCCAATGACGCGCGCTGTGTCGCAGCGGGGAGGGGCCAAAACAGGCACGTCACAGCGGGAAGGAGCAAAAAACTGGGGCGGGGTCGAACACGGCTTCATGCTCGTTCGAGTAATGAGCACCATTGAGTATGCTAATACTCGAATGAGCATCAAGCTCGGCAGAGTATGTTCGCTCAACTATACTTTTCATCCATCTCCTTTGGAGGTGTGGTATCTGTACCAAGATGCATGTGCCACTGTATGTCTATTGTAATAAGCATGGAGGTGCGGTTATGGAGGGATGGTATATTTCTCCCAGATTCTTCTCTGAATTGGAGTAGCAGGGAAGAGTCTCACCTGCTGGCTGATTAATTTGGCCAGTGGGTGGATATTTAAAGGTAGACAGGAGCTCAATGGCTGTTCTGTCTGGGGACACAGAAAGCTGCTCTGTGTGAGTCTCTGAGTAAACACGATTCCGGTGATCCCAAGTTTATACAGTTTTTATATGTTTTGCTATTTTTGTACATTCAAAACATTTTTTTTCTTAAAGGTTTGCTTTTGTGTCGCCACATTCCAAGAGCCGTATTAATGTTATTTCCCTTGCCAGAGCTCTAAAGGGCTTTGTTTTTGTGGGATGAACTCTAGTCTTCATTTATCAAATTTTTTGGAACATGTTAAATTTCTGATCGCTTTTTATTCCATTTTTTCTAGTGGCAAAATTAACAAAATCTGTAATTCTGGCATGTTTTTTATTTTTATTTTTCACTGCATTCTCTGAGCAGTATAAATAATGTATCAAAGTAATTCTACAGGCCGGTATGATTATGCCAATACCAAATTGTAATAGTTTTTTTTCTTTTTCACTTTTTCACACTTTAAAAAAAAAAAAAAAGTAATAAACGTTTAAATCACACTCCTTTTGCCATATCTATAATAAAAAATCTAAATTATAAAAGAAAAATACATATTTGGTATCACTGCGTCCATAAATGTCCGATCTATCAAAGTAGTGCAATATTTTTCCTGCATGTAAATGTAGTCCGGAAAAAAAATAAAGAATTCCACAAATGCACTTTTTCAGTCACCCTGTCTCCCAGAAAAAATGCAATAAAAAACTATGAAAAAGTCATTTGTATTTTGAATTAGTACTAACAGAAACTACAGGACATTCCGCCAAAAACGAGCCCTTGTTCAACTATATGGACAGAAAAATAAAAAAGTTATTGTGTGCAGAAGATGCAGCAGAAAATAAAACATTAAAACATTTTAAAAAATAAAATTAAAACATTTAATGTCTTTGAAAAAAAATACAAGTACTACAGCAAAAAAACACTATACAAGTTTGGTATCGCAGTAATCACACTGACCCATAGAATAAAGTTATCATGTCATTTTTGTTGCAGTTTGTGTGCCGTAGAAACAAAACGCATTGAAAGATGGTAAAATTTCATTTTTTTCATTTTACTCCACTTAGAGTTTTGTAAAAGTTTTTCAGTACATTATATGGTACATTAAATAGCACCATTGAAAAATACAACCCATTCTGCAAAAAACAAGCCCTCATACAGTGACATCGATGGATAAATAAAGGAGTTATGATTTTTTTTAACCGTAGGAGAAAAAAAAGAAGAGGGGGGAAAAAAAGGGGGCCGCGTCATTAAGGGGTTAAATAATGTACTAACTTCCTTCTCTGGGTCATTATGACGACGCAGGGATACCACATGTTTAATTTTGTTTTTAATTTTATACAAAGTAAAAGGGAGAAAAGTGTTTTTATTTTTTTAACTTTTTTTTTTTTAACTTTTTAAAATTTTTTGTCCCTTTAAGGGACTACCACAGAGACCCATCAGGACCCCCTGATCATATTCCAGGGGTCTGATTGTGACAGCCCTTTACATGCTGCAGTCGCATAGACTGCGGCATGTAAAGGGTTAACATAGCCGGGATCGGAGGTTTTCTCCATTCTCTGCTGTGTAAGTGCTGGTCCCTGGCTATCCTCTGACAGCCAAGCACTAGCTCTCGCTGCCATAGAGATCAACGGCAGTAAGCCAGCATTGGTCTCTATGGCAACCTGTAAACAAAGCAGTGCAGGAGTTTGAAAATAGAAGCTGGAGATTGCCGGCAGATCGGTAATATCTTCTTGCTTCTGTTTTTCAAAGTCCTGCACTGCTCTGTGTGGGTCTGTACAGGTAGAGCACACTGCCACAGCTTATGGCATTGTGCTCTGCAGGTCCAGTATCGCTATATCGCTATGAGCAGTGAAGTTCGTCCTGGAAAATTTCCGGGCGTGCCGCTTAAGGGGTTAAATGAACAAAGATGATCTGCAATGCCAGGTACAGTCCATGGACAAGAGTGGTGCTGTTGCTAGAGCCTTTTTATCTAATCTAATGCACAAAAATATACAGAGATTTATTTTGTAACTTACTACACATATGGCATGCGTTAGCTCCAAATGACATCTCACTTGTCGGGGACTACTATTAGGCCTAGAGCCCACGGCTGTGACGGGCTCCGCAAGTGGAATTCTGTAGTGGAGTCCATCACGGTGACCCCCATAGACCCCATACTCACCTCCAGTTCTGCTGCTCGATGTCCCTCACCCCGTGCCGGCGCACATGCGCAGTACAGCGTATGATGCGCCGGCAGCATCATATGACACGCCCACAGCATCATATGGCGCGACGGCCGCGTCATATGACGCGGGTGTCGGTGGGCAGGGAAGCGTTTTCATGCTATCTACCGCTGTGCTACAGCAGAAGATAGTGTGATGGATGGCTTCCATTGACTGCAATGGAAGCCGTCCGCGTGTACGCCCGCAGCAAATAGAACATGCCACGGGTGATTTCACGGGGCGGAATTCCACGGTGGAATTCCGCACCGTGAGCATTGCGCTATTATGTTCAATAGAACCTAATAGCTGCGGGGCAACGCAGCGGATTTCCACTGCGTGATACGTGACGGATATTCGCCCGTGGGAATTAAGCCTTATGATGAGAAAAGATCCACTTAAGATAACGTGTCACTTACAATACTAAGCTTAGATCTTCTCCTGACTTTACTCCATCTGCTGCTTGCAGATTATTGTGATACTACATGTTGATTTGTTATACATGCAGTTTACATGTTTATAGAGGTTGCTTAGTAACAAGGTTGTGGACAGAATTAGAGATTTCCTTTTAAGATTTATGTGAGACTAGCTGATATACCCGGCTTCACCCCAGTTATTTTGATACAGATATTTATGTGTTGTTTGCACAAAAACTTTTCATGAAGTCGTGGTTATTTCAGAGGAACCGAGGAATAAAATATGTATACACATAGAGGAGCGTTAGATTCTCCTCAGGCTGCATGTACCTATGTCCCTCTGCAGAATGTGCCACCACTCCCATTCCACTCACTTTAAACCCTTAAAGGTAATAGCCCTTTTTTCAAATTTATCCCCAGACTGGAGGTTGCAGCCCTTTTTTAGCCTTAAAGGCATGCTCCATCCCTGCAGTCCATGCCCGTTTCCTTATGTACTTTACAGCCTTTCAGTATATGTATACAGAGGTCAGTTAGATTCTCCTCAGTATATACACACAGAGTTCAGTTAGATTCTTCTTAGTATATACACATAAAGGTGAGGTAGATTGTTCTTAGTATATACACAGAGGTCAGTTATATTCTCCTCAGTATATACACACAGAGGTCAGTTATATTCTCCTCAGTATATACACTCAGAGGTCAGTTATATTCTCCTCAGTGTATATACACAGAGAGGATTCAGACTATCCTCAGTGTATACACATAGAGGTCAGTTATATTATTCTCAGTATATACACATAGAGGTAAGGTAGATTCTTCTCAGTATATACACACACAAGTCAGTTATATTCTCCTCAGTATATATACACACAGCTCAGTTATATTCTCCTCAGTATATACACATAGAGGGGAAGTAGATTCTCCTCAGTATACAAATCATTTCCCTAGGCTTTATGGAAAAAACTATGTAATGTATCACGGATTTTCACAGTTTTTCACACTTAGGCCTTAGTCAGACGGGCGTTTTTTTGCGCGATTTGCGCATGCGCATGCGTCCGGCGATTTTTTAAAACCATTGCTTTGCAATGGTATCGGACACATGAGCGCTTTTTATGCGCTCGTCCGATAAATTATAGAACAGAAATCGCAGATCGCACCTATCTGCGATCTGCGATTCCTGTTCTCTTCACTATATGCGCTCAATGGGGCCGGCGGCAGCAGCGCCGACCCCATTGAGAACATATAGAAGACAAATCATTCTTCTCTGCCACAGCTGTAACAGCTGTGGCAGAGAAGAACGATGTTTGCCCATTGAATTCAATGGAGCCGGCAATACAGCCGACTCCATTGAAAGCAATGGGCTGCCGGCGTGCACGGGATGAATTGTCGGGAAGGGCTTAAATATATAAGCCCCTCCCTGCAATTCATCCAGAAAAGTGTTAAAATAAAAAATATATACATACTCACCTGCTCCCGGCAGCCGGAGTTCCGCGCAGCCGGCCTGCAGTGGGTGTGAAGGGGGTGTGAGTCAGACCTGCCCCCTGATTGGCTCAGCGCTGAGCCACAGCGCATTGCTTTCAATGGAGTCGGCTGTATTGCCGGCTCCATTGAATGCACTGCGCTGGACAGCTCCAGCCCGTTTCTAATGAAACGCGGCTAGGAGCAGATTTTCGGGCGATTTTCGGGCATCGGTCACGCGATTTGCGGATGCGCATCCGTCATGCGATCCGCAAATCGCGCGAAAAAACGCCCGTCTGACTAAAGCCTTAGAATTGAATATTGAAGTTGCAACCCCTTTACTTTTCCTATTAGTATGTAAAGAATGGTTGTGGCAAATTTCTTTTTTGAGCAGTTCAGATTTTTGTTAATAGTTACATTACATAGCGGGTCACTTACTTTTGCACTTAGAATTGAATAATCAAGTTGTGATCCCTTTACATTTCCCATTTATGACCTAAAGAATGGTCGTACTAAATTTTACATTTCTATGATACCGGAAAGTTACATAACATAGGGGGTCACTTACTTTTGCACTTAGCATTGAATAATCAAGTTGTGACCCCTTTACTTTTGCTATTTAGGACATAAACAATTGTCATGCCAAATTTCAAGTTTGTACAACACTGGGAAGTTAGAGAATTGGATTAGATACATCACAGAGGGGTCCCAACTCGATTATTCAATTGTAAGCGCAAAAGAATTAGCGGCCAAATTTTATGTACATAATCTAATTCTTTCACTTCCCGATGTCATAGAAACTTGAAATTTGGCACGAGCATTGATTATGTCATAAATAGAAAAAGTTAATGGGTCCCAACTCCATTATTCAATTATAGCGCAAAAGAATTAGCATCCAAATTTTATGTACGTAGTCAAATTCTCTCACTTGAAATTTGGCACAAGTATTGATTGTGTCATAAATAGGAAAAGTTTATGGGTCCCAACTCGATTATGCAATTCTAGCGCAAAACAATTAGCGTCCAAATTTTATGTACGTAATCTAATTCTCTCACTTCCCGATGTCAAAGAAATTTGAAATTTGGCATGAGCATTGATTATGTCATAAATAGGAAAAGCTAATGGGTCCCAACTCGATTATGCAATTCTAGCGCAAAAAAATTAGCGTCCAAATTTTAGGTACGTAATCTAATTCTCTCACTTCCTGATGACATAGAAACTTGAAATTTGGCACTGACATTGATTATATCATAAATAGGAAAAGTTAATGGGTCCCAACTCGATTATTTAATTGTAAGCGCAAAATAATTAGTGTCCAAATTTTACGTATGTAATCTTATTCTCTCACTTCCCGTTGTCATAGAAACTTGAAATTTGGCACAAGCATTGATTATGTCATAAATAGGAAAAGTTAATGAGTCCCAACTCGATTATTCAATTTTAGCGCAAAAGAATTAGCGTCCAAATTTTACGCACATAATCTAATTCTCTCACTTGAAATTTAGCACGAGCATTGATTGTGTCATAAATAGGAAAAGTTAATGGGTCCTAACTCGATTATTCAATTCTCAGCACAAAAGAATTAGCGTCCAAATTCTACGTACGGAATCTAATTCTCTCACTTCCCGATGTCATAGAAACTTGAAATTTGGCACGAGCATTGATTATGTCATAAATAGGAAAAGTTAATGGGTCCCAACTCGATTATTCAATTCTAAGCGCAAAAGAATTAGCGTCCAAATTCTACGTACGGAATCTAATTTTCTCACTTCCTGATGTCATTTTTTATAAAGGAAACATTGCATGTTTACCTCCACATGGTGTTTCCTGGGTAACGCAGAGAACTATGCAAAATAGTGAACATATTTTTTTCCTCGGTATCTCTAAAGTAACGATGACTTCATAAGATTTTCCATGTGAACACCAAATAAACACCAGTACCAAATTAACTCGGACGAAGCCAGGTATATTAGCTAGCATATATATAGATACATACTTAGTGGTTCCAAATTTCAGCTGCCTTTAGACAATAACTATTGATTTGGCTGATCCCACCCATTTAGACAATGGCTGCCGAATTGCCTCTATGTCATATCTAATGATTACTACAAGTGGAGCTGCCCTTAAAAGGAATTGTGTCAAGTTAAAAACGAATCCCCCTATTCACAGGATAGGACATAAGTCAACTCCATTCAAACCTGACCGATGAACAGATACAAAAACAGCTGAATGATGTGTAACATCCGAGGGGTTTCTAGGTAACTAGATGTGTGATAGAGGTAAAGTTTAAGCCTAGGATCTCTCCCTGGATCTTGCCCTGACTGTATCTGCCAAAAAGGGGAGCACCTGCTCCAGAGAGGCCAACCCAACGGCTGGAACCTATATAGATTCCCTTATGATTCCTAAATGTAATGTGGAAGTCATGGAATAAAGATGACATGTGGAGATAGAACAGGCAAATTGATAGCCCAAGGCGAAAGTACCAGAGCATAATAGTTATAATCCATGAGAGAATAGACAAACGAAGTTTGAAGTACAAAGTTTGTAACAGGTTTGCATAAAGATAGCACTGGAAAGCATAAGGCAGAAATACCTAAACACAAAGAGTGACCAGAATGCAAGTCTATAACTGGCATCCTCTGTACACAGGACCCAGTATAAATACGCACAACAAGCTACTGATAGGCTGGATGAGATGATAGATAACTCAGCCAGACTGTCAGCTTTAAAACCAAAGGAAAATGTTTCTTCCTTGGCATCCAGTGCAAAATGGCGAGTACATCACGTGGTGTGGCGCTGACATCATGATGTCACACTGGACCTGCGCAGGCACTTGAACCCTTTTGGCACAAGCTCTGTGTAATTGTTTGATAAGTGGGGATCCCGCTGATCATGAAAAGAGGGATTTTGTGTACGTAACATGAATGAAGCGGTGGTCAAGCATGTGCTCTTCTGCTCCATTCATCTCTATTGAATTGCCAAAGGGAAGTTTTTGCTCATCTTCTGTACTAGTTTGTTGTTGGGGCTGTACAACTGTCCCGTGATCCATTAGAGTGGGTCATCTGACCACACTGCTGCAGCCTACACTCAATTGGAAAGCAGTTCCTATTAGTTATGCTCTCTTTAAATTTTCCTGGCTTCTGCAGTGTGTTGCTGGTTATAGTATCATCTATCTGGTATTCCTTGTTTGTTTCTAGTATCTTTTTTCAAATTTGTTTCTTGTCAATGAAATCTGTTTTATCTGTTTTCTTCTTGTTTGTATCTGTTTTGTCTTGTTTCCTGGTTCAGCTTTGCTTTAGTTTGGTTTTCTTGTCTCTGGGTTTTTGTGCCCTCTCATTGTTTGTCAAGGTCAGTATTTTCAATACGGTCTCCATTAGGGATATCTCACAATCTCCGTTAGGGATCCTGAGGGACAGTGGTGTTTGGTGTTAGGGTCAGCATCAGGAAAAGATATGGGGAAGAACAAGGGAAAGCTGGTGTTAGGGCACTTTTATACAGGATGATTATCGGGTGCAGATGCACCCAAAAATTGTGTCAATAATTATTATTCCTGTTCTTTTACACAAGAATGAGCACCACTCATTAAATGAAGGTGGAATGGGTCTGAGATTGTGGTGGCGCACATGTCTCCATTCACAGTAAACAGGTAGTTGCTTATAGATGAATGAATGCCTGTTTACATAGGCCAATTGTTGTTCAGCTTTTATGTGTGTAGAAACTGAATGACGAACATAAGCGAACAAATTATCATTTGGTGTTCAGTCGCTGCAAGCATTTACCCTGAATGCTTATCTATTCAGATTCCTGTTATCCAGCGAACACCTGAACGATGACACTGTACAACAAAATGTTTGTAACAGATAAGCAGATAGGTGGCTTACAGTAACTTTAGTGTGCTGAATTCAAATCTGATATCCGTTTTCTTTGCCACGTAAGGTTTTCCAATTATGGGGTATAATGTAATCCAATTGCCATTGTATTGTATTTTTTGGAAATCTGCCTATACAATTAATCCAGTCGGCTCGCCATTGACCGTGCTTAATAAAAAGAACAACAAAAGTGATTGCGCAATTATTCCACAATCACTATTACACACAGCGTGCTGACTAAACACTATAAGGGTAGGTTTATGTAACATATAGGGGATGTTTCCACCTGGTGTAAACACTGCGGATCGTCCACCAGTAAGTTGTAATTAATGAACTGTGTTTGAAAAATGTCATTGGTTAGC
This sequence comes from Eleutherodactylus coqui, assembly GCF_035609145.1. Lineage (NCBI taxonomy): Eukaryota > Metazoa > Chordata > Amphibia > Anura > Eleutherodactylidae > Eleutherodactylus > Eleutherodactylus coqui. The sequence continues at coordinate 92,324,576 of NC_089848.1, read as the reverse complement.
CTAAATAAGAGTCAAAATAATAAAAAAAATACATGTTTGGTATCTCTGCATCTGTATAAGTCCAATCTATCAAAGTAATGCATTATTTACCCCACATGGTAAATTAAGAACGCCATAAACTGCTTCCAAGAAAAAATGCAATAATAAGCGATCAAAAAAGTTGTATGTATTCCAAAATGGTACTATCGCAAACTACAGGACGTCCTGCAAGAAATGAGCCCTTGCACAACTATGTGGACGGAAAAATAAAAAAATTATTACGCGCAGAAGACGGCAGCAGAAAATAATTTAAAACAAAATTAAATGTCTTTGAAAAAATAAAAGTTGTACAACAAAAAAAACCCATAAGTTTGGTATCGTAGGAATCATACCCACCCATATAATAAAGTTATCATGTCAATTTGGTTGCAGTTTGTGGGCCGTAGAAACAAGACGCACCAAAAGATGGCGGGATTCTGTTTTTTTTTTTTATTTTACTCCACTTAGAACTTTTTAAAACTTTTTCAGTACATGAAATAGCACCATTGAAAAATACAATTCATCCCACAAAACAACAAGCCCTCATACAGCCATGTTAATGGATAAATAAAGGAGATACAGTTTTTTCTAACAGAAAAAAAAGCTTGGTTACTAAAGGGTTAAATATCATGAAAATGAGACGTGCTGCTATTATTCGGTTTTACGAGTGTATTTTTACAGAAACATATCAATTACTTTCGGTTATGAAAATGTTTTAAAAATTTGTTTAACAGGACCCTTAGACCTTAGTCAGACGGGCGATTTTTCGCGCGATTTGCGGATCGCATGACGGATGCACATCCGCAAATCGCGTGACCGGTGCGCGCAAGTCGCCCGCAAATCGCCCGAAAATCTGCTCCTAGCCGCGTTTCATTAGAAACGGGCCGGAGCTGTCCAGCGCACTGCATTCAATGGAGACGGCAATACAGCCGTCTCCATTGAAAGCAATGCGCTGCGGGCGAGCCTGGGATGAATTGTCGGTAAGGGCTTAAATATATAAGCCCTTCCCTGCAATTCATCCTAAAATGTGTAAAAATAAAAAAAAATTGTATACTCACCTTCTGCCGGCAGCCGGAGCTCCGCGCGACCGTCCTGCAGTGGGTGTGAAGGGGGTGTGAGTCAGACCTGCCCCCTGATTGGCTCAGCGCTGAGCCAATCAGAGGCATGCCTCACTTACACCCATTCATGAATTCATGAATGGATGTGGGTCAGACCTGCCCCTGATTGGCTCAGCGCTGAGAGGCAGCAGTCACTCACCCATTCATGAATTCATGAAAGGATGTGAGTCAGACCTGCCCCTGATTGGCTCAGCGCTGAGAGGCAGCAGTCACTCACCCATTCATGAATTCATGAATGGGTGTGTGAGTGTTTTCAGCCTCTGATTGGTCAGGGCTGTGACCAATCAGAGGCAGATCATTCAGCAGGCGGGGATTTTAAAGCCCCGCCGGCTGAATAGGGCCAAGAAGCAGTTCAGGAGAACTGACAGCGGCCGCGGCTGGACTCTGGCTGCAGCGGAAAGGTGAGTATACAATTTTTTTTTATTTTAACACATTTTAGAATGAATTGCAGGGAAGGGTTTATATATTTAACCCCTTCCCGACAATTCACCCCGCGCACGCCGGCAGCCCATTGCTTTCAATGGAGCCGCTGTATTGCCGGCTCCATTGAATTCAATGGGCAAACATCGTTCTTCTCTATCACAGCTGTTACAGCTGTGGCAGAGAAGAATGATTTGTCTTCTATATGTTCTCAATGGGGTCGGCGCTGCTGCCGCCGGCCCCATTGAGCGCATATAGAGAAGAGAACAGGAATCGCAGATCGCAGATAGGTGCGATCTGCGATTTTTTGTTCTATAATTTATTGGACGAGCGCATAAAAAGCGCTCATGTGTCCGATACCATTGCGAAGCAATGGTTTTATAAAATCGCCGGACGCATGCGCATGCGCAAATTGCGCGAAAAATCGCCCGTCTGACTAAGGCCTTAGGGTCAGTGATTGTCCATTTGTTATTATGTGCTCACTATCACCATCTGCTCCAATATCTGACTACCATCATCATTATCTGTTTGTACCATCACCACCATCCGCTTCCCGTCACCTACTTGTAAGTTCCTATTCTTGCATTCTTCTTACTTACTAGTTTTAATAAATGCTTCATATTATTTTTATTTGACTTTCTGGTTGCTACGTAATTTGCCCCTACTGCCAGTCCTGGAGGGTATATATGTACTAGGGAGTACCAGGGCAAGGCAATTTTTGTAGGTGAAATCCAGGGACATAACTAAAGGCTCAGGGGCCCTGATGCAAAAGGTGAGCTGGGCCCCCCCCCCCTCTATCTGTATCTGTACCCGTACCCATACCTAAATCATGCTGCACAGAGGCATAACTTGAAGCTTCTGGGCCCCAATGCAAAACCTGTAACAGGGCCCCCAACTATAATGCTTTACTCATAGTACTGGGCTCCCTATATGGAGAAGAGAGGCCTTATGGGCCCCCTAAGGCTCCTGGGCCCGGGTGCAACCGCATCCCCTGCACCCTCTATATAATATAGAAATTGACATGAAAATTTGAAATAAAAAAATGACATAAAAAGGGTCTGCTTTTTTTCCCAAAAGTAGCCCCACTCTTGTCCATACCCGTCTAGCATTACATCTCATCCCCTTTTAAATGGCAGCTGACTTTTCAAACAACTTGTGCTTATATGATAACTAGCAAAAGTTTGATTCACTTTATTTGCGCCATTTTTCTGCTGAAAATTCCTTCTAATGTGCTGGCCACTAGGGGTCTCCCTTTATTCTAATTTGTTGTCCACTGCCTGTTGTCAATTGATGCCTGTCTCTAGTAACATATATAACAAGACAGGTTACAGGAAGCGGAGGAGGGTGCCAACTCATGCCGCGTACATAAATCTATGGGTAAACGAGAAAAGGGGGAAAGAAGAGGGAGAGACTCTGTAAGGACCAGCGGTTCGCGGGTCCCTCGTGCCCTCACCGCCGGTCCTGTCACAAGGACTGCCGCTGTGCGGTGCAGGAGAGCCCCAGTCCTCGTCTCCTCCCCTGACCGCCGAGCTCCTCCTCGCCGCCGGGTTGCTAGGGACACAGGGGGTGTTGCCCCGCGTCGCGTCCTTGGTATCATGGCATCCAGTCATGTGTCTCCTTCCCTGCCTCCTGCAGGGCTGGGGGTGGTTTCCCAATCAGCTGCTGGGGCGGGAGCTCTGATAGCATTTAAACCTGCTTGTGTCTGCATTCCAGTGCCAGTGTTAGTTTGGTCTTCCTGCTACACCAGCATACTTCTAGTTGTGACTCCTGACTTTTGACTCCCTGTTTTTGAACCTGACGTTGCCTTTGCTTGACCCTCTCGTTGCCGACCCGGATAGTCTGACTCTCCGTGCTGTTGTTTGTTCCAGTGTCTGTCTGTTTGTTAGTCCCAGTGTTCCCCTTCCTTAGTGAGTGTAGGGACCGTCGCCCAGTTGTCGCCCTGGGGCTTAGCCCAGGGGGGCAAGTAGGTAGGGACAGGGGTTGCGGGCATTTTTAGGGATGCTGAGTCATTTACTGTCCCAAAGCTACTAAAATTATGTTTACACTGCTCAGTACTAAGTAATGTCCTACACAATGCAATTATGTGTGAATGCCACAAAGAGCATGCAATAATCAGCAGTTTTAACCATGTGCAGTGTAAAGAAGACATCATAGAAGCTAGTTTCCTCCCACCAGCTCAGGGAAGACTGAGAAATACAGATGAAAACTGGGAAAACTGGTGGTAAATGAAGGGTTCAAGCCATGCAATAAACATATGTAATGTTATATAATAACCATATCTAATGTTATAGAATAACCAGATCAAAGGCGTAACTTGAAGCTCCTGGGCCCCAATGCAAAACCTGGAACGGGGCCCCCCAACTATAATGCTTTATTCATAGTACTGGGCTTCCTATATGGAGAAGAGAGGCCTTATGGGCCCCCTAAGGCTTCTGGGCCCGGATGCAACCGCATCCCCTGCATCCTCTATAGTTACACCCCTGAACCAGATATAACGTTATATAATGTCACCGTGAGCAACATGAATCCAAGACAAGGGTGCCTATTACCCCCGTGAGTGCTTTATTCTAAAAAAAAATTAATACACTTTGAAGTTTGACTCAGAGCAGAGTTCTAAGTTACAGGGCAGGCTACACTGGCCTCTCCCATCTCCTGCATGAAGACTGATAGCTTTCCCCCCTTTTGTGCATAGGGAGAGAGCAGTCGGTCTACACGTTGCCCACCTCCATGACTTCAAACCTGAGTCAAACTACTCTGAAACTCCCCAACAGCCATCTTTGTCTCGGGTTCATGCTGTCTATGTTTCAGGCAGCATGAACCTGATGACAGAAGACCTTTAAATGAACATAACTTAACTGCAATACCAGACACAACCCAGGGCCAAGAGTGGCGCTGTTGCTGGAAAAAAATATTTTTTGGGGGGGACGGGATTCCTATGGTTAAGTCAATGTACAGATCCCCCACACTACTGTGGTCTACGTGGTTTCTAGTGAAATGTGTGCTTTTGTGGAGTTATTACTTTCAGTTAAAGTTAATCTTTCTCCTTTGTATGATTTTTTTTATTAGATTTGTCCAATGTCTTGCTCTGTTAATCTTTAATCTCTGTGTTTATTTGTTTGATCTCTTTCCGTGTTCTCATTTCACTTTATTCGGTGCTGTGTTGGTTACGCTTCCCCTTTCTTCTGTTGCACATTTTATATTCATTTATTTTCTGTTCCTGCAGTGACATCTTTTGTTAAAGTTTTAGGTTTCAGTAATTTTCTGAAGGCATAATAAGCAGCGGGAGGGAGCAGGGGGTGTCAATAAATGTAGCCGTACGCCTGGCATTGCATTATGCTATATTAGCTTCATGCGCTGGTGCTTTGTGACATACAGTAAATTTGCTGCTGAAATATCCATAATTATAGCATAGGGAATACAAACAGACAAGGTTTTACATACTGTAACAGCTTGTAAGTAGGGATAGACTGTAGCAGGTGTGGGAAAAATGCCGCAAAGAAATCCTGCAAAAATAGAAGAGTTAATATTAGAGATGAGCGAGCATACTTGTTAAGGCGATTTACTCGAGAGAGCATCACCTTTTTCGAGTACCTGCTGGCTCGTCCCTGAAGATTCGGGGGGGCTGCGGGGGGCGGTGGAGGGGAGGGAGTGGAGAGTGAGAGAGATCTCTCTCTCCCTCCCGATCCCCTCCATAACCCCCCGCTCACCCCCGCGGCCCCCTCACATCTTCAGGGACGAGCCAGCAGGTATTCGAAAAAGGCGATGCTCTCTCGAGTAAATCGCCTTAACGAGTATGCTCGCTCATCTCTAGTTAATATTTTTTTTTCCTCAGTTAACAGAATGTCAAATGAATGAACAAAAGAGAAAACTAAATTAAATCAATATCTGGCGTGACTACTCTTTGCCTTCAAAACAGCATCCATTTTTCTAGATACACTTGCACACAGTTTTTGAAGGAACGTCAAGGAGGCTGTTCCAAACATCTTGGAGAACTAACCACAGATCTTCTGTGGATGTAGCTTGCTCATATTTTTCTGTCTCTTAATGCAATCCCTGGATGATGATGAGATCAGGGCTCTGTGGGGCCATATCATCACTTCCAGGACTCCCTGTTCTTCTTTATGCTGAAGATAGTTGTTATGAACATTGGCTGGATATTTGGGATCGTTTTTCTGCTGCAGAATAAATCAACAGCCAATCAGTCTCCTTCATGATGTTATTGCATGATAGATACTCTAAGTATCTGCCTGTCTTTCTCAGCAGTAAGGACATTATTAATGCTGACCCAATCGCCAACTCCATTTGCTTCTATGCTTTTGTGCATTGTTGACTCATTTGTTCTTGTTCCTTAGGCAATGGCATGACTTTTTGGCCACACTTCTTCCATGAAGATCATTTCTAGCCAAACTTCTCCATACAGTAGATGGGTATACCTGGGTCTCACTGGTTTCCAGCAGTTCTGAGCTGCTGGACATCATCCAATTTTAAAGGGAAGTAAGCATGATGCGTCTTTCATCTGCTGCAATACGTTTCCTTGGCCGGCCACTACGTCTACAGTAGGCAATGGTGCCTATTTCTTTGTGCTTCTGGAAACCCCAGTCTGTTTTGAAATCTTTGCTTGGGAGAAACCTTGCTGATGCAGTATAACTACCTTGTGTCTTGTTGCTGTGCTCAGTCTTGCCATAGTGTCTGACATGTGACATGAAACTGTCTTCCACAACCTCATCTTGACAGAGTTTCACTGTTCCTCACCCACTTTTAAGCCGCCTACACAGCTGTATGGTTCAGCTAATGGCTTTATTTCTACGTAAATGTGAAAATGATATCAGTTATTTGGCATAACTGGCCAATCATACACCTGACTATAATCCTACAAGATCCCTGACTTTGTGCAACTGTATCTAGAAGAATGGATGCTGTTTTGAAGGCAGTGCGGTCACGCCAAATATTGATTAAAGACTTTAGGCACCCATGCTAAAATCCCATTTGCTTTACTGTTGTTAAAACATCACCAATAAGACACTTATTAAACTATAGTCTTGGTATAAGTAAGCCTTCTAATTCCAGGTAAAAGCAATATAGCAAGAAACAGTAGCGACATCTCACTGGACATTACATTGGGGAAAAAACACAGATTGGCAGATAGATAGGAGATAGATAGATAGATAGATAGATAGATAGATAGATAGATAGATAGATAGATAGATAGATATGAGATAGATAGATAGATAGATAGATAGATAGACATGAGATAGATAGATAGATATGGGATAGATAGATAGATAGATATGGGATAGATAGATAGATAGATAGATAGATATGAGAGATAGATAGATAGATAGATAGATAGATAGATAGATAGATAGATAGATAGATAGATAGGAGCTAGATAGATATGAGATAGATAGATATGAGATAGATTAGAGATAGATAGATAGATAGATAGGAGCTAGATAGATATGAGCTAGATAGATAGATATGAGATAGATAGGAGATAGATAGATAGATATGAGATAGATAGATATGAGATAGATATGAGATAGATAGATAGATAGATAGATAGATAGATAGATAGATAGATAGATAGATATGAGATAGATTAGAGATAGATAGATAGATAGATAGATAGATAGATATGAGATAGATAGATATGAGATAGATAGATATGAGATAGATAGATATGATATAGATAGATACATAGATACTATAAAGTACATTTAATACAGTATAGCATTATTTCATATTCATAGACAAGTAAATAAACATTGAATGATACAAAAATATATACTATAACATTAAACAAATATTGTATTTCCAGTTTCCTGGCAGTTCAGTGCAGGATGTGTGTGCTGGACTATCAGAATTTCTTGATTATTGCATGAGGCCTTACAAAAATCTCTTCGTATTAATCCTTACAATCTGTATTCGCTATACCAGCAATCACCTATAGAAGGCAGTGTTGCAGTTCAGTAGTATTAGCATAGTGGAAGTGCAGTATATATATGGCAAATACGGCAAACTATAGGAATTTAGTGCATCCTGATGACATCTTACAGTAACAATAGTACGAGAGGAAGACAAGAGACAGAAAACGACGAGATGAAGTTTAATAGAAATCCACGCCTCGGCCGCATGGGACGTTACACAATTTGGGGGAGTTAAACTCTGATGACTTTGATTCTAAGATCGTTCCGTTTGCTCTTAGACTGTTTTCTTCATACGGTATGACCAAATCTAAATTATAGAATGCGAAGGAATTTCCATTTCTTTAAAAGAAGATTGATGAATGAAATATTTATGCAAACATTACAATAGTCCGTCGTCTATAAAAAGCACCTTCATGTTTTATCTTCTTGACAAGAACTTAATTGCTCCAGAATTGGGACAGAACATTATTGCTCTCTACATGCCGGCTCCTCAATCTTTATAAGACTCACATTGCTGCTACTTGCAGATTTCTCTTCTGTAGAACTGCAGTTTGTATTTATTTTGTGTCAAAGTCTATTTTGACTGTAATGACAAATGCAAAGTGCCAGTATACCTCTAGTAAGGGGGAACCAGGCTACCAGTTTATAGGATTAGACTATTAGTCCTTGGTCAGAAGAGCGTGTATTTTGACGCAGCCGTGCTGCGCAAAAAAATGCGCTTTACGGGTGTGCAAAATACTCGTGACTAAAGCTCCATGCCCGTTGCTTTTAATGGGGCCGGTGCTACAGCAGCCGACACCATTATAAGCAATGGAATGCAGGCACCCCCACAGTGATTTTCGAGGAAGGGCTTTAAATATAAGCCCTTCCCTGAAAATTATCCCTAACTTGTGTAAAAAAAAATAAAAAATATATACTTATCTCTCCGGAGCAGTCGGGGCTCAGCGCATCTTGACGCTTGGCTCCCCGGAACTGTACTGAAGTTTTTTCAGAAGGCGGGGATTTAAAATCTTGCCTCCTGAAAGGGCTGTATCTGATTAGCTGAGCGCTCAGCCAATCACAGGCAGCACTCAGCCATTCATTGAATACCAATCAGTGAATGGCTGTGTGATAGACATGATGATTAGTTAGTATAAAATGTCTATCGATTTGTATAAACCAAATGTATTATGCTGTTGTAATGACTCTTAGCTCTGTGGAGTTTAAAGGACACACACAATCTAATCATGGTATTTGCTAGACAATGGGATGGTGAAGGATGTCTGATGTAATGTTAGCTAAGTACATAGAAATTGCACAAGAAGCCTCTAAGAGTTAAGGGCCATAGTGTTATGTGTATATCTGTGTTCAACACTGAGTGTTTACCTAGACCTCTCCACCCCTCCCATCCTGAAGCTAGATAAACAATGGGTTGCCACATACACAGAAACTGCTTAAGGTTGCCTGCATAGAGGACAGAGTCCATGCCACATCAGCACTTGGAGAGGGTGGACAGAGAGGTGGGAGATTCTATATGATCCGACAAATGAGAATCCTATATGTTACTGATGTAACCTGTTGCACGCCCATTCTATGTTTTTACAATAAAAGGCCCTGTCTGGCTGTTTCTGGGCAGAGAGCCATTTTGGATATGAGACTGATCGTTTGTGTCTAATCTGCTCGACGATGTGTGCACACGATACAATTCGGAAGCTACAAAATACCCCAAAACCTGCTGGAGAAAACTATAATCCAGATCAGCTGAGTGCTGCCTGTGATTGGGTGAGCACTCAGCCAATCAGACACAGCCCTTTCAGAAGCGGGGGTTTTAAAATCCCCACCTTCTGAAAGAACTTTAGTACAGTGTCGGGGAGAAAAGCATGAAGACGCACTGGAGTGTCGACTGCTGCGGAGGGGTGCGTATATATTTTTAATTTTTTTACACAAGTTAGGGATGATTTTTAGGGAAGGGCTTATATTTCAAGCCCCTCCCCGAGAATCCCTGTGGGGGTTGCCTGCATCCCATTGCTTTTAAATTGGGTGGCTACAGCGCTGGCCCTATTAAAAGCATTGGGAGAATATTGCGGTCCTCTGTCACAGCTGTAACAGCTGTGGCAGAGGATTCCTTCATCTCCACAGGGACTCCTCTCAGCACTGAACAGTGTGACTGTACCGCCACAGTGTTCAGTAATGAGGGAATTCCACACGGGGATTCTTGCAGAGCACGGACCTATGTGGTGCACGCATGTCCTATCTTAACAGGTGCAAGTATTTTCAGACCTGAAAAACATGGACATGTGAACACATCATAGGAAACCAACGGTTCTAATAGACGCACGGTTATGTGCACACATACGCTCGCACAAATACACGCTCGTCTGACTTCGCCCTAACAAACAGAGGAGACTGACTACATGGCATTAAAAGCACTAAGTGCAATTTATATTCTTGTCCACAGAGGGCAGAGTTATTGGAGTTATACTGTTGTACTTAGCAGTATTATAATAGTTATATTATTGTAATAGGAGGCAGTTTTATAGTAGTTATATTCTTGTACATAGAGGGCAGTATTATAGTAGTTATATTCTTGTGCATAGGGAGGAGTATTTTAGTAGTTATATTTAGAGATGAGCGAGCATACTCACTAAGGGCAATTGCTCGAGCGAGCATTCCCTTAGCGAGCACTTGCCCACTCGGGAGCAAAGATTCGGCTGCCGGTGGTGGGCGGGGAGCGGTGGGGGAGAGTGGGGAGGAACGGAGGGGAGATCTCTCTTTCCCTCTCTCCCCGCGCTCATGGCCGCAACTCACCTGTCACCCGCTCCGGCAGCCAAACCTTTTCTTCCAAGCGTGGAGATACTCGCTAAGGACAATGCTCGATCAACAATTGTCCTTAGCGAGTATGCTCGCTCATCTCTAGTTATATTCTGGTACATAGGGGCAGTATTATAGTAGTTATATTCTTGTACATAGGGGAGCAGTATTATAGTAGTTATATTCTTGTACATAAAGGGCAATATTATAGTAGTTATATTCTTGTACATAGGGAGCAGTATTATAGTAGTTATATTCTTGTACATAGGATGCAGTATTATAGTAGTTATATTCTTGTATATAGGGGGCAGTATTATAGTAGTTATATTCTTGTACATAGGGGCAGTATTATAGTAGTTATATTCTTGTACAAAGGGGGCAGTATTATAGTAGTTATATTCTTGTACATAGGGGCAGTATTATAGTAGTTATATTCTTGTACATAAAGGGCAATATTATAGTAGTTATATTCTTGTATATAGAGGGCAGTATTATAGTAGTTATATTCTTGTACATAGGAGCAGTATTATAGTAGTTATATTCTTGTACATAGAGGGCATTATTATAGTAGTTATATTCCTGTACATAATGGGCAGTATTATAGTAGTTATATCCTTGTACGCAGGGGCAGTATTATAGTGGTTATATTCCTGTCCATACAGGGCAGTATTATAGTAGTTATATTCTGGTACATAATGGGCAGTATTATAGTAGTTATATTTTTGTTCATAGAGGGCAGCATTACAGTAGTTATAAGAGGTTATATTCTTTTACAGAGAAAGCAGTATTATAGTAGTTATATTCTTATACATAGAGGGCAGTATTATAGTAGTTATATTCTTGTACATAGGGGGCAGTATTATAGTAGTTATATTCTTGTACATAGGGGGCAGTATTATAGTAGTTATATTCTTGTACATAGGGGGCAGTATTATAGTAGTTATATTCTTGTACATAGGGGGCAGTATTATAGTAGTTATATTCTTGTACATAGGGGGCAGTATTATAGTAGCTATATTCTTGTACATAGGGGACAGTATTATATTAGTTATATTCTTGTACATAAGGGCAGTATTATAGTAGTTATATTCTTGTACACAGGGAGCAGTATTATAGTAGTTATATTCTTGTACATAGAGGGCATTATTATAGTAGTTATATTCCTGTACATAATGGGCAGTATTATAGTAGTTATATCCTTGTACGCAGGGGCAGTATTATAGTGGTTATATTCCTGTCCATACAGGGCAGTATTATAGTAGTTATATTCTGGTACATAATGGGCAGTATTATAGTAGTTATATTTTTGTTCATAGAGGGCAGCATTACAGTAGTTATAAGAGGTTATATTCTTTTACAGAGAAAGCAGTATTATAGTAGTTATATTCTTATACATAGAGGGCAGTATTATAGTAGTTATATTCTTGTACATAGGGGGCAGTATTATAGTAGCTATATTCTTGTACATAGGGGGCAGTATTATAGTAGTTATATTCTTGTACATAGGGGGCAGTATTATAGTAGTTATATTCTTGCACATAGGGGGCAGTATTATAGTAGTTATATTCTTGTACATAGGGGGCAGTATTATAGTAGTTATATTCTTGTACATAGGGGGCAGTATTATAGTAGTTATATTCTTGTACATAGGGGACAGTATTATATTAGTTATATTCTTGTACATAGGGGCAGTATTATAGTAGTTATATTCTTGTACACAGGGAGCAGTATTATAGTAGTTATATTCTTGTACATAGGGGAGCAGTATTATAGTAGTTATATTCTTGTACATAAAGGGCAATATTATAGTAGTTATATTCTTGTACATAGGGAGCAGTATTATAGTAGTTATATTCTTGTACATAGGATGCAGTATTATAGTAGTTATATTCTTGTATATAGGGGGCAGTATTATAGTAGTTATATTCTTGTACATAGGGGCAGTATTATAGTAGTTATATTCTTGTACATAGGGGGCAGTATTATTGTAGTTATAGTCTTGTACATAGGGGCAGTATTATAGTAGTTATATTCTTGTACATAAAGGGCAATATTATAGTAGTTATATTCTTGTATATACGGGGCAGTATTATAGTAGTTATATTCTTGTACATAGAGGGCATTATTATAGTAGTTATATTCCTGTACATAATGGGCAGTATTATAGTAGTTATATCCTTGTACGCAGGGGCAGTATTATAATGGTTATATTCCTGTCCAAACAGGGCAGTATTATAGTAGTTATATTCTGGTACATAATGGGCAGTATTATAGTAGTTATATTTTTGTTCATAGAGGGCAGCATTACAGTAGTTATAAGAGGTTATATTCTTTTACAGAGAAAGCAGTATTATAGTAGTTATATTCTTATACATAGAGGGCAGTATTATAGTAGTTATATTCTTGTACATAGGGGGCAGTATTATAGTAGTTATATTCTTGTACATAGGGGGCAGTATTATAGTAGTTATATTCTTGTACATAGGGGGCAGTATTATAGTAGTTATATTCTTGTACATAGGGGGCAGTATTATAGTAGTTATATTCTTGTACATAGGGGGCAGTATTATAGTAGTTATATTCTTGTACATAGGGGGCAGTATTATAGTAGTTATATTCTTGTACATAGGAGGCAGTATTATAGTTGTTATATTCTTGTACATAGGGGGCAGTATTATAGTAATTATATTCTTGTACATAGGAGGCAGTATTATAGTAGTTATATTCTTGTACATGGGAGGCAGTATTATAGTAGTTATATTCTTGTACATAGGATGCAGTTTTATAGTAGTTATATTCTTGTATATAGGGGGCAGTATTATAGTAGTTATATTCTTGTACATAGGAGGCAGTATTATAGTAGCTATATTCTTGTACATAGGAGGCAGTATTATAGTAGTTATATTCTTGTACATAGGGGGCAGTATTATAGTAGCTATATTCTTGTACATAGAAGGCAGTATTATAGTAGTTATATTCTTGTACATAGGAGGCAGTATTATAGTAGTTATATTCTTGTATATAGGGGCAGTATTATAGTAGTTATATTCTTGTACATAGGGGGCAGTATTATAGTAGTTATATTCTTGTACATAGGAGGCAGTATTATAGTAGTTATATTCTTGTACATAGGGTAGCAGTATTATAGTAGTTATATTCTTGTACATAGGGGGCAGTATTATAGTAGTTATATTCTTGTACATAGGGAGCAGTATTATAGTAGTTATATACTTGTACGTAAAAGCAGTATTATAGTAGTTATATACTTGTACATAGGAGCAGTATTATAGTAGTTATATACTTGTACATAGGAGCAGTATTATAGTAGTTATATTCTGGTGCATAGTGGGCAGTTTTATAACAGCCAATTTATAGTCCTGGTAACATAATGATATTCTTTCCATAGAATGTCACTCAAAATCTCTGAATGGTCTCGAGAACTGCTAATAGTTCCTAAGGCAAAATATGCAGAGTAGTTATTTTGCCCTCCTATTGGCAGCTCATTATTTAGCCAGGTGAGATGATGAGTACTGCAGAAAGCTCTATCACAAGTACAGAGAATATGAGATCTGTGCTCCACCCTGAGGCATGAATACAATAGCTAAATACAACAAAATGAAATATTTTTGCTCAGCCGAGTCAGGGAAATTTTGGAGATTAGTGTTTCTTTAAATGGAATTCGCGGCGCATACACAGCTGATAAATGACTTCTTTCTCTTTCTATTTTTCATTATATCTCATGCAGTAAATGGTACAGTACTGTGCATGTCCCGCATTGTTCTGGCTCTTTCTACACAAGAACCTTGTATGAAAGTCACTGATAGCTTCCATTCAGATCAGGTGGAGGAAAAATTATTATAGCTTACAATACATGTATGGGAAATGTCATTTAGATTTTTTTCCACTTTAGTATTGTATCTAAAAGAGCAAATGGCAAGAAAACTGGTTTAAAACAGGTGTTCTGCGTGTTAGAAAAAACACCAGCTAAGGAATAATTACCTATTTCAGGTCTAATTTCTGCATACAGATGTAGCAGAGCTGATTAGGTCACGTCTTCTGTGCACCGTGCAACCTTTAAGTTGATATAAAGTATTGCCTGTTGTACTCTAGGTCACATTTTAACACTAATCATAGAACTCGATGCTTTACTAACTCAAACAATTGTATCTCTAATATCTATTCATTGTTTATAGGAGGAATTGGTGATCTCACATAGCCTAGTATATATGGGTGAAATTTGGTGATGGGCATGGTTGTTGCCCTTTTAAGCCCATGGATAAAGGATAGCCGTTGCCCCTTTACAAATCCTAGGTAGAACCGGCATGAGGGTTGGTTATGGTTACCATGATTTTTTTTCTGAACTTGCTCCCAATTGGTTGTTTGGTTGCAGTGCCACATATGTGACAACTGTGAGGCTGGCTTCACACAGGCCAGAAAATCGTACGAGATTTGTGCGTTGCGAGACACACAAATCTCGTGTGAATATGAACTCTATTCTTTTGAATGGGGTCATACACATAAGCAATGTTTTCCCGCACCATGATGTGGGAAACAAATTGCGGCATGTCCTTTCTATCTGCGCGCCCTCGCATCGTACCGCCCATAGTTTTCAATGGGGCTGACGGCAGCATCGCACCACATGTTGGGTGCACGCCATGCAAGGTCTCCCATTGAAACCAACTTCACCCCCAAAGTGATGCGGTTCGGCTTTGAAACAAAAACGCCTTGCATCCGCATGGAAAATGCATGTTGGCGAACGTGAAATTCGGGCCGTGATTCTTGGCCACATATTGCGCTCGCCCGGGTGAAGTTAACCGAAGTGCAGCAATTTTGGTTGCCATTTTCCTTAGCTTCTCAAAATCTGCGAAGAAACTGATCATCATTAGAAAAGTGCCTGAAGACCCAAGCTCGGACGTGGCCCGTGGCCTCTCAATTAAATATAAGGTCAGCCTCACATAGTCGAGAAAATCGTGCGAGATTTGTGCGTTACGAGATGCACAAATCTCACACCAATATATACATAAGCGATTTCCCTCCCCCCCCCCCATACAACACAGCGATGGGGGGAACACATCATGGCATGTCCTATCTCTCATCGCTCCATCAACTTTTACGGGAGTTAAGGAAAAAGCGTAGTGCAGAGTGCTTCACTATTTCTGTCCCTTCAACCACTCCTTGGCATCACTTTTTGGATGGCTAGGGGCAACGTGGACACTAACTCAAAATGGGTGTGGTTCCCAGAGGCAGGACTCGCCCCTATCAAACTTTGTGGTAGTCTGAAATGGGAATATACCTTTAAATAGAGTAAAAAGCAGCTTCTGCTTTGGCAAAGCCAATACAACCCTATAGCACATGGTTTGCTATTTATGACTGATGAAGGAGTAACAAGTAGGCGCATGGAGCTTACCCAGCAATATACTATGATTGCCAGTGGCTGCAGAAGCCAGAGCCGCAGCAATCAACTAATCACCAAGGAAGTTCATTCCATTCTAATTAACAAAGGTTATCCTTATGAAAAAGTTCCTTCAATGGGCTTTCCACAATTAGAAATGAAAAAAAAATCTGCTTTCCTCCAAAAACAGCACCACCCATATCCTCAGGTTGTATGTGGTATTGCAGCTTACTCTCTTAAGAAAGCAGCCATATTTCTGGGCAAAACTTTTAATTACTGGACTAATACGATCAATAGTGTAATTATAATGTAATTAATGATGGCATTTTGCACATTGCAGCTTTTATTGCCATACCGTATAAGTATCAGGAAGTGAGAAATATTCAGTTATGTCACATTATTATCTCCACAGAATGAATCTTTTCCATGAATTTGCTGCACATTTTTCTAGGTGACTGGATCTGTCTACATGGCTGAGTATTATAAATAGAAAAGAACTTTTTACCATTCCTGTCTTCGACCCAAAGCAACAGCGACTGAAGACATCGTGACTCACTTCAAGCATTTAAAACTGGCTTCTCTAGATTTGCATATTGAAGTCCCTGCTCTAAAGATACAAAAAGTGGAAAATTCTATTTCCTAATACTGTATCCGTTTATCCATAATGTACATAATAGCAATGTTTTTCCAAACACAGCGCTGGTTGCATGCAATATTGCAGTATAGCCTCATTCACGTCAATGGAGCTGAGCTGCAATACCAGACATGACCTGTGAGCGGATGTGGCACTGTTTCAGAAAGAAAGTAACCCCTTCAAAGAAGTACCTTAATTTTAAACATGATTTTTTAAAATACACCAGGTTTTCCTTACCCACTAATTTGCTGCTGTTTGCATCTTGTTTATGTTGTTAAGGGTGGCTTCACACAAGCGTATTTTTGTGCGTACATGGGTGCGTACATAAGTGCGCACCCATGTACGTGCAAAAACACACGTGAATGCAGGTCCATGCATTGTTTTCTATGGAGCTGTGGCTGCTGCTGGTGGATCCATTGAAAACAATGGTCTGCTGGCAACCCTGCATTGTTTTTCAGGGAAGGGCTTTACATATAAGCCCTTCACTAAAAACCTAAAATGTTAGTGTTAAAAAAATAAAATAAAATCCCTGCCTGCTGAAAGAGCTGAATGTGATTGGCTGAGATGCTGCTCAGCCAATGACAGGCAGCTCTGGCCCGTCATTCATTCGGCGAGAGCTGCCTGTGATTGGCTGAGCACCTCAGCCAATCATATTCAGCTCTTTCAGTAGGCGGGAATTTTAAATCCCCGCCTGCTGATAGATCAGCATTACAGAGCAAGGGACAGTGAGGAGAAGACATGGCTGAGCCACGGCAGCTGAAGAAAGGTGAGTATCTATTTTTTTGTTTTTTACAGCACTTGTACTGGTTTTTCAGGGAAGGGCTTAGATTTAAAGCCTTTCCTTGAAAACCAATAACAGGGGTGCAGGCAGCAGAGCCCTCGACTGCAGCTGACATGTGTGACAGCTGCGGTAGAGATTTGAAGAATTCCTCTGCTGCATCTGTCACAGATGTGGCAGATGTAGCAGCAGGTAATTCTTTTTACTAGCAGGGATGAAGGAAACATCTGCTGCATGCGGCAGATGTGTTCTTCATGCCCGCGGGGGTCACAGCAGCGGCGGAAAGGTAAGTATATTTTTTATTTTTTTTACACTAAAATTTTTCTTTTTCAGGGAAGAGCTTATATGTAAAGCCCTTCCCTGAAAAAGAATGCAGGGGTGCCGGCAGAGCATTGTTTTCAATGCAGCCGCCAGCAGCAGCCACGGCTCCATTGAAAACAATGCATGCATTCACTATGGTGCACGCATGTCCTATCTTTGCAGGCACACGCCTGTAAAATACAGACATGTGCACACATCATAGGGAATGCATTGGGGCTAACAGACGCTCGTCTGAAGCCACCCTAAATTTTTATTTTCAGGTGGTCTTCCCCATTTTTCTGCTGTACTTTTTTCACAATCCACTTTCAGGCAGTGGGCTTGTCACATAACTACTATTCTATTGGCAGTTCACTATCCTGTATTTCCTTACCCTCACTTCTTATGCTGCATTGAACTATCTATGTACTAATCAGTAGGGAGGCGCTATCTAAATAATCACCCCTCTGATGTCTTAGGAGGATTATAGGATATGGGCATTGAGAGACATAATGGCCAAATGGTTATGCAAATGTGAAGATAGAATAATGCCTCTACAGCGCCACCTATTGGAGGGCAGCATTCCTGTAAGTCAATGTCAGACCTTTTAACAAGCCTTGATAAAATGACTAGGAATGTAAGCCAAAGCCAGAGTCTTCTCTAGGAGAAAAAGATAAACCTTGCACAAACAGAGTTTTGCCCCTCATCGGTGTACAGTAGGTTGCTGGTTTGACTGGGTGAGAGGCCTATGACGCCTTTTTAGCAATGCTTTAAATACATTAAAAAACCTGTGTCTCTCCTCCGGGCTCCCAGCCTCCGCAGTCCACGCCTCAAGGGTCTTTCTGTATGGTAGGACATACAGATGATTCTGCAGCCAAAAAATAAATATCTGCCACTGCATTGGCACCAGCATCCAACCAGCGCACCCAGATTTTTCCCAGTGGGTTTAATGGCCAGCCCGCCGCTGATGTCCGGGAATACTCTGTCTTTGGTTTATATTTCTCGTTACTGTTACAAGGCTTGTTAAAAGGTCTGACATTGACTTGCAGGAATGCTGCCTTTCAATAGATGGCGCTGTAGAGGTATTGTTCCATCTTCTCTTTTGGATACATTTCCCAGAGGAGCATACATGACCTTATAAGTCTCCTCACTAGGTGCTCTCCCTAAGCAGAAACCATTCCCTTGCTTGCCAAATGCTTAGTTATACCAATATAATGTGCACACACACATGCATGCTGTAACAGGAGAGACAGAGGTTGCGGAGATTGCAGACACAGTGTCTATAGATCTATCAGCAGGGGAGCGGTCAGTAAAATAATTCCTCCCCCTAAGCTAAGCAAATGCAACATCATACTAGTTGCTACAGAAGCTCAATACCTAACAACAGACAATGGATTGCAGAGGAGCTGGGAGGGAGACCCCTAGTGGCAGCTACTTCAAACTTAATTTACAGTAGTAAAACAACTAAAATTTTAATGACAGTATATTACAATATTGATGAGCCACACACGGGCTATTAGATGAACATAAGTTGTCTGGAAAGTTAGTGCTGTTGTCACACCAGAATGATGATGATGAGGTGAACTTGGGGCTATGGCCACCATTGATACAGCCCTAGTGGACACTGACAGATCTCCGGATAGTGAGATACTGTATATACTATATCTGCAGTGCATGATAAATCTGAATCCATCTGCTGAAGTAGAAGTTTATTTAGAGATTTACCCAATACTATGAAAATCCCAAATGATGATGACCGTGATAAATAAGTCATAAGGTCAGCTGCACAAAATAATTTTCCACTTTGTTAATTAAGCAGCCATTTAGCTATTAAAATGGAATCACAGCATGATCAAACAAAAGGTCAATGAGAAATGTTCGTGTGGTTTAAAAATATATATGCATATCATTTATTGAACTTGCTTATTTAATCACAACATAACTTATTGGAGATGTCATATCCAGCACAGGGAAATCATAAGGTCATTAATTGGAGATGCTTCATTTTTGTTGTGGCGTTTCCTGATATTGCTAATGAGCACAAAATAACAAAGTGATGAAAACAAATAGTTGAAAAGTAGAGATGAGTGAGCGTATGCATTGAGGACAGATGATCGAGCGAGTATCGTCCTTTTTGAGCTTGTTCGCCCAACAGATTCGGGTGCCGGCGGGGAGGGGGGGGGGGGGGCGGCGGGGAACGGGGGAAGATATCTCTCCCCACCCCACCCCCCCCTCGCTTCCCCCTGCTCACTCCCGCAACCCACTGCTCACCCCCGCCGGCACCCAAATCTTTGTGGACGAGCAGGCAGGTACTCGACAACGAAGATACTCGCTCGAGTATCTGTCCTTAACGAGTACGCTCGCTCATCTCTATTGAAAAGCAAAAAAAAAGGACCAATTGTATTTGTTTATATACTAATGATACATGAATAGGAGGGTCCTAAAACATACCTGTGAAGCATTAAGAAGCAGTCTGTTATTGAGCAGAACTTACAGTACTTTGACCAGTTCATTACAGGCAGATGGATATTAAAGGGGTTGTCCCGCGCCGAAACGGGTTGTTTTTTTTTTCAACCCCCTCCCCCCCCCCGTTCGGCGCGAGACAACCCCGATGCAGGGACATAAAGAAAAATCCGCACAGCGCTTACCTGAATCCCCGCGCTCCGGTGACTTCATACTTACCGGCTGAAGATGGCCGCCGGCATCTTCTCCCTCCGTGGACCGCAGGGCTTCTGTGCGGTCCATTGCCGATTCCAGCCTCCTGATTGGCTGGAATCGGCACGTGACGGGGCGGAGCTACACGGAGCTACACCGAGCCCCATTGAGAAGAGCAGAAGACCCGGACTGCGCAAGCGCGTCTAATTTGGCCATTAGACGGCGAAAATTAGACGGCACCATGGAGACGAGGACGCCAGCAACGGAGCAGGTAAGTGAATAACTTTTTATAACTTCTGTATGGCTCATAATTAATGCACAATGTACATTACAAAGTGCATTAATATGGCCATACAGAAGTGTATAGACCCACTTGCTGCCGCGGGACAACCCCTTTAAAGGCAGGGTTGGACAACTCTCTAATAATGTCGAGGAAAGGAAGAATCGGGGGACATTGAATTTCAACACCTTATACTTTTGTTCCCAGGAGATAAGCTGCCCCCAGAGCTGTCTGAACACAGGTTACCTCCCCAAAGACACAAACATTCACCTGAGCTGTACGTTTATGTGTATGGGATGGAATGCAGGAGAAGTCTGTCCAACAGCTGCTGAAGGTGTATGAGCACCTTTATATTATAGAAAAACTATAAATTCTATTTTAGGCTATACTGTATGATAACAATTTACAAAGAGGTTTACCTATCTTTATGCCACTCTTGAGTTCCTCTATGGCTCTTTAGCCTGGAGCTTAAGGTATACCTATCAGAAATTTTTATCCATGGAGGTCCTGGTGCTAAGACCACCACCAATTACTAAAATAAAGAGCAGAAAGAATCTACTGAGTGTTACGCTCATTTGTCTCTGATCGACACTGGTTAGATCTGCTCAGAGCAGTGTATGGACTCATATAAATTCTATAAGTCCATGCACCACTTGCTCAGGTCTATGAGGAATCTGAGCAGAGTTGATCAAACACAAAGGGGCATGACACTCATGTTACCATGCAAGGCGGGGCGCGGTCCCGCGGTCAGCGTGCGTCGCTCCGGCGTCGGCGCCGGCGCCCTGGAGCTCTGGTGTCGGGGCTCTCCCGGCGGCTTGGGGCGGCCGGTGGGCGGTGGCGTGGGTGTGTCCGCCCGTAGGGTGCCGCCCGCACGCCTCCATCCTTCTTATGCAGCAGTGGGAGGAGTTGCCTCCTCCCACTCTCCGCCCCTGGGCGGAGCCTTGTAGTTAAAAGACTGGCAGTGATCTGAGCTCACTGCTAGTTATTGGTTCTGCTAGCATCTAGTCGGTCCTGTCTGCAGCTAAGTCTCAGTTCAGCCTCTAGTTTGCCTGTCAGCTTCCATTTCCAGCTTTGCTTTCTCTGTATGTTCTGTTGGTCATTTCCATCTGCCTTCTCTGTCGGCACTCTGTTCCCCCCATCAGTTAGTCACATCTTGTCAGTCGCCAGGTCCCTAGCCAGTGCAGGGACCGCCGTCCAGTTGTCCGCCTGGGGTTAGCCAGGGCCGAGGCAAGTAGGCAGGGACAGTGGGGTGTGGGAAGATCAGGGCACCCCACCTGGCGCTCGGGGGGGCAGAGTGCCATAACATAATAACTGGCCCTTTAAACTGTTTTTTCCATGGAGGCGATCAGCTCCCTCGCAAACCAGCTGCAAGCCCTGGTGCTGGTGATCCAGGATTTATCAGCTCGCATGGTGGCCCAGGAGCAGTGGGCATTGTCGCAGGGGCCGGACGCCTCAACCAGTCCCGAACCCAAGTGCCCTCCTCCCGAGGTGTTCTCTGGGGAGAGGAACAAGTTTTTTGTTTTCCAATAGGCGTGTCGCCTGTTTTTTCGGATGCGTCCCCGTTCTTCCGGGTCGGAGGCCCAGAGGGTCGGGCTTATAATGTCCCTGCTGCGGGGCTCTGCCCAGACCTGGGCTTTTTCCATTCCCGAGGGTTCCTCCTGTCTGCAGTCAGTGGACTCCTTTTTTCAGGAACTCGGGGGTATCTTCGATGAACCGGACCGAGTGGGGTTGGCGGTTTCGCGGCTGTTGGCGCTGCATCAGGGGCCGCTTTGTGTGGAGGATTATTGCTCCAATTTCAGACGCTATGCGGGTGATACTGCATGGAACGATAGCGCTCTGAAAGACGTTTTTCTGCAGGGCCTCTCGGACGCGGTTAAAGAACTGTTGATTTCCCATCCCGTTCCCGGGTTCTTAAAGGAGGCTATGGAGCTAGCGGTGAAGGCAGATAGGAGGCTCAGGGCTGGGAAGCAAGATAGACAGGCCCGTAGAGTCAGGGAGGTCGTTTGTCCCGTTCCCTCCTCTTCCGTACCAGTCTCTGTTCCCGAGCCTATGGAGGTGGACCCGCTGGACCCCAAGGAGCGACGCCGGATTCGTTTATTGCATCATCACTGCCTCTACTGCGGGAAAGCTGGACATCGGGTGATAACCTTCCCCCTGAAGCCTCAGCGCCCACAGTCTGAACCGGCGGAAGACTCCAAAGTCCTAGGCGATTGCTGGGAGGATCGGCTAGGACGGCAGGTACTTCCTAAACTTATGATACCTTGTCAGGTTAGATTCCGGAACTTTTCCCGCCCAGGGCAGGCGTTTATTGATTCCGGAGCAGCCGCTAACCTGATAGGCAGGCATTTCGTTAGACCCCTGATGGCTGAATTTGTGGCGCTGAAGACGACAATTCGTTTTACTAGCATTGAAGCTACCCCTCTTGCTACAGTCTTGGTACGATGGAGGACCCCAGTGTTACAGTTCACGGTGGGGAGTTCCCACTCGGAAGAACTATCATTCCTGGTGATGGAGAAGATGTCGGTTGACATGGTACTAGGGATGCCGTGGTTGGCATTGCACAACACCCAATTCAATTGGACCACCCGGGAACTGACTCATTGGGGACCATCCTGCCAGAGCCATCTTGCTCCCCTTCCTCTCTGCTCAGTAGATACCGCGCTCATTCCGGAATACTTGTCTGACTTCCGGGATGTGTTTTCCCAAAGCCTGTCAGAGACCCTGCCTCCTCACAGAGAGAGGGATTGTGCGATAGACCTTATTCCAAACAAGCCCATCCCTAAGGGGAATGTCAAGGGTGATGCCCTCTCGCGGAGTTTTGGGGTGCCAGAATGTGAGTCACTGCCTCCCGAAAATACCCTGGAACCTGGGTTGTGGTTGCGGCTGTGGACTCTGGTCTCATTCCCCGCCTTCAGAGGGCTCAGCAGGACGCTCCACCAGGGGTTCCCGAGGGCAGATGGTTTGTGCCAGAATCATTAAGCCTCTCAGTTTCTGAACCCTACAAGGTGGATTAGAAGGTGCATCTGTCCTCCAGGAACCTAAGACTGAAGGTCCCGTCCTTAAAGCTTGCGTGGCGCTTTGTAGGGCCTTTTATTGTTACGCGTGTAATTAACCCGCTCGCTTACGAACTTGAGTTGCCAGCCACGTGGAAAGTGCATAGGGTTTTCCACAAGTCCTTGTTGAAACCCTTTATCCCTTCGGTGATCCTCTGATTGAGAATATATGCCCGGCATATATCTGGTCATGATTTTATCTATTTAGCTATATCCAGCATGACACGTAAATTATAACTAGTTACGTAAATACGCTATTTGGGGGTGTTCTGGATCCTGTACCTCAATGTGTGTAGATGCGCTTTAATCGGTTTGCCCGTCCAATTCCAAAAGAATTATTCTTATCGGGCTAGGACCTTCACACAATGAGTAATCCCCATTAAAATATTTTCTTCTTATTTGAATCTAGGAGGAAGGATGTCTGTGGGAAATACCAGAGGTGTCAAACCTCGCTGGCAGGGAGTAATTAATATCCCTCTGTCCCTGGCTAATTTTATTGCCATCATGATCAAAAAATTGCTGAAGCTAAATGCACATCAGAGACCTCTCAAATGTGAGGGTGGAAGGGGAGATTAAAAATATTGAGTTCAGCTTTCCCAGTATCCTGAGCGGAAGCTGATGGACAGTTGTGTGACACTTTATCAATATCATTATACCACAAACATGAATCAGTATACAGATACAGGCGAATTAAAAAAGAATTATGCAACACATAGTACAGTGTTCAATATAAGGAACTTATTTCACTAACTTACAACTGAGTGTAACTAATCAAGTATGAAAATTGTCCAGTGATAGAGTCAAGACAAGAGTATATTTCCGTGGAGTTACCATTTGGAAAGCATGGGAGGACGGTTAGACAGACAGTGACTGGCAATAACCGTTTTAGCATCATACAGGGTTTCCAACAGAAACATATCGGGAATTGGAAAATTTCGGAGGATCTCTTTTACTCTTGCATCCTAGCAATCGATGGGGTCTTAAGATCGGTACCCGCACCATCAATACTTCTGATATGTCAAACATTTTTTTTTAAATGATAGGAACCCTTTAGAGTATAAGTACATTTTTTTAAAATTTCGGAAATGTCATAGTGACATTTCAGAAGTTTTGATTGGGAAGGGTCCAGGTGCTGGGACCTCCATCAATCTCTAAATATACAGGCAAAAGTGCTTATCTAAGACCTGTACCCATTTGGCTGTCATCGTGAGCTGTGTACAGATTCCATAGACTTTCTAGGGAGCCTGTACACCACTCTGAGCAATGAATGAAATAACAGAATGGGCACAGTGCTCAAATGAATGCTTTGGCTGTTGGTTTTAGCGACTAGTGGGGGGCGGAGCAACCAGATGCCCCTCCACTCAAACCTTTGACATATCACTATGGCATGACAAAAGTTTTTAAAAAGTTTAATTACCGTTTAAGCCTATCCAGGCCATGACAGTGTGATAACTGAACAGCACTAGCATGGGCCACTTGGCGGGCAGCAGAAGTATTACAACTGGCAACCACTGCAGTTGGTCAACATAGTAGTACATGAGATGTACCTGCCAAGTAGTAGTGATGTTGTCATGGCCACAGTAGCAGTGCACAGTAGTGTGATCCATTTTCAGTACTGGCCTAAGAATAAAAGCAAAAAGGGCTTTGGCTTATGGAAATAAGCCAAAAGGTGCGAATTTCTTAAGGCCCATTTAGACACAAGGATTATCGCTCAAAATTTGCTCAAAAGCCGTCTTTTGAGCGATAATCGTTGTGTGTAGCTGCATTGAGATCGTGCAGTTTTTGTTATCCCGTCACTCATCGTTGTCTTTCGGAGTGCTGAAAGACAAGAATGAGCCTTATCACGGATTCACAGCGGGATACAGCTGATACTATTGTCTCAGCTGTATCCCAGTCCCTGATAACTGGTTGAGTATGAAGAACAGAGCGGTCCAGCTCAGTTCTTCATACCTGGCACGGAGCGCTCGGCTGTATAACAGTCAGGCGTTCTGTGCAGAAAACATCTGGATGCAGAAGACAAGCGGGGACACCACGCTTGTCTTCTGCATCCTCCGCTCCGAGCGCTTGGCTGTTTAACAGCTGGGCGCTCTGAGCAGAGAACAGCTTTATGTAGAAGACCAGCGGGGACACCCCGCTTGTCTTCTGAATCCTCCGCTCCAAACGCTGGGCTGTATAACAGACGGGCGCTCGGAGCGGGGGAACAGCTGGATGCAGAAGACAAGCGGGGACACCTTGCTTGTCTTCTGCTTCCTCCGCTGGCAGCGCAAGGTGATCGCTCATCTTGAGCGATCATCTTGCGCTGTAAATGACACAATGATGATCGCTCAAAAGTCGCTGGAGCGACATCTTTTGAGCGATTATCGTTGCGTCTAAACCAGCCTTTAGGGGGGAGGGCGTTGTGCCCATTCCTGGGCAGAGTGGGGCAGGGCTTAAAAACCAAAAAGGAACTGAAATGTTGTGAGGTATGCAGGCAGTTGTCTGTGAAATGTTGCTTTCAGGTATGTAAGGTCTACATGAGAGACCAAAAGTCGAATTTTCACTTTAAATGGTAATCACTTATACGGGAAGTCAAGGGGATTCATAAGGGGGCTATATGAAGAGAAATACATATAGATTGTGTCAGGTTTTGTAATGGTAATAATATGCAGCTCAATGGGAGTGGGTGTTATTTATTTATTTTAAACCTTTTGGGGTTGCAGGGTTATTTTGGTGGGGGGTATAGAACATCTACAAATGCTACTTGTCTATAGCAACTACTTGTGGGTCGTTAGAAAGAGATAAAAAGGTAGAATAATCCATCGCCACTTCTCATCCTTCATCTTCCATTTGATATGGATCAAAGGCTGAGGTACACTACGACTAATTTTTGTCCATCTTGTACTTCAAAGAAAAAAAGTATAAACAGATTGATGTTTTTCTTTTTGCAATAGACATAAGAAAAGTGTATTGTCAGACATGAGCTGACGGCTTCCTATTGTACTTTGGTTATATAAATGTATCAGCGCATTGTCTACGCACTCATTTTGATTAGAAAGCTAAATTGCTGGTAGGTGGATGACGCTACATGCAATGACAGAAAGATCTGAACAGTTTTTAAAAAGTTTTGCTTGAGCACAACTAATTCACCCAATCCTGAGATTCTCCCAGATCAAAAATAATTGGAGAATTGTAAACACGAAGAACTTGTCATCCATAGGAGTATGATGAATGAATGGTGTCATTGAATGGCTGTGATTGGTTAACCCAGCACCAGCTTTCACTGGCTAAAGCCGCGCTGAGTTAGCCAATCAGAGCATTAGCTTTCTGGAGGCGGAGCATTCAAGCCCCACATCCAGAAAGCAATGCTCTGTCGGCATGGAGGAGGGAGCAACAGCCTGAAGCAGCACCGCAGATCATCGCAGAATGTCGCGGTAGGTGAGTATTGATTTTTTTTTCTACAGCGTATTACCGGCGTATAAGACGACCCCTGACTTTGGAGAAGATTTTCCTGGGTTGAAAAAAGTTGTCTTATACGCGGTGTGTGTATATATATATATATATATATATATATATATATACACTACCGTTCAAAAGTTTGGGGTCACCCAAACAATGTTGTGTTTTCCATGAAAAGTCACACTTATTCACCACCATGCCTTGTGAAATGAATAGAAAATAGAGTCAAGACATTGACAAGGTTAGAAATAATGATTTGTATTTGAAATAACATTGTTTTTACATCAAACTTTGCTTTCGTCAAAGAATCCTCCTTTTGCAGCAATTACAGCATTGCACACCTTTGACATTCTAGCTGTTAATTTGTTGAGGTAAGCTTGTGAAATTGCACCCCACGCTTCTAGAAGCATCTCCCACAAGTTGGATTGGTTGGATGGGCACTTCTGGCGTACCATACGGTCAAGCTGCTCCCACAACAGCTCAATGGGGTTCAGATCTGGTGACTGCGCTGGCCACTCCATTACCGATAGAATACCAGCTGCCTGCTTCTGCTGTAAATAGTTCTTGCACAATTTGGAGGTGTGTTTAGGGTCATTGTCCTGTTATAGGATGAAATTGGTTCCAATCAAGCGCTGTCCACTGGCTATGGCATGGCGTTGCAAAATGGAGTGATAGCCTTCCTTATTCAGAATCCCTTTTACCCTGTACAAATCTCCCACCTTACCAGCACCAAAGCAACCCCAGACCATCACATTACCTCCACCATGCTTAACAGATGGTGTCAAGCATTCTTCCAGCATCTTTTCATTTGTTCTGCGTCTCACAAACGTTCTTCTTTGTGATCCAAACACCTCAAACTTGGATTCATTCGTCCACAACACTTTTTTCCAGTCTTCCTCTGTCCAATGTCTGTGTTCTTTTGCCCATCTTAATCTTTTTCTTTTATTGGCCAGTCTCAGATATGGCTTTTTCTTTGCCACTCTGCCCTGAAGCCCAAAATCCTGCAGCCGCCTCTTCACTGTAGATGTTGACACTGGTGTTTTGCGGGTACTATTTAATGAAGATGCCAGTTGGGTACCTGTGAGGTGTCTGTTTCTCAAACTAGAGACTCTAATGTGCTTATCTTCTTGCTTAGTTGTGCAACGCGGCCTCCCACTTCTTTTTCTACTCTGGTTAGAGCCTGTTTGTGCTGTCCTCTGAAGGGAGTAGTACACACCGTTGTAGGAAATCTTCAATTTCTTAGCAATTTCTCGCATGGAATAGCCTTCATTTCTAAGAACAAGAATAGACTGTCGAGTTTCAGATGACAGTTCTCTTTTTCTGACCATTTTGAGCGTTTAATTGACCCCAGAAATGTGATGCTCCAGAAACTCAATCTGCTCACAGGAAGGTCAGTTTTATAGCTTCTGTAACGAGCTAGACTGTTTTCAGATGTGTGAACATGATTGCACAAGGGTTTTCTAATCATCAATTAGCCTTCTGAGCCAATGAGCAAACACATTGTACCATTAGAACACTGGAGTGATAGTTGCTGGAAATGGGCCTCTATACACCTTTGTAGATATTGCACAAAAAAACAGACATTTGCAGCTAGAATAGTCATTTACCACATTAGCAATGTATAGAGTGCATTTGTTTAAAGTTAGGACTAGTTTAAAGTTATCTTCATTGAAAAGTACAGTGCTTTTCCTTCAAAAATAAGGACATTTCAATGTGACCCCAAACTTTTGAACGGTAGTGTATATATATAATGCAGGGAGTCACATGCATAATACCTCAGAAGTGAAATGGACCTTGATGCAGGCGTCCCTGTAGCTGGTGAAAGACGCATGATTCCTCAGAAATAATAGAACGATCTGCTGCAGGTCAGAAGACGAGTGAGGATGATGATGATGATGACTAGAAGCTTCTTCAGTCGATGATCAGCAAACATGTAGGCAGATGATGATGGTAAGCCTAACTACACTACACTAGGTCCTTAGCTCTACCTAGTCTACCAATGTGACCGGACCACTACTCTCCCTAGCTAATACACTGATCACACTCTGGGTATAATGTAACCATGTATGATCAACCAGAGCTGCTTAACACTCAGCAGTTACCAATGGGTCATATTAGTGACCAACACACCAAACATAAAATAACTAATCAGCAATAGTAGATGTAGCAGGGTATTGATAAGTACTACTTATGTGGTCACCTGTTAGTATGGGCTTTGTTCTGTCTCTTCCATTTGTATTGTTTTTGTATGTCTGAATCTCCTCCACCGGTGGCAGTGCGGTGTGCGGACACCTGTCTCATGTTCTGTTTGGTGTGACAGTGTTCTCTGCCTGACTTGTACCTGTGTCCTGCTGTTCCTTCAGTCATTTAGGGCAGGGTTTCCCAACTCCAGTCCTCAGGGAACCCCAACAAGTCATGTTTTCAGGATTTCCTCAGTATTGCACAGGTGATATAATTATCATCAGTGCCTCAGACATTGCCACGGGTGTTCTTACTATAGGATATCCTGAAAAAATGACCTGTTGGGGTCGGGGGCATAGCCAAAGGCTCAGGGGCCTGGTTGCAAAAGTTCAGCTTGGGCTTAGGTACTGTGCAGGTGGAGCTGATGCCAAGGTCCCCTGTCCACTGGCGTTGTGGTATCCCGCGGTGGATCTCCGCCATGGGAGCCTCCGCGCAAGAGCCGGCAGACGAATCTCACCCCGGCAGCCTATCTGACAGATAGGCTGACCGGCGGAGATTCATCTGGCGGGCAGGCTGACCGGCGGAGATTCATCTGGCGGGCAGACTGACCATGGAGAATCACAGCAATTCACAGCATGCTGCGATTTTTGCCAGCCGTGAGTGGAGAATCGCAATGATTCTCCACTCGTAGACAGGGGGACGGTGCTTTCCATAGCAACGCTATGGAAAGCTTCAGACTGCGTGATTCACTGGCCATTTACCACCGGTGAATTCACGTCCGTGAACTGGGGACCTTAGCGATATCCTCCTTCAGGTCTAACTGCTTCTAAGCCACTCCAGATTCTATCGTCACCACGCCAGTGTACTCGTGTACAGAGCTGATTTCTGCAAGAAGCAGACAGCTCTTTCCACTGCAGTGGGCAGGTTTGGTATTGCAGGCCAAATTTCCATTCATTTCAATGTAACTCCACACTGGGCCACTGCAGCGGGGACAGCTTTCTAATTACTGCAGAAATTGGCTAAGTGAACAGCTAATCAGCCAGGGGTCTGGGCTGTCAGTTGGTGAATCCCTCACAAGACAAACACAGCATGGCTCCTCCCTCAGCATTGAAGTCACCACAGGTCCTTCAGCCCACCGGATCTAAGTGGTGGGTGTAGGTCGGTGTCTACTGTTAGGACTGCTGAGTTGTGTCTGAGATAATAATGGCTTAGTTGTATTCTCATTTTGTTATTTTTGTCCTCCCCTTTTCAAGAGCCCTAACTGTGTTGTTCTTCTGTGGGTCAGGCTCTGTGTTTTATATATGTTGTAGGATCTTCAATGACATCAACAAGAGACAGAGTGATGTCACTAGGGGGTGGAGCATGAGAAGCACTCACATACTAAGTGACAAGTTATCATTAGTAGTTTGATTGCCTTTCTTTCAGGTAGGGACCCACCAAGTCCTGGTTCAATTAGGGAAAGAATTCTCAGTCCTGTGTCTGTTCTATCCGCCTTTGTCCTATTTGGTGACGCCTGCTCATGGTATTGTGGTTTTACCCTGCACGTAGGTAGACTGAAAAGTGCAGCAGTAGAGGAACTGGCAGATCTGGAGGACAGCAGCAGAAAAGGAGATTAGCCAGTAATATTATTCCCTCCAGTCTTGGGACATGTTTTGTCCTGGGACCATAGGGTCACTTTAATATATAAAGGCGATAACGTTTTACTGATATAGTTTCAAAGTGTTTGGGGACTAGAAATGGTGGAATGCTCAAAAGGATCTATAGCATAAAAGAAAAGTGGTTTTGATGTCCTTTGAACATGTTGCAATACTTTGTTTCTCCTATTGGGGCACTGCAGAAGTCTTGATTATAATCCTAAATATCATTATATCATGCGCTTTGGGTTAAACGGTGTTGCCTGGCTTAGAAAACACATTTTAAAATACTCTATATTGAGTGCACAGATGAGGGTCCAATGTTCAGGACTTTCTGGAGGACCTGGCATCTCTGTGCACTCAATACACAGTCCTTTGGTTTCAATGAGCAACTTGTAGTTTTTCATTTCTCCTGCGGTGGCGCTGCAGGCAAAATCAACACTTGCTGTTATTTTCGGCTGCAGTTTACAACTGATTACTAGTAAAGACCCAAATAGTGATACTGTGCGCCCTATTATTAGCTTATTTTTAAAACGAAGCGAGTCTAAAAAGGGGACCATTCTTTAACCTAAAATGCTGGTTGGATTCTACTCAAATCCCTGACTTTGTAGACTAATTCAATGTAGAAGTGACTGGAATACAATTTTAGTGTTGTGTAAATGAAATCAGTGAAATTTCTCAGCATTGGCCAAAGTAAATACTGGCAAAAGGTATGTGCTTGCAGCAAGTTATGACAATCAGCAAAGTGGAGCTTTTTGGCTGCTACATGCTTTATGAATAAAATTGCTTTAACAGGAAACTGTTTATGTAACTAGAATAGAAAAATAAAATCAACTGTAATAATTGGAGGAAAGGGCAGTGAAGATTCTTAAAGATTAACTGAGTATATAACATTGGGGATTGATTGATAAATTATTACCAGTGGTGGGATTCAGTGATTAACCCCTTAGTGATGGCCTAATAGTGTTTTTATGTCCTGCCATTGCAGGACGTGCATGGCAGGAGATAGCGCCGCTATCTACCTCCATACAGCGAGGGCATCAATGGCAATTAAATCCCCCAAACAATGTTCGGGGGTCCCATACGGCCCTCCCACGGTGAGATCGGGGGACCCGTACAGGTGTCATGGCAGCCGGGCTCCTTCTGAAAGGCCCTAGGGCTGCCTTAGGAGACTGACTATCAAGCCATCCCTGTGGGGTGGCTTGATAAACTGCCTGTCAAAAAGCAGTATGACGTAATGCTATAGCATTACATCATACTGCAGAAACGATCAAAGCATCGCTGGTTGTGGTCCCCCCTGGGGACTAAAAAAAGAGTGTAAAAAGCAACAATAAAGTTTTACCAATTATATATTTTTTAAAAAGTAATAAAAGTTAAAAAAAAAACCTTTTGCCATATTTGCAATAAAAGAATCTAAATAACAAAGCAAAAATATGTATTTGGTATCGCTGCATCCGTGAAAGTCCGATCTAGCAAAGTAATGCTTTATTTACCCTGCACAGTGAACGTCAAAAATAAAGAACGCCTGAAATGCACTTTTTTGGTCACCCTGTTTCCAAGAAAAAATGTAATAAAAAGCGATCAAAAAGTCATTTGTATACAAAAATGGTACCAACGAAAACGTCAGGACATACCGCACAAAATGAGCCCTCACACAACTATGTCGACAGAAAAATAAAAAAGTTATTGTGCGCAGAAGTAGTGGCTGCAGGCAGCAAAAAAGTTATGTGACTCCAAGACTGGAAAGTTTTTAAATTGGGTTGTGCCAAGATGCACCCTTTTGAGAATGCAGTGCTCAGGGCAATCTGTTGGTCACTCTGAATCTTGCTCTCATCGTCCCAGCAAACAGCTTATTGTGCCTAGGGGAAGCCCCAGCCTGCATTACAGGGCACACATTCAAAGGAATGAAGATCCTGTAATAAAAGGATGGTGGAAGGTCTTCACTAAGCAGCTCTCCAATCCCGATCTGAGGAACCCATTCTATGATGTTCATATGCCTACTTGGTGTTGTCCCTTGAAGCTCTGAATAATGAAACAGAGCTAACTCTATAATCAATTTTGGGCCTTTTTTTAAATATAAAATGAAGTTATTGGTACGCTTTTCAGACCACTTGAGTTAACCCTTTCACGATCCCAACCAGGGATACCAATCAAATGTAAAATTTTGTAGCATCTGTAAAAAAAAATGAACATTTAGCTATATCTAGAATAGACAGTAACACATTTGGAAATTCCATTTTAAATATCCTGCATTTACCTCTCTCCATAGCAATTCCAGTCATACAAATTTGTCTATTCATTTAGATGCATAAGCTTCCCTATAGTAGGCAATATAAGAGCATAGATAGTGAAAACTGCTCTCAGAGTTCTCACTTGTCACACTGCTAAGCTACTCAAACATACTCAGCAGGGGAGAACATACTGGCAGCACAGGAGAAAACTCTACCCAAGTACTCAGATCACAAGGGAAGTGATATTTACAGTAAAAATGTTACGTCTGTGCAGGCCATGGAACAACGACCTACACGAACGCAACCTAAATGAGGGCTGGAGGGAAGAAAAGGGAGTTCAGACGTGCATACACGACCGGAAACCAACATCAAACAAGCATAAACCGCACTTGCATGTAAAAGCACCCATAGGGAAAACCAGAAGATCAGGTTCAACAACAAACTGGACAGCCTCATACTCACCAATGGACTAAACAACCAGGCAGATAGAAATATTTATAAATAGGTACAAGGTATGGGTTTGTGTTGTGGTTAAAACACGTAAGCCCAGAAGCCCATGTCAAGGGTCCTCGTTGTCTTTTTAGTCCCTACACTAACAAAACAACTGAGACAAAGAAAAGGGGGACTCTTCCTACAAACAGAGTGATATTCCAGATAAAGACAGCCCCACGCTGAAACCTAGGGCAAGACAGTTGCAAGACTTCTGAATGTAGTCCACACCTTAAGACATACACTGAACAAGACATTATTCTCACCAAAGGTAGTCCGCACCTACAAACATACACAGAACATGACCCTGTTCACTCCAAGTGACTGCAACATAAAAGGAACATCACAAGAACAAGACACAGTTCACACCTAGTGTAGCCCACACCTTTAGACATACACTGAACAAGTCATTGTTCACACTTAAAGGTCTGCTCTCCTCACAGATGGAAGGAAACCCCAGTCAGAACCTCTTGCATGCATAGATAAATGGGAGCTTGTTCAAGTGTCCACACACCGAGGAAGGGACAAGAGCGTCAGACATCACCCATCTGATGGCAGCAGGGAACATAGTGTTAGAACACATCTGACAGAACGAAGGACAGCCAATGTCTGGAGGCCGCGTGTAATAGAATGGAAGAGACAGGGTGATCAGGTGTCCAGACCATCTTCATGGAAGGTGGAGGAAACAACTCAAACAAGAAGTATGCATGATACCAAACAAAGTTCTGAGAGTGAATGATGTAAATGGAATAATGACCAGCACCTTCTAGCAAAAGGGGCTGGAACGTACCTGCACATAGAATCATAGACTTGTAGAGTTCGAAGGTACCTCCAGGGTCATCGGGTCCAACCCCCTGCTCAGTGCAGGATCACTAAATCATCCCAGACAGATATTTGTCCAGCCTTTGTTTGAACACTTCCATTGAGGGAGAACTCACCACCTCCCGTGGCAACCTGTTCCACTCATTGACCACCCTCACTGTCAGGAATTTTTATTTTTTGAATATCTATACTTTGTCAAGTATTCAATAGCATTTTTTACTTTTCTTTTGCTTTTGACATACCCCCAAATCCTTTTTTTATTGCTTTTGGCCTCTGTTGCAAGCCTCAATTCATTATGAGAACCCAGCTTGGTCGGGGGTAATAAGTAATAATTACCTGAAAGCGCTGCGTAATAAGTTGGTGCTATACAAATAGCAAGATTTATTTATTTTATTTATTAACTAATGGTGATTGGCTGACTGGAGCAATCCAATCCATAGATTCAGCCAGCTCGATTATTCCATACCTGTGATAGTGTGCTCCTGGTAACACATAGAACAACAGGTCCCAGGAGCAATACGTATCAAAAAAATGCGGAATATGTTGGCGCTATACAAATAAAGTTTATTATTATTATTATTGGTGTTTAATGTATTTTTCTGTTTAACTTAAAGTTAATCTGTCACTATCACTGTAACATACCTCTTTATATTACAGATTTACTAATAAGTGCATTGCATATCTAATTTGTGTCTCCTGCCTTTCAGTTTCCTCCCATTGCTTCTATTATTTCCTTGTTCAGATGAGAATAGGGCTGATCCCTCTGCACTGTGACAGCCCTTCAGATAGTTGTAGACAGCTATTAAGTCTTCTCTCAGCCTTCTTTTTTGCAAGCTAAACATTCCCAGATCCTTTAACCGTTCCTCATAGGACATGATTTGCAGACCGCTCACCAACTTGGTAACTTTTCTGAACTTGCTCCAGTTTGTCTATGCCTTTTTTAAAATTTTGGTGCCCAGAACTGCACACAGTATTCCAGATGAGGTCTGACTAAGGAAAAGTAGAGGCGGATAATTACCTAAATGTGATCTAGACTCTATGCTTCTCTTAATACATCCCAGAATTGTGTTTGCCTTTATGGCTGCTGCATCATATTGTTGACTCATGTTCAGTCTATGATCTATTAGTATACCCATGTCTTTTTCACATGTGCTGCTGCATAGCCCAATTCCGCCCATTCTCTATGTGGTTTCCTCATTTTTCTTGCCCAGATATAGGACTTTGCATTTCTCCTTGTTAATTACCATTCTGTTAGTCACCACCCACTGTTCAAGCATTTCTAGATGCTTCCCTAGTGTTAGCTAATCCTCCTAGCTTTGTGTCATCAGCAAATTTGATCAGTTTCCCATCAATTCCCTCCTCCAGATTATTTATATAAATGTTGACCAACACTGGGCCTAGGACAGAGCCCTGTGGTATCCCACTTGATACATTCTTCCACTTGGATGTGCAGCCATTTATGACCACTCTTTGAGTACGATCAATCAGCCAGTTGTGAATCCACCTAACAGTTGCCTTGTCAATCCCATATTTGGTCATTTTTTTCAATAAGTATGGTATGAGATACTTTGTCAAATGCTTTACTAAAATCAAGATATACTATATCTGCTGCCTTTCCCTGATCAACCCAGTCGGTGATTCTGGCATTATTAACTAATGGTGATTGGCTGACTGGAGCAATCCAATCCACAGCTCCAGCCAGCTGAATTATTCCACACCTGTGATAGTGTGCTCCTGGTAACACATAGAACTACAGGTCCCAGGAGCAACACATAACAAAAAAATGGTGTTAAAAAAGTGTTTTTCTATTTAACTTAAAGTTAATCTGTCACTATCGTGGTAACATACCTCTTTACACTGCAGCTTTGCATTGCATCCACTATTTAGTGTCCTGTAAAAATATTGGCTGGGCACAAGATTGCAGAACTGGACTTCATCTGTAGCAGTTGCCTTACCCATGTACTAATGGTGTCTCCCACTACTCAGATACCTCCAGGACTTATAGTAGAGCCTTAATATGTAACTACTGGACGGTTAAATGAACAATAATATGAAGCACATATTAATACTAGTCAGAAATAAAGATGCAATAACAGAAACTCACCAACAGATGACAAGAATAGAATGATGATTGCAATCAGACAATGTCACCAATGGATGATGGCAGTCTGATAATGAGGTGCTGCCAAACAGATAATATTAAACTGACCTTGATATCAGCTTTTCCTAAGTTTTCCCCTAATCTATTTGTGATGCTGACCCTAAGACCAGACACCATTGTCCTTGAGTATCCCTTATATATCCCTAATGCAAACCCTATTTCAAACACTGTCCCTGACAAACATTGAAAAGGCACTGGGACCTAGAGACAAGGAAACACTCCTTAGAAAAACCAAACTATGAAGTAAGACAAGACAGATACAAACAGGGAAACAGAAAATAAAAATTGCAAGAAGCAATCAAGGAATACTGAATTAATATATGCATAGCTTGCGTTATAACCAGCAACACATTGCAGAAGCCAGAAATATTTAAAGAGAATCAGCCTTTTTCCCAAAAGCGTAGGCGTTTTTACGTTTTCCCATCCACACCGTTTATAGGCATGAATGGTCGTTCTTCCGCGATCACAGACAGCGTTTTCTCGCCTATTCACACGACCGTGAGCGTAGTTTTTAGCAAAAAAATACGTTACACCCTGAAAAATCCTCACTCTGCAAAAATGCTCGGGATGCCTTCCAATGCCTATATAGAGGCACCTGTAAAGTTTTTGCAGGGTTGGACGCTGCTAAAATGCCTCCCCATCCCTTTCTTTCTCCAGCGCCCATAGGAGTCCATGGGAGCCACCGCTGTATATAGGGCAAAAGATAGTTCCAGAACTATCTTTTTGCCCAGCATCTGTGTTGGAGCGTATTTCAGTCGCATATGTTCTATTTTTCACGGTTCAACATTTTTACACGCCGTACATTCACCCATGTGAATGGATGCATTGGAAACCAATGGTCGCGTATATCAGCCGGACGTAAAAACTTTGCCGGTTATGCGCTCATGTGAATGAGGGCTTACTCACAGGGCACATCGGCACCCGTACACGGGCACCGATGTGCCCGTGTGACTGTGCTCTTACTGCAGGAAGAAGACAAACGTACTTCAGGACGGACGACTCCCCGCAGCGCAGAAGAAAGAACACATGACCGGCAATGAAGCCGGTCACATGTTCTGTCTCCCGGCGCTGCAGAGAGACGTCCATCTTGAAGTACTGCTGTCTTCTCCCTGCAGTAACACGGGCGCCGATGTGCCCGTGTGACTAAGCCCTAAAGCTTAAGCCCACGTTCCAGCAGTGTGTTCAGTTGACCCACTAAAGGATGAGCTTTGAGACAGTTACAGTGACTGCCGCCGCAAAAAAACAAGCGGCAAGACAAGAGATGGTGAAACAGCAGGAGAATGTCTGTCTGCTGATTGCAACATGCCCCAGGGATAAAAGATAGATATTTTGTGGACAAGCATATACCACAGAATGAGATATCTTCACAAAAACCAAGAAAACATTTCTCATTGTTACACAAACATTCCCACATAGCCCAAACCACCAGAGGCTCATTGTATCTGCTCAGCTTTGCTTACATAATGCAGGCGTTGCGGACACATCTGTAGAACATATGGAAACTGTAGCAGATGACTGCTGTGACCGGTACGTGCTCCTCTGGCTCACAGCACTAGGTTTTTTCTCAGCCTCATCAGAGGAATGAAAATATAAGGAGCTCTAAAACACTAAAATCACTTTAAAGGATGTTTCCATTTTTTTTTGCATTATACAAAGTGTAACCTTTTTGCTGAAAGCAGAACACTCCTATTGTAAAATGAAAGCTTAGTATTGCTTCACGTCTCTCCAGGTGTGCTGAATCCTGCTGCAAGCTCGCCTTAAGAAATGCATCACCAAGTACTGAAAGCGGCAACTTCTAGAGTGAAATAAACATGGCACCTGGGCTGAGACATTAAAAGACGAACATTTCACTTTTACATAAGATGATTGTCGGGTGCATAGGTGCCCAACAGCCATCCCAGCAACTATCGCTCTTGTGGTTTTACATGGGAGCAATAGTCTGTTAGATAATGAAGGTGGAGTGGCCAGAGATCTCTTCCTGCTGCCATCTCCCTTCACAGTAAACAGGAGTCATTCAGAGATTGAGTACCTTCTGTTTATACTGACTGAGCAGCGTTCCGTTTCAGTAAGCTGAAACGGAACGACTAGCGACAACTGAGCCACTTCTCACTCAATGTCCTGTCGGGGGCAATGTCTGTATGGGCCAAAAGTCTACCGTTATTGTTTTGCTTGAGCAATTACTTAAGCGACTATCAGTGACTATCTACCCTTAGTATAATCCAGTTGGACACCTATCATAGAGGAAGGACATACAACTTCTTTTGGACTTATGGAGGGACTGGGTCAGTGAGCTGCACCTTCTGCTTGTGATGATGCTATCATAGCAGCCTCCTAAATCCTTCACTAAGAGAAATGGATCACAGGGTTTTCCATCTGTAATCTAGAAGGAAGTGTTCAGTTGCCCTGCAGCACTCCCACAGGAGAAATGAGGCATTACATGCAGCCTATTAATAGCAATTAGCTTGTTTTATAATGTTTTTATTGTGTCCATAAAAATTACAGACATAATATGTTAGTTTTTTTTAAGGTATTTGAAAATGTTTTTTTTCCTAAAAGAGACAAATCTTTTAAGGATAACGCGAGATAGGATGAAATCTTGTAAAGCAGCAACACTCATCGGAAGGTGAGCGCACAAGCAAGTCTATAGGAAATACTAGCCGTGGTGTGTAAAATACTCCTTAAATGGTTAAAGGGATTGTCCCGCGAAAGCAAGTGGGGTTATACACTTCTGTATGGCCATATTAATGCACTTTGTAATGTACATCGTGCATTAAATATGAGCCATACAGAAGTTATATACTCACCTTCCCTGCGCTGGCGTCCCCGTCTCCATGGTGCCGTCTAATTTCAGCGTCTAATCGCCCGATTAGACGCACTTGCGCAGAAGGGTCTTCTCCCTTCTGGTCGGTCCGGGCACGAGCGGTGTTCTGGCTCCGCCCCCTTCTACGCATCATTGCGTAGCTCCGCCCCGTCACGTGTGCCGATTCCAGCCAATCAGGAGGCTGGAATCGGCAATGAACCGCACAGAGCCCACGGTGCACCATGGGAGAAGACCCGCGGTGCATCGTGGGTGAAGATCCCGGCGGTCATCTTGGAGGAAAAGAAGGAAGAAGTTGCAAAGAGGGGATTCGGGTAAGTAAAAAAATTTTTTAAATTTCAACACATCCCTTGGGTTTGTCCTGCGCTGAACGGGGGGCCTATGCAAAAAAAACCGTTTCGGCACGGGACAACCCCTTTAAAGGCGTTTCTTACATAAAAAAAAACCCTCAGAGTACAGATAATGGTGTAAAATAGAAAGCAATCCATACTCACCTTTCTGATAGCCTCCTCTGCCCAGAGCTGCTGCTCTGGTTCCTGCTGGTCTTATCCTGGAAGCTACTGTAACGTTCAAGCATCATTCATTGCTCATGCGACTGTTCATATAATCACTGGCCTCAGTGGTCATGTGCCATTCATGCACATGTAAGGAGGAACTGCTACACAGCTCTCCCCCTTACAGATGGAAGCAGCCCGGTGGCAATGATAAACTCCTCCCCTTGGCGTGGTATCATAATGTCAGCCCTGGCCCATGTGATCACATCTTCAGCCGATATCCACTGCCATTTGGTGCTTGGCATTGATGAGTGCCTCTTTCCTATTATTGCAGAAGTTATTTTAGGAGTTGTTTGTCTGGAATCCCTCTGTGTTTCCTATCACTGCAAAGTTCCCTTAAGTGTTGTCTGCCTGGAATCCCTCAGTGTTTAAAGGGGTTTTCCCACAACTTCAAATTGTTTCATAAGCACTCTGTCTTTCCTGGTTGCTGCTGACCAGAACATGTAACTGCTGCAGCTAATCACTATAAAAGGTCACTGCTGTGGCCAGTGATTGGCAGCAACAGTCACAGGTCTTAGTCAGCAACAACCAGGAAGGGCAGAGTGGTTGTGAAGCAATTTGAAGTTGCGGGAAAACCCTCTTTTCTTTTATTCCTTGCTACAATATCTCCTGTGGAGTATAGACTGACAGGGAGCTATTTCTCCTAGCTGACCAATGAGCCATAATTGAAGTGTATTTATTCTGGCCCCACCTCCACATGGGTGCTGGTTATTTTCCAGCTTGAGGTACATGTATCTGGTATGGCAGCTGTCATCTGCAGCTAAGTACCAGTGGTGAAACGTTTACTGTGAGGTTTATTCATCTTTGCCTAACTCTGTTATATATAGACTAGCTGATATACCCGGCTTCGCCCGAGTTAATTTGGTACTGGTGTTTATTTGGTGTTCACACAGAAAATCTTATGAAGTCGTGGTTACTTTAGAGATACCAAGAAAAAAAATATGTTCACCATTTTGCATGGTTCTTTGCATTACCCAGGAAACACCACGTGGAGGTAACCATGCGACATTTCCTTTATATAAAATGACATCAGGATGTGAGAGAATTAGATTCCGTACGTAAAATTTGGATGCTAATCCTTTTGCGCTTAGAATTATATAATCGATTTGGGACCCATTAGCTTTTCCTATTTATGGCATAATCAATGCCCGTGCCAATTTTCAAATTTCTATGACATTGGGAAGTGAGAGAATTAGATTACGTACATAAAATTTGGACGCTAATTCTTTTGTGCTAGAATTGAATAATCAAGTTGGGACCCATTAGCTTTTCCTATTTATGACATAATCAATGCTCATGCCAAATTTCTGTGACATTGGGAAATAAGAGAATTAGATTATGTATGTAAAATTTGGATGCTAATTCTTTTGCGCTAGAATTGAATAACAGAGTTAGAACCCATTAACTTTTCCTATTTTGGACATAATCTATGCTCGTGCCAAGTTTTATGTTTCTACAACATCGGGAAGTTGGAGAATTAGTGGTGAGTCAGTCAGTCAATCAGTCAGTCAGTGAGGGCTTTTGTCTTTATATATATATATAGATTTACATTTCTATGCTTCCCTATTCTCCAACTAGTGACAGGCTAAGTCCACAACGTTTGACACATGGAGCCATCCTTATCAGGACAGTCCAAAATAGGATAAGGAGAGCATTCCTACTTCTACATTGGTGTTTCCCACATGTTCATGTCTTAATTCAGGTATATATTGGTCCATTGCGGACATTAATCATGTCAAGGTTTGACAAGTTTGTGATGTTCATACGAGTTGTCATACTTGCGCTTTGTACGAACATAATATTGTTTCACATAGTCTAAGCACGAGAAAGGATCTCCTTGGACATATACTTTATTTTTTTAAACCTTTTATTGGCTATATAGGGCAAAATATAATCAAGAAAGAAGTAAATAACTTTATCATGATCATCGCTACTTTTTTATTTTACTGTACCTTTAAGTGATATTTCATTAACATTATAAACTGGACACTTTCTCTTTAAAAAAAATTGCATCTTTACTCTCCAGCACGGGATCCCCGGCCCTGTTATTATATTAAACACTGCAAACTGTAAGTGTCAGGACCATCATCTAATTCTCGGATAACACAATTTTTTGTGGTTTTTGTCTGTGGTGGAATAAGCAGCTGGCTCACTCTATGTGAGAAATAATGACTAGTATTGATTAATTTAGCGAGGGAGAGGAAGATTGGAGATAGGTTTGAAATGCAACCACTTTGTCTATCTGATGTAGCAATCTCCTTTTCTGGATTACTTGACCTCTGCCCACAATGAGAATATGATTGCTTGATAACAGTCGCTGTAAGGTGCTCATTGCGCTGAATGCTACAGATATCGTGTAATACAGGACAACATGGCCAAAGGTTTTGTGTCGGATTAAGAGCAACCACTTATTTAATGTTCTGTATCAGTGTAATTTGGTGGCTTTGGCACGTTGCTCTCAATGACTGAATCTCCAATCTGGCTAAAAATAACTTGCTGGTATTTGCAGTTCTACTGTAAGGGGTTAAATACCCATGCATATTTATCTATGTATAGTATTGCTCAACTTTATACATGGTCTTGCTAGAACCTTCAGGGAGGTCACATGTCTCTGTTTTTTACTCTAACTTTCCTGATGAGCTAGGTATAAAAGTCAGGTCCTGTTCCTGGACTGTGGTGTAACTCAGCAGTTTTTGCCGAGAGTCTTGTGAGGAGTGAGCTGCCCCAAGAGAGCTGGAGAACTGGGTTTTTGAAAGAGAGAGACTCCTCGTTGTCTTGTGAGTCCCTACTCTAGCAAGACAACTAAAACCCTAAAAAAGTGCTGCCTATAAGCAGGCCAATTGTCTCAATAGGGACAACTCTATGCTGGAACATAGGGGCCTGGCTTACCGTAGATGGTAAGAGGCAGGAACACAAGACAAGAGAAAAACAACACAGAAATTAACAGAACAGTTCACGCCTAATGTCTGAATAACTACAAACACACTGAACATGTCACTGTTCACACCAACAAACAGACAAGGGAATCCCACCCAGAACCTCATGCATGCAGCTTACCCCAAAGCAGAACATAGTCCTGAGAGGGAGTGAGATAATGAAAAAAATGACCAGCAGCCTCTAGTAAGAGGGGCTGGTATTTACGTGCAGAAGACTTTGTGGTGATTGGCTGCCTGGAGCAATACACATCCAGCCAGCTCAATCATCCTACATCTGTGGAAGTGTGCTCCTGGAACTACAAGTGCCAGGAAAACAATATGAGATCCAATACCTGTAATGGTGCTACCCAGCGATTGCAATGTGAGTGTCAGAGGAAGATCTACTGATCATCTAAGAAAATGTCAGTTCCATTTACTGACTGTAAGTACTGAGCTGTCACCAGGATAGACCATTAACAAGAGCAGATAGACTTATAGCCATTATCCGGGTATTCAAGTTTTGGTGGTATATAATCATGAGTACCGTTGTGCAGGCTAATCACTAGTAAAAGGAATTGTTTTGACTTCATCACTGTATAGCCTCCCCAAAGGTCCTGTGCTAATAATTTGCTCAGGAGACCATGGTCGCATACTTCAGTTGTCAGATTTAGGCATTTAGTTAAAGTTTCTGCAGACTAACAAATACAAGGCAAAAGGTAAACATTAACATATGAGTTAATAACCTCGTAGGTTTCATGACTTAAACCATTACAAACATAACAATGTATTAAGAGGTATGAACA
This sequence comes from Eleutherodactylus coqui, assembly GCF_035609145.1. Classification (NCBI taxonomy): domain Eukaryota; kingdom Metazoa; phylum Chordata; class Amphibia; order Anura; family Eleutherodactylidae; genus Eleutherodactylus; species Eleutherodactylus coqui. The sequence goes on along the minus strand of NC_089848.1, from coordinate 92,281,171 downwards.
TGAATTTCTGGTATATGACTTCTGAACAATAAGTGACATGGCAAAATAAGGTAGGGTGTAAAAAGAGTAGATATACAGCTAAGGGCTCTGTCACACGTGCGTTTTGATGCACTAATTTTTGTACGCATTACTGATGCGTTCAAAAATTCGTGTGACCTAAGCGGGTGTCATGGTGGAAAAAACGCTGCTAGTAGCATTTATCCGTTCAAAGGGGCTCGGTCACACGGGCGTTTTGACGCTCCGAAAGAGCGCTGCCTGCTATCCCCTGCTGCGGCTGTGACAGCTGCTGTCAGAGCTGGTGGCAGAGGAGCATGATGTTCCCTCACGGAATTCAACGGAGCTGGCAATACAGCCGGCTCCATTTAAATTCATGAATGGGTGAGTGCTGCCTCTGATGGGCTGAGCGCATGGACTAATCAGAGGAAGCTCTCAGCTGTCATTCAATAGCTGAGAGCTGCCTCTGATTGGTCACAGTGCTCAACCAATCAGATGCATGCCCATTCAGCAGGCGGGGATTTTAAATCTGCTGAATACTACTCAGAGCAGTGCAGGAGAAGAACCGGCTGGACGCAGCTGAGCCCCAGCAGCTGCAGAGAGGTGAGTATAGATTTATTTTTTTTTACATATTTTTGGATTGATTTTCAGGGAAGGGCTTATATTTGAAGCCCTTCCCCGAAAATCACTGCAGCGCTTGGCGGCAGCCCATTACTTTCAATGGAGCCGGCTGTATGGCCGGCTCCATTGAATTCACTGGGAGAACATAGCACTCTTCTGCCAGAGCTGTGACAGCTGTGGCAGAGGATCGGGATCTTCAGTATATGCTCTCAATGGGGTCGGCGTTGCTGCCGCCGGCCCCGTTGAGCGCAAGAACACTGGTTTGCCGCAGTCACATGCGTTCTGCGAACCGGTGTACTATAATTTTCGCCGCAGGCGTTTTTTTGCATGTCAAATTCGCACATGTGACTGCTGCCATTGAAAAGCATTGGTTCTATCAACTGCAAATTTTTTGGCGCGTGGAAAAACGCATGTAAAAACGCCCATGTGACTGAGCCCTAAATTTGTAACTTGGGCAAATAGCAGGAGGAGCTTTGAATCTAGGCCATCCAATCTCCTCTAAATTTTTCTTTTTCATTTAAGGCACTGGTGCGCATACTTTCGAACCAACAGTTGCTCTTAACAGATTTCATTATGTCAGTAATAGAAGGAATGGAGTTACTATTCCAATGTTGTGTGATGTTGGTTCTACACACAATTAAGATAAGGAGAAGAGGAGTGCGTAGTGTAGGAGGTATTTGATCTGCATCGATATTTAACAAAGCTAGAGCACGATTAGGTTCAATTTGGATGTTGCTAAAATTGACAATTAGTTGAAAGGCCTGAGTCCAAAAATTAGAAACATATTGACACTCCCATCATAAATGTAAAAATGTCCAGTCTGGTGAACCACATCTCCAACACTTCTAAGGAAATCGAGGTGCCATCTTGTTCACAGCATAAGGTGTTATGTACCATCTATATAATATTTTACGAGACTTTTCAAAGTGGTTGGTACATTTAGAGACCATTCAAAGACCGAGTTAATTGAGGAATACGTCTCACTACACTGGTCATCTGAGATTTGGATTTTTAACCTTTTCCAGTCTACTGTCTGACGCCTTCCTACATTCTGATTAAAGGCTGTGCAGCTCTGATGTCAGAAGACGTCCGGCAGGGTATTCTTACTGTATATTGCCGGACGCTCTGTTATCGGGGGCTTCTCTGACATGTCACATACTGCACTACTGGCTCTAGCCAGCAGATGGCACCATTGTATAATGGTAGAAAGAGAAAGCCCCCTAGGAAAACCTGAATCTAAAATTTGCAAGGGGTTAAGTAGTTTTCCCATTTTCTGGGGTATTGTATATAAGATAGCAGGTAGATGGGCCCTAATTGGAGCCTTGAAGCGAACGTCCATTTTGGAGGGAACGTCGATTCTTGTGGGAGGGGGAAATGGTTTTAAAAGGTGACTAATTTGAAGGTACTGGAGGAAGTCTGATTGAGAGATATTAAACCTGCTAGAAAATTCTGAAAAAGACAAAAACCTCAATCTACCCAAAATGGGTTAATATGAGGCAAGCCCAATTTTTTCCAATTAGAAAGAGAGTAGTTTTCAATAGCTACCTCCAGTAAAGTTATTTCAATTTCACATGGGCCAGCATCTGTGGGGCTATTTATCCCTGGCCAGGCTAAGCCATTTATTGCCTGTGATAATTCTATATTGCATGCACAATATTAAAGACACCCTTTTTGCAGTGTATGAAATGAGTTATAGCGGTAATTGACTCTATTAAACCGTTTTATTGTATCCAAATAATGATGTTGCATCTTTTTTGCATATTATTCTTTCTTGTACCTTTCGTAAAATATTGTTTCCTTGACTAAACTAGACTAATCACCTTAGAAGCGCTCGATGAATGACTGTGATTGAACCAATTACAGTCATTCATTGACCACTGGCTGTGATTGGCTAAGCATCAGCCAATCACAGCCAGCGTTTCCAGGAAGCAGTGATTTTTCAATCCCCAGCCAGAAGATGATGAAAAGAAACAGTGATGGGACCCGGAGAAAGCTGCGTCGGCGTCGGAGAGCGCTTCTAAGGTGATGCATGTGTTTTTTTAAAAAATTTTCTGCAGCTAGGGCTTAGATTTCATTTTGACAGTAGGATTTCCTGTCAAAGTTGCATCGCACCGCACGAACATCACAATACAACAGAGAGGAAGACATGGGCTACAAAATCTCATGAGTGGCATGCATATCGCCGGACCTGGGAGATTTTTGTGTTGGGTTGTCGCATGCTACAAAACGTCGCATGTGTCAAGTAACCCATAGGCAAGCATGGGCTTCACATACATGCGATATGTAGCAAAGTGACAAAATTGCGCAACTTTGTCGCCCGTGTGAAGGAGGCCTAAAGTTCATCATCCATAAACCTAGTCTGATCCATTTGAATAGGACTGAGCTGCAATACATCCTATTAACAGGGGTGGCGCTATTTCTGGAAAAATAAGCAGACTTCATTTCCATAATCCTATTTATATAATTGTTCTTTCACTGTTTTTATACAATATTTATTCATTTCCTATGCGGCTTTAATGAAGCTTAATGACCACTAAGATCTCTAATCCTGATTTCTTTATGGTGATGGGGGAGGGGAGCAGGGCTGTTTAAATAAACCATTCTGCTAGATTTGCAGTTTCCCAGTTGTCCTCCATTGGATTCTTCTTACATTATTTACATTGCATAGATCCTGTGCCTGGAGATTTACGGCTCCACCGCTGCACTGACAACAAGGACTGAGCTGTTTGTCTTCCTGCAAAAAAAAAAAGTCATTATTATGAAAGTAAAGCAAGTGCATGGTGCGGCTGCAGCGCTCTCGGCTCTGCTACAACTGCTGTGCAGCATCCTCGCTCTTGAGTGGACACTTCTGCTTAGTGCAGTTACCATTAGTCAGTACATGGGGGAATTTTAATGCAACTCAATAGCTTCCTAATTAATTTTAGTTGTACTTAGAGCACAGGTGTTTATCAGGCCAAATGGAATATTTAGGGCTGGGAATTGCGTACTTGCTTCTAATAGATTACATGATGTCTGCTATAGACCATCACTTATTTGGTGTGAGGTCAGGCCATGGATGCCCACTTACTCCAAAAGAAGGCCAATAATGTTTTCTAGCAGCTCCCATGATCATATCAGCCCATTGTAGTTAATGCTATGGCGCCAACAGCTTGTGACATCCACGTGTCACCCTGGTCTGGGGTGATGTCACCACGACAGCCCTGGACCGTGTGATGTGCCAGGCAGCACAGGCGCAGTGTTATTTGGCAATGGATACCGAGGAAGTAACATCCCCCTGCCGTTCTAGTGCTGATTGGCTGTCCGAGTTGTCTTTTAACACAGTCAGCCTATCAATTCCTGTGTAATTGTATTTAAACCGGCTCCTTCGTGTAAAGGGCGCCAGTTATACGTCCTATGTACTGCCATATCCCATGCCACTGAGTTCTGTGCTATTAGTGTGTGCAGAAGTTCTGATTTAGTGTTCAGCTTCGTGCCTTAAGCTCAAATACTTAGTGGATTGACATTCAGTGATCAGAGTCACCAGTCTGTGCTTCCCGACTTATCTCTTGCAGTGGGGTCTCTCTTTTCAGGGCAGGTGCTTTGCTTGAGGGGTCAGTCAAATTCGGTCTATTCTGGTATACTTGGTCGCCATCACATCTACATCTGATTGTATTTATCACATTAATCTGCCCACTGTTTGGCTCCATGCTCTACTCTGGAATTTGTCACCTACGATTCTACAGACTTGCTATATTCGACGTGACAAGTACTCTCAGCAGTAAGACCCCCGACCATCAACTTAGTGCTAGCCATAGACATTAGGTAAAAATAGTCTTTCCAGCAACTGCTACTCATCCATTAACATGTTGTTTCTACGGAGATAATAAAGGTTGTACTGACCCACTGGAGTAGAATCCTATGATCCTGGGCTTTAAGTCCCAAAGATCCAGCAGAACAATCCCTTTTAGAGGTGACTTTGGAGCCAATCACTTATTATTAGGGTCTATTTCTTAAAGAGGTTGTACCAGAATTGCAAGTTGTGGGTAAGGAAAAACTTGCTGATTGGGGGAGTTCTCAGTGATGAAAAACAGGACCCCCATTCTTGGGATTGGTGAGGGTCTCTGTGGTGAGGCCCCCAACGATCAGCAAGTAATACCCTATCCTGTGGATAGGGGATAACTTGCCATTCTGGTTCAACCCCTTTTAAGGGTTGATTCCCAAATAACTTTTTGGATCTTATTGATGTTAACAATAACATCCTTCCTCCATTTGGTCCACATCAGATGCTAAGGAAGGTAAGTAGCTACTAGACACCACTTGTCCCGCTATTCCCAACTTCTGAATGACTAGACATACTAGAAACGTACAACATATCTATATTACTATCAGAGAGGGTTAACTTGATGGCATGCAAAGATTCAGTGTTTCTATATCAATAGGTGTATATTGTTTAAAGAGTTCCTAAAACCTTCTGGAGGAGATTAATAAAGAATGGCGACCTGCTACGAGTTTACACACTAACGGGATGACACATTCCTTAAGAGAATGCACATGGTAGAATATGGTGCAAACGCCAATGCAAAAAGAGGAGAGGTTTTCGTAGCACTTTTTGTGGCAGTTTTTCATGCAGTTTTTGAGCCAAAATCAGATGTGGAATCAAAGGACATGGGAAATAGAATGGAAAGACACTTCTTCTTCCTGCTGGATACATTTTGTCCTCGGTTCAAAAAACGGCCACAATATAACTGCGTGTGAAACCAGCCTAAGGGTGCGGGCAGACGAGCGTAGGCGTATTTACGTTCGCACGAGCGCAACGTATAATCGCCCGAGCGATCGTTTTTCACCGATCACGACCAGAGCTAGAAAGCGTATTTTCGTTTGTTCCTACTTTGCAAACGGTCTTTTCGGCGATCGAAAATGCGTTGGCGCATATTTCGGTCGCATATGTTCCGGTTTTTTTCGAATTGCCGTTTTTACGCGCCGTAAAATCGCCCATGTGAACGAATACATTCGAAACCATTGCCTCGGATGGTCACGTATATACGTTTGGTCGCAAAAACGCGCCGTTTATGCGCTCGTCTGCCCGCACCCTTAATCAGATTAATGCATCCATCAGATTGACTAGACATTGAGCATTACACTAATAAACATGATCTGCTACTGTATGTTCCCAGGAAGTGCAGCGAGACATAGCTTGCTTACTTATCCATAGATTTAACCCTCTGCAATCCAATTTTGGATTCAGGGTTTCCTAGGGGGCTTTCTCTTTCTGCCATTATACAATGGCGCCATCTGCTGGTAGAGCCAGTACTGCGGTATGTGACATGCTGCAAAGGCCCCCCCGACAACAGAGCAGCCAGTAATCTACAGTAAGAATACCCTGCTGGACGTCTTCTGACATTGCAGCTGTACAGCCTTCAATCAGAATGTCTTTAGACGTCAAACAGTGGATTGGAATGGGTTGAAGCATAGTCATATTGTTGTGGCAAGCTGGCCGCAATCAGAAGGTGGAGCTGGAGTGACATCATGCTGTTGACCCTGGTATTCGTGACCTTTGGTGCTGGATGCCAATGAGTGCCTGTTTCCTGTCACTGCAGAAGTTCCCTTAGGAATCATCTGTCAGGAATCCCTCAATGTTTGATGTTCCTTTCTTTCTCATGCCTACTTCAATATCTCCTGTGGTGTATCAACTGATTGGCCGACAGGGAGATGTTATCCCTACTTGGCCAATGGGTCATGATGGAAGTGTATTTGTTCCGGGTCAGCCTCTACATGGGCGCTGGTAATTTTCCTGCCTGAGGTGTCTGGTGTGCCAATGTTTGTCTGCACAAGTACCCGTGGTGATACTTTTACTATGGGGTTTGTTCACCTGTGCCTACAGATGTAGCAAAAATTAACTTGACATTTACAACTTAATGCTAACTTGACTACAATGCTGTTTTTACGATGCTTAAATCATGTTAATGATGGCTACTAGAGATGAGCGAACGTACTTGTCCGAGCTTGATACTCGTTCGAGTATTAGCGTGTTCGAGATGCTCGTTACTAGAGGCGAGCACCACGCGATGTTCGGGTTACTTTCACTTTCATCTCTGAGACGTTAGCGCGCTTTTCTGGCCAATAGAAAGACAGGGAAGGCATTACAACATCCCCCTGCGACGTTCAAGCCCTATACCACCCCTCTGCAGTGAGTGGCTGGCGAGATCAGGTGTCACCCGAGTATATAAATCGGCCCCTCCCGCGGCTCGTCACAGATGCATTCTGACAGAGATCAGGGAAAGTGCTGCTGATGCCGGAGCTGCTATAGGGAGAGCGTTAGGAGTGATTTTAGGCTTCAAGAACCCCAACGGTCCTTCTTAGGGCCACATCTGACCGTGTGCAGTACTGTTGAGGCTGCTTTTAGCAGTGTTGCACATTTTTATTTTTTTTTTGTATATCGGCCGTGCAGAGCATTGCGTCCTCAGTCTGCAGTCATTGTACAGAGTATAGGGCCAGTACTGGTGAGGCAGGGAAAGAGATATTCAGGCTATATAGGCAGTGGGCTTTTTCCAAAAAATTGTAGAAAAATACTTTATTTGGGCTGCCTGTGACCATCTTCAGTTTACTGCGTGTCTGCTGGGGGTAGTAGTCCTAATTAATACGCAGCTAAGCGTTACAGCAGGCTTGCGCAAAATTGTTTCCTGGATCTGCTGTCTCTGTTACATCAGCGCCGTCATCCCGCCAGAGGGAAACAGTATACATATTATTATACGCTGCCTACAGTATCTATCTGCTGGGGGTAGTAGTCCTAATTAATACGCAGCTAAGCGTTACAGCAGGCTGGCGCAAAATTGTTTCCTGGATCTGCTGTCTCTGTTACATCAGCGTCTTCATCCCGCCAGAGGGAAACAGTATACATAATATTATACGCTGCCTACAGTATCTATCTGCTGGGGGTAGTAGTCCTAATTAATACGCAGCTAAGTGTTACAGCAGGCTGGCGCAAAATTGTTTCCTGGATCTGCTGTCTCTGTTACATCAGCGCCGTCATCCCGCCAGAGGGAAACAGTATACATAATATTATACGCTGCCTACAGTATCTATCTGCTGGGGTTAGTAGTCCTAATTAATACGCAGCTAAGCGTTACAGCAGGCAGACGCAAAATTGTTTCCTGGTCTGCTGTCTCTGTTACATCAGCGCCGTCATCCCGCCAGAGGGAAACAGTATACATAATATTATACGCTGCCTACAGTCAGTATCTATCTGCTGGGGGTAGTAGTCCTAATTAATACGCAGCTAAGCGTTACAGCAGGCTGGCACAAAATTGTTTCCTGGATCTGCTGTCTCTGTTACATCAGCGCCGTCATCCCACCAGAGGGAAACAGTATACATAATATTATACGCTGCCTACAGTATCTATCTGCTGGGGGTAGTAGTCCTAATTAATACGCAGCTAAGCGTTACAGCAGGCTTGCGCAAAATTGTTTTCTGGATCTGCTGTCTCTGTTACATCAGCGCCGTCATCCCACCAGAGGGAAACAGTATACATAATATTATACGCTGCCTACAGTATCTATCTGCTGGGGGTAGTAGTCCTAATTAATACGCAGCTAAGCGTTACAGCAGGCTGGCGCAAAATTGTTTCCTGGATCTGCTGTCTCTGTTACATCAGCGCCGTCATCCCGCCAGAGGGAAACAGTATATATAATATTATACGCTGCCTACAGTATCTATCTGCTGGGGGTAGTAGTCCTAATTAATATGCAGCTAAGCGTTACAGCAGGCTGGCGCAAAATTGTTTCCTGGATCTGCTGTCTCTGTTACATCAGCGCCGTCATCCCGCCAGAGGGAAACAGTATACATAATATTATACGCTGCCTACAGTATCTATCTGCTGGGGGTAGTAGTCCTAATTAATACGCAGCTAAGCGTTACAGCAGGCTTGTGCAAAATTGTTTCCTGGATCTGCTGTCTCTGTTACATCATCACCGTCATCCCGCCAGAGGGAAACAGTATACATAATATTATACGCTGCCTACAGTATCTATCTGCTGGGGGTAGTAGTCCTAATTAATATGCAGCTAAGCGTTACAGCAGGCTGGCGCAAAATTGTTTCCTGGATCTGCTGTCTCTGTTACATCAGCACCGTCATCCCGCCAGAGGGAAACAGTATACATAATATTATACGCTGCCTACAGTATCTATCTGCTGGGGGTAGTAGTCCTAATTAATACGCAGCTAAGCGTTACAGCAGGTTTGCGCAAAATTGTTTCCTGGATCTGCTGTGCGTTCCGTAAGGGAAGTCAGCCTCCAACCACAGGCCAATAAGCGGCACATTTTATTACAGCGTTCTGTTTCTGCACTACTGGTAATACACCATGCTGAGGGGTAGGGGTAGGCCTAGAGGACGTGGACGCGGCCGAGGACGCGGAGGCCCAAGTCAGGGTGTGGGCACAGGCCGAGCTCCTGATCCAGGTGTATTGCAGCCGACTGCTGCGGGATTAGGAGAGAGGCACGTTTCTGGCGTCCCCACATTCATCTCACAATTAATGGGTCCACGCGGTAGACCTTCATTAGAAAATGAGCAGTGTGAGCAGGTCCTGTCGTGGATGGCAGAAAGTGCATCCAGCAATCAATCGACCACCCAGAATTCTGCGCCGTCCACTGCTGCAACTCTGAATCCTCTGGCTGCTGCTCCTCCTTCCTCTTAGCCTCCTCACTCCATTACAATGACACATTCTGAGGAGCAGGCAGACTCCCAGGAACTGTTCTCGGGCCCCTGCCCAGAATGGGCAGCAATGGTTCCGAATCCTCTCCCACTGGAGGAGTTTGTCGTGACCGATGCCCAACCATTGGAAAGTTCCCGGGGTCCGGGGGATGAGGCTGGGGACGTCCGGCAACTGTCTCAAGAGCTTTCAGTGGGTGAGGAGGACGATGACGATGAGACACAGTTGTCTATCACTCAGGTAGTAGTAATTGCAGTAAGTCCGAGGGAGGAGCGCACAGAGGATTCGGAGGAAGAGCAGCAGGACGATGAGGTGACTGACCCCACCTGGTTTGCTACGCCTACTGAGGACAGGTCTTCAGAGGGGGAGGCAAGTGCAGCAGCAGGGCAGGTTGGAAGAGGCAGTGCGGTGGCCAGGGGTAGAGGCAGGGCCACACCGAATAATCCACCGACTGTTTCCCAAAGCGCCCCCTCGCGCCATGCCACCCTGCAGAGGCCGAGGTGCTCAAAGCTCTGGCAGTTTTTCACTGAGAGTGCAGACGACCGACGAACAGTGGTGTGCAACCTTTGTTGCGCCAAGATCAGCCGGGGAGCCACCACCAGCATGCGCAGACATATGATGGCCAAGTACCCCACAAGGTGGGACGAAGGCCGTTCACCGCCTCCGGTTTGCACCACTGCCTCTCCCCCTGTGCCCCAACCTGCCACTGAGATCCAACCCCCCTCTCAGGACACAGGCACTACTGTCTCCTGGCCTGCACCCACACCCTCACCTCCGCTGTGCTCGGCCCCATCCACCAATGTCTCTCAGCGCACCGTCCAGCCGTCGCTAGCGCAAGTGTTGGAGCACAAGCGCAAGTACGCCGCCACGCACCCGCACGCTCAAGCGTTAAACGTGCACATAGCCAAATTTATCAGCCTGGAGATGCTGCCGTATAGGGTTGTGGAAAAGGAGGCTTTCAAAGGTATGATGGCGGCCGCGGCCCCGCGCTACTCAGTTCCCAGTCGTCACTACTTTTCCCGATGTGCCGTCCCAGCCCTGCACGACCACGTCTCCCGCAACATTGTACGCGCCCTCACCAACGCGGTTACTGGCAAGGTCCACTTAACAACGGACACGTGGACAAGCACAGGCGGGCAGGTCCACTATATCTCCCTGACGGCACATTGGGTGAATTTAGTGGAGGCTGGGACCGAGTCAGAGCCTGGGACCGCTCACGTCCTACCCACCCCCAGAATTGCGGGCCCCAGCTCGGTGGTGGTATCTGCAGCGGTGTATGCTTCCTCCACTAAACCACCCTCCTCCTCCTCCTCCTACGCAACCCCTGTCTCGCAATCAAGATGTGTCAGCAGCAGCACGTCGCCAGCAGTCGGTGTCGCGCGGCGTGGCAGCACAGCGGTGGGCAAGCGTCAGCAGGCCGTGCTGAAACTACTCAGCTTAGGAGAGAAGAGGCACACGGCCCACGAACTGCTGCAGGGTCTGACAGAGCAGACCGACCGCTGGCTTGCGCCGCTGAGCCTCCAACCGGGCATGGTCGTGTGTGACAACGGCCGTAACCTGGTGGCGGCTCTGCAGCTCGGCAGCCTCACGCACGTGCCATGCCTGGCCCACGTCTTTAATTTGGTGGTTCAGCGCTTTCTGAAAAGCTACCCACGCTTGTCAGACCTGCTCAGAAAGGTGCGCCGGCTCTGCGCACATTTGCGCAAGTCCCACACGGACGCTGCCACCCTGCGCACCCTGCAACATCGGTTTCATATGCCAATGCACCGACTGCTGTGCGACGTGCCCACACGGTGGATCTCTACGCTTCACATGTTGGCCAGGCTCTATGAGCAGCGTAGAGCTATAGTGGAATACCAACTCCAACATGGGCGGCGCAGTAGGAGTCAGCCTCCTCAATTCTTTACAGAAGAGTGGGCCTGGTTGGCAGACATCTGCCAGGTCCTTGGAAACTTTGAGGAGTCTACCCAGATGGTGAGCGGCGATGCTGCAATCATTAGCGTCACCATTCCTCTGCTATGCCTCTTGAGAAGTTCCCTGCAAAGCATAAAGGCAGACGCTTTGCGCTCGGAAACAGAGGCGGGGGAAGACAGTATGTCGCTGGATAGTCAGAGCACCCTCCTGTCTAAATCTCAGTGCGTTGAGGAGGAGGAGCATGAGGAGGATGAGGAGGAGGGGGAAGAGACAGCTAAGGGTACCCATGCTGCTTGCCTGTCATCCTTTCAGCGTGTATGGCCTGAGGAGGAGGAGGAGGAGGAGGAGGAGGATCCTGAAAGTGATCTTCCTAGTGAGGACAGCCATGTGTTGCGTACAGGTACCCTGGCACACATGGCTGACTTCATGTTAGGATGCCTTTCTCGTGACCCTCGCGTTACACGCATTCTGGCCACTACGGATTACTGGGTGTACACACTGCTCGACCCACGGTATAAGGAGAACCTTTCCACTCCCATACCCGAAGAGGAAAGGGGTTCGAGAGTGATGCTATACCACAGGACCCTGGCGGACAAACTGATGGTAAAATTCCCATCTGACAGCGCTAGTGGCCGAAGGCGCAGTTCCGAGGGCCAGGTAGCAGGGGAGGCACGGAGATCAGGCAGCATGTACAGCACTGGCAGGGGAACATTCTCCAAGGCCTTTGCCAGCTTTATGGCTCCCCAGCAAGACTGTGTCACCGCTCCCCAGTCAAGGCTGAGTTGGCGGGAGCACTGTAAAAGGATGGTGAGGGAGTACGTAGCCGATCGCACGACCGTCCTCCGTGACGCCTCTGCCCCCTACAACTACTGGGTGTCGAAGCTGGACACGTGGCCTGAACTCGCGCTGTATGCCCTGGAGGTGCTTGCTTGTCCTGCGGCTAGCGTCTTGTCAGAGAGGGTGTTTAGTGCGGCTGGGGGAATCATCACAGATAAGCGTACCCGCCTGTCAACCGACAGTGCCGACAGGCTAACACTCATCAAGATGAACAAAGCCTGGATTTCCCCAGACTTCTCTTCTCCACCAGCGGACAGCAGCGATACCTAAGCAATACGTAGGCTGCACCCGTGGATGGAAGCATTGTTCTCTATCACCATCAAAAACGTGGACCTTTTAGCTTCATCAATCTGTGTATAATATTCATCCTCCTGCTCCTGCTCCTCCTCCTGAAACCTGACGTAATCACGCCGAACAGGCAATTTTTCTTAGGGCCACAAGGCTCAGTCATATAATTTTTGTAAACAATGTTTATACGTTTCAATGCTCATTAAAGCGTTGAAACTTGCACCTGAACCAATTTTTATTTTAACTGGGCTGCCTCCAGGCCTAGTTACAAATTAAGCCACATTAACCAAAGCGATTAATGGGTTTCACCTGCCCTCTTGGTTGGGCATGGGCAATTTTTCTGACGTACATTAGTACTGTTGGTACACCAATTTTTTGGGGCCCTCGCCTACAGTGTAATCCAATTAATTTTTTGCCCACCTGCATTAAAGCTGACGTTACATCAGCTGTGATGGGCACTGCAATGGGATACATTTATGTACAGCCGGTGGGTTCCAGGGAGCCACCCATGCTGTGGGTGCACACGGAATTCCCATTGCGGAGTTGTACCTGCCTGTGACTATTTATAAAAAACCGCGGTCTGACTGGCGCATGCAGACACCTTGACAGAATGAATAGTGTGTGGCACATAGGTTCCCCATTGCTATGCCCACGTGTGCAGCTCCTGATGGCGGTGGCACAGGATTATATTTCTCATTGCTTCTGTACAGCATTGTGGGCTATCGCCCCGCCCCTTTTAAAGAGGGTCGCTGCCTAGCCGTGCCAACCCTCTGCAGTGTGTGCCTGCGGTTCCTCCTCATGGCAGACGCACTTATAAATAGACATGAGGGTGGTGTGGCTATGAGGCCAGCGTGTGGCATGAGTGCAGCTGAAGGCTGCGCAGGGACACTTTGGTCTGCGCTGTGGACACTGGGTCGTGCGGGGAAGGGGGGGGGGGGTTGGGCAGCATGTTACCCAGGAGAAGTGGCAGCGGAGTGTCATGCAGGCAGTGATTGTGCTTTGTTGGAGGTAGTGTGGTGCTTAGCTAAGGTATGCCATGCTAATGAGGGCTTTTCAGAAGTAAAAGTTGTTGGGAGGGGGGGGGCACTCTTGCCGCTATTGTGGCTTAATAGTGGGACCTGCAAACTTGAGATGCAGCCCAACATGTAGCCCTTCGCCTGCCCTATCCGTTGCTGTGTCGTTCCCATCACTTTCTTGAATTGCCCCGATTTTCACAAATGAAAATCTTAGCGAGCATCAGCGATATACAAAAATGCTCGGGTCGCCCATTGACTTCAATGGGGTTCGTTACTCGAAATGAACCCTCGAGCATCGCGAAAATTTCATCCCGAGTAACGAGCACCCGAGCATTTTGGTGCTCGCTCATCTCTAATGGCTACATCTATAGCTCTCCAAGCATTTCCATCTGCTCATATATCCTTCCTTATCTTCCATCTAAGGAAGGCTAGGTCCCTTAGGTTTGAGACGTGAGGCTGTTTCTATCGGTATGATTACCCTGGCTTCAGTCAGGGTCCACCCAGCCATAGTTGGTTAGGGAGAGCGTTCTCCACTTCTATATTTTGGCTTTGTTTTGGTGATGTACTGAATTTACATGTTGGTTGATTGTAGATATTATTACTTCTTAGTCTGAACTATTGGTGATATCCCTGTCGGGCATCATAGTTGCTTCTTACATAAATGTAACACATATGTACTCCTGCTGTCCATATGGACTAGTAAATAGAAATATACACCCCATTACTTTACCCTAAAGGCAGTGGCCATTAATATCAGAACTTGGGTCCCAAAATTGAATACAGTTCTATGCAGGTGTAGCAAACTTCAATTTGACATTTAATGCCTTTATGTACCACTGAAATTAATGATATTGCCAAAGTACAGGCATTATAGTCATAGCTCCTGAGTCTGCATATGGGGGTAAGAAAGAGTAAATAGAGTAACGGAGGTCACTAATGGGGCTTTGGTGGCTTTAAAATGGGTGGTCCTAGTTTTTTTCCCCCTGGGCCTTGTCATGGGGAGGAGTTTTTGAGATTTATGAATAGGGTCCAGGCAGAGGGTGTTCTTTTTTCACTGAAAAAACTCCCTCCCCCACTTTTTTAATCTAGTAGTTTTTTATTAACTTTTGTTTAATACCATAAATATAAAAAAAAAATTCCAACCCCTACCCACCCCCACAAAAGTAACAAAGTAAACCACTGTCTTTCAGGTCCTTGAACATACCTTATCCCTTTCCATCATTAATACAATTTGTCCATTAGAGAAACTCCACAAAATTCTCCACTTTAGCTCATAGAGAGAAGCCATTCATCTTCAGTGGTTCACAATTCCTAAAATCCCTCTAAAAGGAAAAATTCTGTCCCTGGTCAAGGCAGCCGTAGCAAGACTCGATTCATCTAACCAGATTGATCATTCATCTTCAAATTTCTTTCTCACTCCTCTTTTAATATACACTCATTGTCAAAAAAAAATCCCTCCCCTAGAAGGAGTTGTCGGAATGGAATGAAGCTTTAGATATGTGATTGTAATATTGATGTAAGTGATTACTATATCAGAGCAAAAGGAGAATTGTGGAAAACTGAACACTTGAAGTACTCTGTTGATCCACCTAGTTACAAGATGTGATGTGGGTAGGCATGGAGGCTCTAGTACCCTGTTGTACCACCTCTAATTTGGATACAAGATGTCATAAGGGCAGGCATGGAGGCTCTAGTACCTTCTCTAGCTTGAATATAATATGTGATACAGGCAGGAATGGAGGCTCTAGTACTCTGTTGTACCACCTCTAGCTTAAATACAAGATGTGATATGGATGGGCATGGAGGTTCTAGTACCCTGTTGTACCGCCTCTATCTAGGATTCAAGATGTCATACGGGTAGGCGTGGAGGCTCTAGTACCCGGTTGGGCTGTCTCTAGCGTAGATACAAGATTTGATAAAGGCAGGCATGGATGCTCTAGTAACCTGTTGTACCACCTCTAGCTTTGATGAAAGATGTAATACAGGTGGGCATGGAGGCTCTAGTACCCTCTTTTACCGCCTCTAGCTTGGATACAAGATGTGATACGGGCAGGCATTGAGGCATACATGTTCTGTATAGTTTCCTTCAGCATATTGCCTCACATTTGCTGTAACTGAGTCTCTGGATTGTGCAAACTCATAGGCTGTCGAAGTTGGCATCCCAGATAGTCCCATACATGTTCTATTGGCAATAAATCTGGCAACCAGGCAGGCCACGGAAGTATGACAATTTTGTGAAAGCCTTCCTATGACACCCTTGTGTGTGTGGCCGAGCATTATCTAGACCATCACACCAGCAGTGGGGGTAGTGTGCCACTCCATAGCAAGGATAGGATTGAGATGCTCACCCCTAGGACTCCAGACATGAAACCGAGCGTCATCAGTGCCTAAACTAAACCTGGATTAGTTGCTAAAGACAACTTAGTTCCATTCTGTAGCAATCCAGTTTTGTTGTTTACAACACCACTACAAACGGAGGCAACGGTTGATGGGTGTCAAGTGCGGTGCGGTGAAACCAAATGTCCTTCAGCCAAGAGCCTGGAAATGATTTCGACAGACACAAGGTTCCGTAACAATGGTGTCACTTCTCTTTGGATGGTGGACAATGAAACAGTTGGAGCTGCTTATGCTTATCAGATGATCAGACGATCCTCTTTACTGGCGGTCTGTTGAGGGTGTCCTGAGCCCGGTCGCCTTGTGTGCCCTCACACATCCACTGGTCTTGACACCTCCTAACAGTCTGGTTAGAACGGCCCAGGTGGCAGCAACTCATCAACACAACCATCCGGCTTCTCACATTCCAATAATGTGCCCCTCTAAGATTCTGCTAACTGGGCATAATCTATGATTGTGTCGTAGCAGCATCTAGTGGTCAACAAGCCCTAAACAAGTGGAAAATGACATCACTACACACAAGAAGCCTCCGAAAGCCTTTTTACAGGTCAAGAGTAGAACCACTTTTAGGACATCAGGTGACAAAACTAATCTAATCCCATCCCAACTCTAATCATTTACATATCTGCCTGAGATGGGACTGCATGCCAAGTTGTCCACCAAATTGTCAACTCCTTCTAGCGACTTGATTTGTTTTTTTTACAAAGGGTGTATATACTGTAAGTTTTTCCATGGTTATCAACCAATTAACCTTATAATAAATTGCCGTATAGTAAGGAAAGTTTTCTGCAGCCATTTCTAAGCAATAAGCTCATTAGCCATATATAATGTCTTAGCGACATACAGCTTCCCTCCTACCCCTTTTAATTACATAATTCTGTTCTGCTTTTTGTCACAGCACGTGGGCTAATCTTGCAGGTGTCATTTAAGTTACCAGGCTGGGTATTCTTACTGGTAGTTGCTGGGCATTACAGTGGTGTTCCTGGCTAATTAGCATAAAATGTATTCTCCCAGGTTTACAGTTACATTATGCAAAGATTGATGGACTGTCTATAAATGCTACGGCCAATCCAAGCCTCATCCTACCTTGGCGTCCGTGTGTTTATTTCAAATATTATGGTTTTTCTAAATAACCCTTTCGGTTATGGCTGATTGTCTCTTTGGTTGGGTTCAACTCTGTGTCCCCCATGTACAAAGCGGAAGCAGTTATGCCTTGCTGTAAATGTCAGGTTAACATTTGCTACATTTGTAGCTTTATATGCATTTTTGCTATTGAAGGGATATTTACAAAATAAAAAGGAGAGCTTGTGTAGCAATTTACAGTCATATTATGAAACATTGATTTGCATTCTATATTGTTACATAGTTATGTACTGCAAGTGTGTTGAAGAAAGAAACAAATCTGTTCCTTTCTATGGATTGATCCCAGGTTCTTATTCTTTTATATGCTATTTAGGGCTGAATTGATCAATGCAATAGCCAGCTGGGATGCTGCTGTTGCTGTTTCTGCCTACTGCTTAATACTGAGCAAGGGCTGGAGCTGGCAGGTAGCAGAGAGGCAGAGACAGAAAGAGAGAAGAGGTGGGGGTGGAGGATGGAGCCAGTCACAAAGCCCCAGCATAGCGACACAGAGACACAGAGTAGATGGAACCATGCAGACACACTGAAAGTTAACACAGCAAATGAGTGGCATTCAATGGGCACAGGATTAAAATGATGCATTTCCTCCTCTAGCTTGGATGTGCAAAGCCAACCTCTGCTGCTACTACTGCTGCTGCTGCTACTAACCAGGACTGCTGCTGAATGATGCTGCTGGAGGCTGGAGGCTTGAGCTCTATGTAGATTTGGAGAGAATGAAAGGATTGCATTGAAAAATCCAGAAGATAGAGGTGTATGTGTGAATATCCTGGATGGACTGATTGCATGCAGCAGGACACTTTGTCCAGGAGCAGCTTGCCCAAGATAACTGGATGTGATGGGACCACATTGCAAGCAGAGAGGAAGCAGTAGCAACATCTCATGGGTGACAGCTGAAGCTTGATCTGTCACTTAGATTTTGGATTGTGCCACTAGGATTTAGTAATATTGTGTGCTGCCCAGGGGGGAAGCGTGAAGCCTCACCTCATCATCATCACATGAGAAAGGGTTTCCCTAGCTGCCTCTGCCCATGGCTGACTCCCTTCAGTCAATAATCTGAGCACTGGATGAAAGGGCTTCATGTACTTCTAGCTCACCTGGCACCTATATGCCCTATACACCCACATATGGGAGACTGTGGAACGTATGGCGTGCTACTACCTTGTCATTAGCTCCACTCATCTCAGCAATGGGCACTTTCGTAGTATTAAAGGAGTTTTCAGGGGGCCTCTCCATAAGGCTGGGACCACCTTACCGGTAATGCCACCATTTCATTCTACTGCCTTATTGCTATGTTATGTGTTCTTATATTACTATTGTATTGCTGATCCATTGCATCACAAAAAAAAAGTTGTCTTTAGTTATGGAAGCCTGCAAATTGGCGTTCATGGGTATAGCCTTAATTCTTCATGATCCTTCTTTATACATGGGTTATCTTGGCATCGAGGTGCCATGTTGATTGAACTTAAGCCCAGAAGAAATCACAATATCCTCAAACAAAGGGATCTGTATAAATACCCCCTGGCTAAAAACCTGAGCTGTGGGTGAGGAAGCCTGCTGTCTGCCAGGATGTTCTCTGTTCAGCGATCAATATACATTGATATTACTGGCCTATTGATCTGCATTGAAACTTGCCAGTAACGTACCTGGGTATCATTATTAATAGATGCAGGCATGCACTCAGTAGGACTTTACATGCTCTACAATTACACTGAACAGATTTAACCAGTGCATGTGTCATATGGAGTCATATCCAGCTAGGAAGGGAAAGAACTTTTGTCCTATAGTTTTCCCTGCCAAGGATCTCCCATAGACTATTGTGGGCATACACGAAATCAAGTCATAATACATATTTAATACTGTACAGAGATCTGAGACTTACAATGGCCTACAGCGTCTTCCAGATAACCTAAGATTAACCTAGATTTACAGATGTCTGCGGTTTTAGACTGTTACTGTACATTCTGGCTTCATTTTTCAGGAAGGGGTTAAATATTGTTGCAATTTCCTAAGCAGTATATTAAGGATGTTTTAAAAAAAAAAACAATGTAACAAAAGGATTGTAGGAAATGTTTCTGTGCATCCATACTGTACACACTGTTGCTTTTACGTTGTTGGTTTGTACACCGCAGGCACGCTGGTCACATGACCCTTATAGACTATGATGCATGAGGTGATAGATCTGCCATGTGGGATTGCTTTTTCATCGTGAATATTCGCTTTTAGACATTAAATCAATGTCAAGGCTACCCAAAAAATGGCAGACTTTGTGCATAAATATATTGACCGTTTTCCAGTGGAGTGGAACTTATTGCTACATACCGTCACCCTCCTTGCGCAATATTATGGCGATGGCTTCCAAACAGTTGATCATTCTCTATTATTGCACTATTGGCAACAGTTTCTTAGTAAACTTTCTCCTTGGTCGGCTCTGAGACACTTGTATTAAGCCTGTGGATTTTTTTTGCATGTGGTTCGCTTGTAATATGAACACTTCTAACTAATTGTAACGGCGTTTTGTACGTTCCAAGTGGCAATCTTAAAGCCACTTTTCTTTCCCGCAAGTCCCCCTTAAAGCTACTTATTACACAAGCTACATATTAGGAGCAAGCTGCTATATCAACACTACACATCAATGGTCTATCACTGAGTCACTTGCTATTTTTGCGCGCCAGTCTGAAAGCAGTTCAGTACTTTTTTCCAGTGCTCTGTCGATCAGATGTAGCAGAGCAGAGTTTGTCATTCAACATCACAAAGTGGTTTTACATAGCGCTGCAAGCAGTGTTACTAAATAATAACATTGCACCAAGAATGCAGATCCAAAGAGGTGGTGTAAATGACGAATACAGCTCTGCTACATCTAGCTTATATATAATAGGTCATTTATAATGGGCTGGAACTTTAAGAGATCGGGTCTCTAGGAAAGAAGATTGTACTGAGTTAAATCCACATGGCAAAGCGCATCAATGTACTGTATTCCCCAAGTTCTTATAGTCAGCAGTGTGGACATACCGTAAGGATATACCGTAAGAATATACAGTCAATGCAGTCTGCTGTCTCCAGATATGGATAAATTATAGGAGCTTTTTCATAAACTGCGAGGAATGAATACATTTCCTTAATCGCTTTCTCATGGTAGCAATACTGTGTAACCACATTGTAACTTCCTTTATTATGGGCGCAAACCCCGAATTCCCCTTCCCACAGTTCTGCAGAACCGAACTTAGTAAAAGTACAGTGATGCACATAGGTGCCTCCCCGGCACTAAGCACCCGGGGCACATGCCCCGCAAACTTTCCCTCAGCTGTATACCCATCTATGATTAGCTTATCTTCAAAAGTAGAATGTATTGCAAGTTAGTCTATCTTGGCTAATAAATGACTTAGAAGCTGTCATTTTAAATATTATTTTAGGGTATTGCATGCCAAGCGATTGCCTAATGCAGAGTTCTTAGTGTAAATGATTGTTGTAAAACAGTGGTCTCCAATTGTGGCGCTTTAAATTTTGCATAGTTACACTTCCCGGCATGCACAGTCAGCAAATGCTGCTTGATGAAAACAGGTGCTATTTATGCAGTATGTCCATGAGGTAGTAAGAGAGGGACTGATGCCTCTCAGTGCAGTGCACTGATGATAATAGGTTACCAAAAGAGGTGGCTGCAGGTCACTGGAATGGAAGTTGTTTTTCTTCAGAACTATAATCAGACTCCTACAGTAGGGTGCAAACGTTTTAGGCAGGTGTGGGAAAAGGCTGCAAAGTAGGAACGCTTTCAAAATAGAAGTGTCAATAGTTTATTTTTGTCGATTTAACAAAATGCAAAGTGACTGAAAAAAAGAGAAATCTAAATCAAATCAATATTTGGTGTGACCGCAACATCAGTTCTTTTTGATACACTTGCACACAGTTTTTGAAGGAACTCGGCAAGGAGGTTGTTCCAAACATCTTCGAGAACTAAGCACAGGTCTTCCGTAGATGTAGCTTGTTCAACTCCTTCTGCCTCTTCATGTAATCCCAGACAGACTGGATGATGCTGAAATCAGGGCTCTGTGGGGTCATATCATCACTTCCAGGACTCCTTGTTCTTCTTTATGCTGAAGCTAATTATTAATGACATTGCTTGGGGTCGTTGTTCTGGCGCAGAATGAATTTGGAGCCAATCAGATGCCTTCCATTTTTGAAAGCATTCTTACTTTGCAGCATTTTTTCCACGCCTGCCTAAAACTTTTGCACATTACAGTATGGTAACATTATTCCTTCACAGGGGTATTATGGTTCCCGGAAACTAAATTTAGGAATTGTAAACTGAAAAGTTACAGGATTTTATAATATGCTTTCTTTATCAATTCCTCAGAATTTCAACATCTCTGCTTGCTGTT